>NC_083095.1:148570070-148932239 GCF_949774975.1 Lagenorhynchus albirostris | reverse complement strand
TGGGAGAATTGGCTTGGGAGGCATCGAAGAGTCATCAAAGTGGCAAGTTACCCAGATTCCAGTGAGAACATGGTTGAATGGATTCATCATGGTTTGGTTCCATGCATGTTAGAGAAGCAGGGAAGACCTGGAGGTTACATTGATGGTTATGTGTGGTAGACCCATAAGGGCTGAGGAAGAAGTGTTTGAAAGGAAGCATTATTTTGTGATGAAGTCCAAGGTTGGCCACAGGTAGAAGTTGTCTTAGTGGAAGAAAAAGGAAGGAGTTGAGTGGATCACAGAGCTCTAGGATCAGAGTTAATGTGTCTGTGGATGCAGAGGATGGAGGTGAATTGTTAGCGTTTCAACTGGATTTCACTTCTATGGCTACTGCTCCCTTCTTAAACAGATGTAATCTTCATGATGGTGTCCTGGTCTAAATATATTAAATATTTGATATGAAATAAATGGTTTATTTCAGTTTTTTGCATTTTGTGTTCTTGTTTTTATTCCTAAGACTAACATGCAGTTTTGAGCATATGAAATTCTTACAGACCTTTAGCTTCTATACTTTTTTTTTTTTTTTAGCTTCTATACTTTTGATAAAAATGAATAAGGTAACCAATAGCTACTGCTTTGAGTTATGGGTTGTTTCAAATGAGCTCTATTCAGTAGCGATTTATAATGTATAGGACTGTAAGTTTGTAATGGATTAGTATTAGGTTTTCAAATGTTATAATCTAAATAAATCTAAAATTTCTAATTAGTACATTAGAAAGTATGTATGATTTAACAGCAAATCTTTCAATAAAACTTATAAGGCAGTTTGTAGCTTTATATCTTTCCCTGTTTTTCAGTAAAATTTCTGATGAACTTTAGGATTTGGCAAGTAGATTTTGTTGGGGGGGTGATAAGGGAGAGATGAGTAGAAAATTGATTATTTGATTATGTAATATCACAGGAGTCCTATTATCATTCATAGCATGTTAGATTAAAAACAGTGCTTGAGTTGGTGTGTTAGTAGATGGTGTTTGGGAAATAGGGAAATGTCAGACAATGGGTTGTCCATTTGTTTTAAGGTTGCCAACTTCGCAACAATGGAGGATGAAGAAGAACTAGAAGAGCGTCCTCACAAGGACTGGGATGAGATCATTCCAGAGGAGCAAAGGAAGAAAGTAGAGGAGGAAGAGCGGCAGAAAGAGCTGGAAGAAATTTATATGTTGCCTCGAATTCGGAGTTCCACTAAAAAGGTGAACAAATAACATGAAAGATATGGAAGTATTGATACTTCTTATTTTGTTCACCTTATGTTGTTGTCTGGATGTGTGGAGGGTTCCAGGGTAGAGTTATAGGAAACCTAGCAGAGGGAAATGGAAAAATGCACAAGGCTCACGCGCATACCTATGAGCCATTTGATCTTTGCAGATTGGCTGTTTGTGAGATGGCTGGACAGGTTTTGAGTTTGACAGAAGTTTACATTTTGCCCTTGAGATTAGAACCAGTAAGTCTAAGAGTTTGGTTCTAATTGGCAAGGCCTTTGCCTTTCAGAGTCAAACCTCTTTTCACCTTTAAGTGTTTGTTTATAGCACTTGGCATAAATACTTAGTAAGCGATTATATAAAGGTGCTTCAGTTTACAAAGCTCTATCATAGGCACTATCTAATTTGATTTTTGCAACAACATTTAAGTAGATAGACTGTTTTATTACCCAGTTGTTGGAGATAACAGACTCAGGTTTGTCTGAGATCCTAGTAAATCAGTATTAGCTAATAGTAGCTATCATTGAGTATTCCCCGTATGTCAGGCATAAGTTAGTGCTTTTCCACTCACTGACTCATTTAATTCGTATGAAAACCCTGTATTATAGGTGCTATTGTCCCCATTTTACAAATGGAAAACAAAGGCATGAAGAAGTAAAGTAATTTGCCCAAGGAAGTAAGCATGAAGCCACAATCCAAATATTTTTATTCCAGTTTACTTAATGACATTACAGTATGTCTCTGGCAGAATGACTGTCCCAAGCAGGTCTTCTTTCATCACATGCCATCTGCCTCCTTCTTTCTTAAAGGGAAATTGACTTGCCTGATACGATGGGAAGTTCTGAGTATTAAGGAGTTAAGATGGGCTGGTCTTAGTCCTTAGATCTTTTGGACCTGGCACTTGCTACAATGTGACTTTGCCTTTTCAGGCTCAGACAAATGACAGTGACTCTGATACTGAGTCTAAGAGGCAGGCCCAGAGATCCTCTGCCTCTGAGAGTGAGACAGATGACTCTGATGACGACAAGAAGCCCAAGCGCAGAGGGCGCCCCCGAAGTGTGCGGAAGGACCTCGTGGAGGGATTCACTGATGCCGAGATCCGGAGGTTAGTGGGGGCTCTGCTCTCCTTCCCCCTCACATTTGGAAGGACATGCTGTAAGCCTCAGGTTGATGGATCCCTGACATTGATGACAGGGAGGTCAGAGGAAGGCAAGGGGGGCTGAGTCATGCTCCAAGGCCCCAGGATGATTCTCCCTTCTCCAAGGTTTTCCTCAGTTGAGCTCTTTCTTTTTGTTTACTTCTTGTTCTGGGTTCTGAACATTTCACAAAGAAAGTCCAGCCAAGAGGAAAGAGGCTGTTGGAGGTAAACTTGGGCTGAAACTTTCTTTTTTGTTTTTATTGAAGAATATGAATAAATACATACATACATATGTATCAGTGTGTATAAAAGAAATGGTATAAATATAAAAAAGTAGTATAGATAACCCCAGTTTACTTTCCATCAGTGTTAGTGCTGATATCAGTTTGGTTTATTGGTATATACAACATACTGTTCTGCAGCTTCTTGTCACTTATAACCAATTTTAGGCATCTTTCTATGTCAGTACTTACTACACATTTGTTGGTGTCTGATTCACACCCCTTTTCCCTCCAGAAAAATCTAAAATTATTGCTTCCAAACCACTTTTCCCCTAGCTGCCATGTTATTTTTTTAAAAAGCTGAAGAAAGTAGAAAATATGAAAATGATTAACTTTATGGTCTAACCCAAATTTTAACTTATCAAATAGTCCTTTTAGGTCAGTATTTGAAATCACAAGGTCTTTGTTTCCCACTAAATGTTATACCTGTTCTTTTATTATTTCTTTGTTTAATATATTATGGAAAAATGTAAATGTATACAAACATTGATAGAATATTAGCGCACCCCCTCCCCGGGTATTATTTTAACCATTATGAGTTTGTAGTCAATCTTGTGTGTGTGCCATATTTCTATTTTCCCCTACCCTCAGTGTTATTTTGAGAAGAATGTATATTCTGCTGCAGTTGAGTGGAGTGTCCTATAGATGTTTTTTAAGTCTATTTGGTTTACTATTGTTCAGATCTTCCATTTCCTTATTGATCTTCTGCCTGATCTATCCATTATTGGAAATGGGGTATTGAAGGCTCTATTATTGCTGTATTGTTTACTTCTCCCTTCTGTTCTGTCAGTTTCTGCTTCATATGTTTTGGGCCTCTGCTGTTAGGTGTGTATGCTGTATAATCTGTTGTCTTGATGAACTGACCGTTTTCTCATTATAAAATGTCCTTCTTTGTCTCTAGTAACAATTTATGTCTTAAAGTTTATAACTTGGTTAGATATTAGTGTAGACACTCCAACTCTCTTTTGGTATTGTATGTGCAGTATCTGTTTCCTTTTTTATTTCAATCTATTTGTGTCTTTGAATCTAGCTTGCAACTCTTGTATGTAGTATATAGTTAGATGTTTTTCAAAAATCCATTCTATTGCTCTCTTCCTTTTGATTGAAGTCTTTAAACCATTTACATTTAAAGCAGTTACTTATAAGATAGAATTTATGTCTGCATTTTGCTGTTCATTTTTTATGTCTTGGGTCTTCTTTGTTCCTTTATTCCCCCATTACTGCCTTCTTGCATATTACATATTTTTTAGTATACTATTTTAATTCTCTTGTTTCTTTTATATTTTAAAAGTTATTTTCTTAGTGGTTTCCCTGGAGATTATAATTTTTTTTTAATAAATTTATTTATTTATTTATTTTTGGCTATGTTGGGTCTTGGTTTCTGTGCGAGGGCTTTCTCCAGTTGCGGCGAGCGGGGGCCACTCTTCATCGCAGTGCGCGGGCCTCTCACTGTCGTGGCCTCTCTTGTTGAGGAGCACAGGCTCCAGACGCACAGGCTCAGTAGTTGTGGCTCACGGGCCTAGTTGCTCTGCGGCATGTGGGATCTTCCCAGACCAGGGCTCGAACCCGTGTCCCCTGCATTAGCAGGGAGATTCTCAACCACTGCGCCACCAGGGAACCCCCTGGAGATTATAATTTAATGTTTTAACTTAGAACAGTTTAGTTTGGACTAATACCACCTTAATTTCAGTGGTATTCTAAAACTTTACTCCAGTTTAGGTACGTTTCTTCCCCCTCTTTTGTGCTTTTATTGTCACACAGATTATATCTTTAAACTTTATAAGCCCACCAACACAGTTATATAATTATCGCCTTATGCAGTTGATAGTTAAAATCATTTAGGAGAAGAAAAGAGCTACTGACAAAAATACATATACACTGTCTTTTTATCTACTTACTCAGGTATCCTCCTGAGGCTCTTATTTATTCATGTGGATTTGAGTTATTGTTTCACGTCTTTTCATTTCTGCCCAGAGTACTCTCTTTAGTATTTCTTTCAGGGCAGGTCTGCTAGCAACAAATTCTGTCTTTTTATTTATCTAGGAATGTCTTAATTTCTCCTGTGTTTTTGAAGGCTAGTCTTTATTCTTTTTCTGTCTTTCACATTGGATAATCTCAGTTGACCTATCTTTTTTTTTTTTTAAATGCATCTCTTGTTGTTGTTGTTTTTTTTAATTTATTTTTGGCTGTGTTTTGTCTTCGTTGCAGCAAGCAAGGGCTACTCTTTTTTTTTAATTAATTAATTAATTTATCTTTGGCTGTGTTGGGTCTTCGTTTCTGTGCGAGGGCTTTCTCCAGTTGCGGCGAGCAGGGGCCACTCTTCATCGCGGTGCACAGGCCTCTCACTGTCGCAGCCTCTCTTGTTTTGGAGCACAGGCTCCAAATGCACAGGCTCAGTAGTTGTGGCTCACGGGCCCAGTTGCTCCGTGGCATGTGGGATCTTCCCAGACCAGGGCTCAAACCCATGTCCCCTGCATTGGCAGGCAGGTTCTCAACCACTGCACCACCAGGGAAGGAGGGCTACTCTTCATTGCAGTGCGTGGGCTTCTCATTGCGGTGGCTTGTTGCAGGGCATGGGCTCTAGGTGCGCGGGCTTCAGTAGTTGCAGCATGTGGGCTCAGTGGTTGTGGCACGCGGACCCTAGAGCACATGGGCTTCAGTAGTTGCGGCACACGAGCTTAGTTGTTCTTCAGCATGTGGTATCTTCCCAGACCAGGGATCAAACCTGTGTCCCCTCTATTGGCAGGCAGATTCTTAACCACTGTGCCACCAGAGAAGTAAGTCCCTGAGTTGACCTATCTTTTAACTGATTTTTTTTCTTCTGCTAATTCACATCTAATCCTAAGCCTCTCTAGTGATTTTTTTCATCTTAGTTATTGTACTTTTCAGCTCCAGAATTTATATTTGACTCCTTTATATAATTTCTGTCTCTGTTGATATTCTCCATTTGGTGATATATTATTCTCAAATTTTCTTTTAATTCGTCAGACATGGATTCCTTTAGTTCTTGTATATATTTATAATAGTTGATTAAAACCTTTGTCTAATAAGTTCAACTTCTGGACTTCCTCAGGGTCTATTTCCATTGAAAACCATCTTCTTCCCTGTATAGGGACCATACTTTCTTGTTTTCTGTAATATTTGTTGAAAACTAGACATTTTAAGTAATACAATGTGGCAAGTCTGGAAATCAGATTCCCCCTGCCAGCAAGAGTTTTTTGTGTTTGCTGTTTGTTGTTGTTGCTGTTTGTTTAGTAACTTTTCTGGACTAGTTCTGCGAAGTCTGTCTTCTCTGTCTTTTGAAGTCTCTGCTCATTTAGCTTAGTGGTCAGCTAATGATTGGACAGAGACTTCCTTAAACACCTTAAGTCTACCAACCTGTAAATCTACCAGCCTTTGCTGAAGGGCTACTTGTGTATTTTGGGGATGTCTTCAATGTTCTGATAGGCAGTTTACAGCTCTGCCTTAGCCTTCAGTTCCTGTTTGTGCAGAGCCTCAATGCCAGCCAGAGGTGAGAGATTCACAGCTCCTCAGGTCTTCTCTGTGCCTGCACATAGCCCTGCATATATGCAGCCTTCTAGATACCCAGGAATATGCCTGAGCTTTTCAAAGATCCCTGTGCACATCTTTTCCCCCAGGTTTCTCCATTGCAGTTTTTGGTCAACCTGTTCATATTGCCAACTTATAATGCTGCCTCAGGCAGCTGTGGTGTTAAACCTTTGCCTCTAATTGTTTTTTGACCGATGAACTACAGACAGTGTTCTTCATACAGAGTCAGGTCAAATGAAGACAAGTCTGAGAATGGTGCTTCTCGGGGTGCTGTCAGTCAGGTCAAAATAGCACTGTTCTCTGGGGAAAGAGCTTTTGGGGAGCTCTACGCCTGTTCTGCTCCCTCTAGTGGCTGCTGTGTTGCTTCTTTGCACAGCTGCAGTAGTTGGGAAGGTGTAGTTTTCAAGGCAGTTATGGAGCTGGGGAGAGGGCATGGGAAACAGAGCAAGTCAGGATGCCAGAGAGCTCACTGTTCATACTGAGATTCAGCCATTTTCTTGAATAAATGCTCATAGGATGGCTGCAAGCCTTTGGTTAATTTCCAGCATTCTAACAAAGTTGATTTTGACAGTTTTGCCAGTGTTCTTGTTGCTTTTACGGAGGAGCGGATTTTCAGAGGTCCTTACTCCACCATTCCTGGAATGCTTCTCTGTCTCAATATTATTTTGAAGTAATCACAAATGGCATATTATTTCAGATGTAAAATATTTCAGTATATATCAAGAAGAAGAATCGTAGAGTGGAGGAATAATTCTCAGGTTTGCTTTCACATATAGTACTTTCCTAATCCATGCTATTCCTTTAATACTGTTTCTTAGCTATTGTTATATTCATCCCCATTTTCTTTAATTGCTGTGCCCTCTCTTTTCATTTTTTTTCTCCATAGTTTCTCTCCCTTCATTTTTATCTAACCAGGTAGTTTGGCGTGTTACAGTGCTGCCCTTGATATATCATGGCATCTTGCTTTTTTAGTGAAAGTCTAGTGGTTGGCTGTAGGGAAGGGAGTGGATTAAACATGGATTGGCATATAGCATGGTTTAGGCTAGAGACTTGTGGAAGGATAGATTAGATTTTTGGCTGGAAACAATGTTTGGCAGAAGGAGTCAGAGTTTCCAAAAGAGTTTTGCCTAATAAGTTTAAAATCATATGTTTATTTTACTTTGCCTCATTACAAAAAGTATTTGAGGCAGTCCTAAAAACCTTATATTTGTATTATTGACCAGAAAGTAACGGAAAATATTGCAGTGTGGAATTGAAAGTAACAATAGTGGACTAAATAGACCACTTAACTGTACTGGATTTTATTATAAGAGGTTGTGGTTTTTAAATCATTTATTATGTATTGAACTCCATAAACTTGTACCTTCTAAAAATGATAGTACTAGAGTTAAGTCACCATTCTCAATTATGTCACTAAGCAGTTTCATGAGCAGTCACTGAGAATAAAGTTAATCTTTGGTTTGAATAGATTTTTAGCATTCACTATTTTAAGCTGGCCATTTTCAAAGGCCACCTTTAGTTCATTTAGTGGCAGTTGCAAGGATTGGGCCCAGTCTCTTTTTGACAGTTTTTATGGCTCATATTTCATCACAGGATGTGTTTGCATTAATATAGCTGAAGTCTTTTTTTTTAATGTGATTTATTGATTATTTTCTTAGGTTCATCAAGGCGTATAAGAAGTTTGGTCTCCCTCTTGAACGGTAAGCTTAGTAATATAATAGTTCCTTATCCGCCTCTTTTTCACTTCTGTATTGTAGAGGTTTCTTTTTTTGGTTCTACTTTCCATTTTTAAGGTCTGGCACCTTTTGACAGCCTGGCTTTTAGACATTAATTTACTCACCTGCTCCAGATGACTTGGAGATCACCGAAACATATTGTACATGTAACTGTACTTCGCTTCTAGGAACATTGCAGCGAATGAAAGTACGCTAGAGAAAGGAAAGTGAGCACAAAGAAACAAACTAGTGCAAATAGCTTTGGGGCACTTCACCTGCTACTGTTATCAGACAGCGCATTTAGTTAATAAAGAAAGATGAACCCTTTCTCCTCTGTTTTTTGAAATTAGTCTGTTTTTGTGGACTATTCCAAATCAAATTCTTTATGATGGAAAGTAAGTCGTCAGTCACTGTCCGAGGGTTCTTGTTGGAAGGATCAATTAAGGCATGTAGAGAAAGTGTCTTTGCAGGAACAAGCTTATGTGAAACCAAGTGGTAGCTCACGTGACATTAGAAACGTGGGCACAGGGCCTTGAGGTATCCCCGTATTTGTCTTTCCTCAGGCTGGAGTGCATAGCACGTGATGCTGAGTTGGTAGATAAGTCTGTAGCAGATCTGAAGCGCCTAGGGGAATTGATTCACAACAGCTGTGTGTCAGCAATGCAAGAATACGAAGAGCAGCTGAAAGAAAATGCCAGCGAGGGTAAGTCAGCATGTCTCCCTCAGTGATTCTCAAAGACCTGGCACTTGTGGATTGGGATCTCTGCTGCTAAGCATCTTTTTTTTTTTTTTTAAGATGAACACACTTATATCCCATGCATCCCTAATTTTTTGAGGTGTGTATTCTCACATCCCTTTACGTGAGGTCAGTTTTTGCGGTTTTGTGTTTTTTTTTTTTTTTTGGTACGTGGGCCTCTCACTGTTGTGGCCTCTCCCGTTGCGGAGCACAGGCTCCGGACGCGCAGGCTCAGTGGCCATGGCCCACAGGCCCAGCTGCTCCGCGGCATGCAGGATCCTCCCGGACCGGGGCACGAACCCGTGTCCCCTGCATCGGCAGGCGGACTCTCAACCACTGCGCCACCAGGGAAGCCCGTGAGGTCAGTTTTAAGATTCCAAAGATTTACTCACAAATGAAGTTGATTTGCAGAAGGTGCAAAGTAATGAACAAGATGAATGATTTCTTTTAATGTTACTGTAGAAAGTTTAGATTGGTTTGAATGATGTAAAGACCTGAGTGGGTAAAGCTGCGTGGACACATTGCATTTTGGCTGTAAGTGAGGACATTACAGACCACAGACATCAGTAATTATCTTGGATATACATACATGTATTGTTTTGTTGTGATAAACTTAAAGGATTTAGAGAATTAGTTAGAATAAAAATAGTAGATGAATATTGTAAACCTTTTTGTTGCAATGAGACTCTCTTTGGCACTAGAATTTGCAGTAATTCGATTCGACCTGTACTGTGTTTTGTCTTATACACCAGGAGTGCTTTTGCCTGTCCTTTAAAAGCAGGAGGTGTGAGGAGAGAGCTGAGGTCCTTGTTGTTAAAGGATACCCTTATAGTTGAACCTCAAACAAAAAGATGAGGGTGTGGTCATTCCACAGTTCACTGGACTGTGGTTTATCTGTGCCATTGCCCCCATTCTTTTGTCACCCTTCACTGACGTTACAGGAGGCTCTGTCGTCTGTGGTTAAGTATTCAGGCCCTGGAGGCAGCCAGTTTACCTGGAATCTTGGTCCTGCCATTTCTTAGCTGCAAGACCTGAGACAAGTGATAGCGTCTTAACAGCCTCATGTGCAAAATAGAGTAGTAGTCTGTGCCTCAGAGGGTTTGGATGGTCACTTGAATAATTCCATACATGTGAAGTGCTTGTCATCACATCTGGCTTGCAGTATTAGCTATTTCATTAAGTAAAGAAGTATTTGTGCTTTGCAATTTTCTTCTTAAGGCTGTTACTAAAAGTAATAGAATTTTTAAATCTCTTGAATATAGTCAAAAACATTTTTAGATTTTTTTTTCCATGAAAAAAACTTAAATAACTTGAGTGGTTTGGACAGTGATCCAAATATGTGCTTTTATAGCGCCAAGAATACATCCAAAAGTAAATCTTAACTTTACAGTGTTTTTTTTTTCCGTGTAACTATTTTGAATAAGTATTATATTCACATGGCTCAAAAATGAAAAACAGGTATCCCTAGTTCTTGTCTCCTTCTAGAAATATAAAAATATGTATGTTCAAAAAATGGATAGATACTGTTTTAACACAATTGGTGCTGTAGCATGCACACTGTTCTGTACCTTGCTTTGTCCATCTCACAGCATATTTGGAGATATTTCCTTGTAACAGTCCCTTCCTTTCCACATGTTTCTTTTCTCTGCATGTTCACATTCTGCATCTGGTTGATTGCTTCCTTCTGGCATTGCTTAACTTGTTTCCATATACCTGTATTTTCTATAAATTGGCATTTAGCATATTCCTGAGTCCAGGTTAACATTTCCAATTCTAATGTAAGATTATTGATATCTCTTTGCTTAAGTTGAAAATTTTGTTCCTAAAAATGTTAACATAATCATGTATTTGTCTTATACATTATACACGTTTCCAAATATTAGTACCAATTTTACTGTTTTTATTTGTTTGTTTTCTTCTTTCTTTCTTTGGCTGTGCTATGAGGCTTGTGTGATCTTAGTTCCCTGCCCAGGGATTGAACCTGGGCCATGGCAGTGAAAGCGCCAAGTCCTAACCACTAGACTGCCAGGGAATCCCCCTGATTTTACTGTTAACTATAAGACTTCTTAATGCAGAGTTTGATTTCTTTGTGTTTCTTTTTGTCCTTAAAATACACCTCATTAGCAGTACACAAAGTACTATGTTTTAAAATTATTTGAAATTGTTCTTTTCTCTGTGTGGTTATGCCACCAACTTAATATATAGTTTAGTATCTTTTGTTTTCTTCTCCTTTCAGTTTCTAGGGATTACTTTTCTCCTTTTGATAAAACTTTGTTTCTTTAATTATGTAAAACATTTGCATGGCCCAAAGTCAGAACAAAACCAGGAACACGATGAGAGAATCTTGCCTTCATTCCTGTCCCCCCAGTACTGTTCTCTTCCTCCCCTGTAGGTAATCATTTCGATTAGTTTTGGGCTTATGTTTCCATTGTTTCTTTTTAAAATTTTAAGTCTGTGTGTGTGTATTTCCTCTATTATACAGGAGATATCATACATTATATTCTGTTCTGCATCTAATTTTTACATATGGCGTTCACTCCATCTTACTGTGTAGAGTTCATACTTCCTTCCTTTTACAATTGCACAGTATTCCACTGTGTAGATAGATGTTAATTCAAACTTTATTGTTCCCTAGTAATAAATATTTGGGTTGTTTTCAGTCTTCTGCCACTATAAATAAAGCTACAATGAATAAATAGTTTAATGAATATGCTGTTTCATATCTCTGCCAGCATATCTTTGGGATAAATTTCTGGAAGTGGGATTGTTGAGTCCTGGGAAAAATGCATATGTAATTTGGTTAGATACTGCCAAATTCTTCATAAATCTGATAACCATTTACATTGCCACCTACAGTGTATATTCATACACAACAGAATGTATTGTCAAATGTTTGGATTTTTGCCAAACTGACTGTTGGGAAATGGCATCTCACTTTTCTTTTAATGAGCAATGTTGTGCATCTTTTCTGAGGGCCACTTGTGAACTGTCTGTACATATATTATGCCCATTTTCTATTGAGCTGTTGGTCTTAATTTTTAGGATCTCTTTTTCTTGTCTTTTTTTAAGAAGATTTAATACAAGGAATTTAAAAAATTTTTTATTTATTTTATTTTTGGCTGTGTTGGGCCTTCGTTGCTGCGCATGGGCTTTCCCTAGTTGCGGCGAGCGGGAGCTACTCTCCTTTGCGGTGCGTGGGCTTCTCACTGCAGTGGCTTCTCTTGTTGCAGAGCACGGGCTCTAGGCATGCGGGCTTCAGTAGTTGTGGCACACGGGCTCAGTAGTTGTGGCTCACGGGCTTAGTTGTTCCGCGGCATGTGAGATCTTCCCGGACCAGGGATCGAACCTGTGTCCCCGGCACTGGCAGGTGGATTCCTAACCGCTGCACCACCAGGGAAGTCCCAGGATCTCTTTTTCTGATAAAAGTTGCCAGTGTTCTCCTCCAGTTTGTGATTTGTCCTCTCACTTTGCTATGATATTTTGTACAGAAAACTTAAAAAAATTTTATATAGTCAAATTTATCAATCTTTTACCCTATTGTTGTTTTGGATTTTGATTAGTTAAAAACATTTTCTCTACAAAACAGAAACAGACTCACAGACATAGAAAGCAAATTTATGGTTACCAAAGGGGAAAGGGATAAATTGGGAGTATGAGATTAGCAGATGCACACTACTATATATAAAAGAGGTAAACAACAGGGATTTAATATAGCACAAGGAACCTATTATATTCAATATATTGTAACAAACTAAAAAAAAATTCTTTTTTCTACTCTGAGGATATAAAGGAAGTCATTAAGATCACCCCCCACCACCACCAATACCTATGTGATTTCATTTACTTTTATATCTCTGATTCACTTGGAGTTTTTCCTGGTATTGCATCCAGGTTTTTTGGATTTTGGATTTTTCCTATATGGCTACTATATGTCTCAACACCATTCATTAAAGATGGTTGATCTTTTCTCCACTGCCTGTTTTTTTTTTGTTTGAAGAGCTACATAATCTGTTAATGGATTTACAATATTAGTATCCTGTTAATGGACGTTTAGCTTTCCAATCTTTTGCTTTACGGTGTTGTGGTAAATAATCTTGTGTGTATGCCATTTGCGCCATATCCTCCCACCAGCATTGACTAGAATGGCAGTGTCTGTTTCCTCTTAGTCTCACCGACATATTTTCAAATCTTTGAATTTTCCCAGCCTGAGGTTAAAAAGGCTATGTCTATATATTTAATTTGCATTTCTCTTACCATGAATGAGGTTGAGTATTTTTCACATGGAACCATTTGTATTTCCTTTTCTGTGAATTGTCTCTTTATCCTTTACCCATTTTTCTGTTGCAATCTTTTTATTTTACAGATGAGGAAACACAGACCCAGAGAGGTTAATAACTAGAAGTGAGAGGGGAAAGGGGACAGGGGGTAGTTTGTGCAGATCCGGGAATAAATCCCAGATTTCTGATCTTCGGAGGAGGTGCCTTTCCCGTTTTGCCACATTCTGTTCCAGAACTCATCAGTATTGTTGGGAATAGCATTTGCAAGTGAAATTCTTGTGGGTTATATGAGAATCCCTAAATAATTGTTTATAATTGTAGTGCCATTTCATCGACTTGAATGTTAAAAAAAGAAATCTTTTCTCAGGCTCTGAGCCATCTTTTCCCTCACAGACAAGTGTCGTTATCATGCATTTCGATTTGGACTCTGGTTAGAATTGACTGCTTTGTTTTTACTTCTAGGATTACTTTAATTGGAAACTCGGGCTAGGGTAACCTTTCCATGACTTCTTTTGTTCATCATTTCAAATGTGTTAGGTATTAACTTGATCTCATACTTTTTTAGTAGAGAAGATCATCTTTTAAAGCACTTAAAAATCTGTTGATGGGTTAGAAAAGAAAAAACTTCAGCATTAATATTACTCCTTTAAAATCTTCTTTCATAAATTTTATTAATTTTAGAGCCAAAGTATAAAACAGGAATAAGAAGATTAAAATACAATTATAAACACTACTGGATTAAAAAATTCTAAATCTTAAAAAACTGAATTGTTTAGAGATTATTTTACAAACATTAATTGAGAAAATGTTTTGCTTTACTTGATTATATCTTTGAATTAACGATAAACCAGAGATATACGCTGAGGAAATAAGAGTTCAGAATTTGTTGACCTATGTTTTTTGTGAAACTTCAGCGAATTCTCACTTAACGAATATGAAATTGGTGTTTTTAGGGAAAGGACCAGGGAAAAAGAGAGGCCCAACTATCAAGATATCTGGGGTTCAGGTTAATGTGAAATCTATTATCCAACATGAAGAAGAGTTTGAGATGCTGCATAAATCTATCCCTGTAGACCCTGAAGAAAAAAAAAAGTGAGTATAATACATGCCCATGCATGGGTGGTTGTGCCATTAGAAAACATATTTGAAGTTACAGTTATGTGTAGTTATGTAGTATTTTCATTATTTTTTCTCTAACGTACCAGAGTGCTTTGCTTATTGGTGGTTATTCCCAAATCAGAAAGACCCTTCCTCTAATGTCCTCCTGCTTTGGAAATCTTTTCAGATACTGCTTAACCTGTCGTGTCAAAGCTGCACATTTTGATGTCGAGTGGGGAGTAGAGGATGATTCTCGCCTATTGCTGGGAATTTATGAACACGGCTATGGAAACTGGGAGCTAATTAAAACGGATCCAGAGCTTAAGTTAACTGACAAAGTAAGTATTTCTGTGATGCTGGAGATGTCTAGAAGATTTGTTGTATAATATTTTTATATTAATTACTTACTTTTAACTATTTTCTGGGGGGTGGGGATCAAATTGGAAATTAGAACAATAGTAAATTCCTGGGATTTCTTTATCCCTGGAAACATTACCATCTTTAGTGGACTGTGGCACTATTTCAGAGATGACAATTATAGCCAGGTGAAATTTTGGGGAAATTACAGGAGAAGCCTTCAAATTCTGATTTTTCTTGTAGGTCAAATCTCATTGCAACAAATACCAGGGTAAGATTATTAATAATAAGAGCATTCCTCGGCCTTAGTTGTTGGCACTTTCTTTAACGATATTTGAAACAGCCATATTTCAGTTCTACACATGAAGAAAGAATGAGCCATACCTTGGTATTTTTTGTAATGGAATTAAACTGTGGCTGTACTTCTCCCACAAAATCGAGCCTCCCACCCTATCCGTTGCACATCAGGCTACCAAGTATAGTGAGGCCGTGCTCAGAGCTGTAAGCAGGGAAAGCCGGCTCCAATTTTAGTAGGATGCGCTCCATGTTGTGCTCCTGGCAGGGCTTTTCCTGGCACGTCAAACAATGCTCATCCCAGGTGCAATGTTCTCAGAGGGTGACAGCACCCTGCCATAAGCACTGAGACCAAATCCAGTCTGGCCTGAGAGGTCCAGCTGTGTCCTGGCATAGCTCAGTGCTTTCCAGCAATGCTCTAAGAAGCATTTTCAATCTAAAACGAAGCTTTAACCTAGCTCCAGGGATTCCCTGCTCCTGGAAGGAGGAAATCCACGACGGCTGGGATGCTCTAGCAGATGAAGCCAACAAGCCCCTCCTACCTGAGTTGTTCTACCCTGTTAACAGCACAGGTAGGAGCCAGTGGGAGAGCTGGATTTCTCCATCCCATTTTGTAAAACGAGAACGGCTCATAAGGGATTTTCAGTGACTGGGAGCCATGGACATGAGATAGGATCTGAGGCTTTATCTGTATTTTGGGTGGTGGGGAGGGAAAGGACTGCTCAGTTGTTTGTCATCTCTGTTTATCCTGATCCACTAACCGGGCCGTGGGCCGTGGCGGGTACTTCTCTTCCTTTCCTGTTGAAGATCCTGCCAGTGGAGACAGATAAGAAGCCCCAGGGAAAGCAGCTGCAGACCCGAGCGGACTACTTGCTGAAGCTGCTCAGGAAGAGTCTGGAGAAGGAGGGGGCCGTGACGGGCGGGGAAGAGGTGAGTGCAGCTGCCAGCCGAGCACCGTCCAGGGGTCTGAGGCTCCAGCCCTGCAGGGTTAGGTAGGGGAAGAGATGCCCTCTCCAGGCATCTCCACAGAATGCTAACCCTCTCCTTGTCAGGTGTTGGTATTGAGGTTCCAGTAATGATGGTTTGGTTGAGTGATGATAGTAATGTTCATTTAGTAATTGACCTAAACATCTTGGCATTCTCCTCAAATATTGCCTCAAAATAGTCCTCATTTCTCCCAGTGCCGCTGGTCTAGACATACTGTTGCTGTATCTTTATGCTCCTTCCTCAATTTAGGAATATAGTTCTCAGTACTGCGTGAATATCACTGGGTTTGCCTGTTGTTACAGCTAATACTCGGCTACTTGTAATCATGGGTCCCAGGGAATAAATGGGTAATTAGGATACACAGTTAATTCAGAAACTGGACTTCAGTTACAGTTGCCTTACTTGCTCAGTGAAAAATTTCAACCGAGTTACTAATGGACTCATCTGAGCTTTAGCTTTTATTTCCCCAACTTTTCATTTCAATTCAGGCTTAAAAAGATGAGAATCACAGTTAGGAGATACTGTAAGTTACAGCCAGTAGTAGCAGCCTTTGTGTGTGCATGTTCCTTAAGTGCTCTTAGAGCTATGCCATTTGTATTAATTTCCCTATATTATAAAGAAAGCAAATTTTAGAAAAAAATCCAATCCCATACCTTGTCCTTTTTTGCATAGTAGTGTCATAATTAATGTCATTCTTCACATAGTATGTTGAGGATATTCTATAAGTTAGGCTCTGGGGAGATAGATTGCATCATGTTTTTTTTTTTTTTTTTTTTTTTGCGGTACGCGGGCCTCTCACTGCTGTGGCCTCTCCCGTCGCGGAGCACAGGCTCCGGACGCACAGGCCCAGCGGCCACGGCTCACGGGCCCAGCCGCTCCGCGGCACGTGGGATCCTCCCGGACCGGGGCACGAATCCATGCCCCCTGCATCGGCAGGCGGACCCCCAACCGCTGCGCCACCAGGGAAGCCCCTGCATCATGTTTTTACTTGCTTAAATTACTGTATCTGTTTGAGTAGATGAACACCTTTTCATTATTTTTAGATATAACATGCTTCTAGTTTTTTTAATGTTACTCTTATTTTATATATTATCTTTATTTATATCTTTGTACATAAGGGTTTTTTTTCTTCTTTTGAATTTTATCTTTAGATTGTATTCCAAAAAATGGAATCAGTAGGTTCAAGGATATGGATGTTTTTGTGTGGCATAGGAGATTTATATAGTTTCTTTTTCTCTACTTCAGGTAAAATTGGTTGCACTCCTTTGAATTTTCTCTGAGTTTCCTTGTTTGAATTATATGGCTGCTGCTGTTCCAAAGAATCATGATGTTATTTGGTCATGCTTTTGAGGGACTTGCTTTACCATCATTTTCTTACCCTTTCCAGGCCAAATTAAAGAAGCGGAAGCCTCGAGTAAAGAAGGAAAACAAAGCACCGAGGCTGAAAGATGAGCATGGAATTGAGTTTTCATCTCCTAGACACTCAGATAATCCATCAGAAGAGGGAGAAGTAAAGGTATGAGGCTGGATTTCAGTTGAGATTATTTTTAAGTTACATTTATTGTGCCAACTGGTATAAAATTATCTGAAATGTGTTTGGTTTACATTCCAGAGTAGATAAAATAAAAATAGAAACTATGTTATGTCTTTGCTTAACCTGTGAGAGAGGAATATAGTTGTTCATTTAAAATCAGCAATTGAAAATTCGTAATAGAAGTAAATTCGTAATGGAAGGAAATGAAGGGAACCATGCAAATTTCAGTGATAAATGGCAATTGACACTCAGCCTCATTGCTGGGAGCGATAGGGAGTGGTGGAGACTGTGGTTAACCAGGGAGCTCATGCCTAATATATAGGGGCAGCTGTTATGCAGTTCATTGTTGGGCCAAACAAAACTCATCTGTGGATCAGGTTTGGCCCAAGGCCTGTCAACTTGTAACCTCTGGTCTAAGCAAAAGGAAAAGTAACTTGCTAGCATTCAGTCTGTTGTTTCCGTGACTGAAAACTTTATGGGATTTTATTTTGTTACTCTTCAAGTGTAATTGCCCTTTGAGGTTATTTCCAGGAAGATCAGCAGTGGGTATGTGAACTAGCATGGATTTGAGTCAAGCATGCATGAATTCAAATACTAGCAACCTTACCAATTACTACCTGGCAGGTATATAATCTCTTTGTTCCTCAGCTTTTTCCATCTGTGAAATGGGAATGATAATGCCTGTGTTGAAGGGTTGCTATGAGAAATAAAGAGAAGATGTAAGTGAAGAGCATCTGCCTCTACAGGCTTCACTTTAAGCAGATAGCTTTAAGGCTGTATGCTTGAGAACATGCTTCTGTGGACACAGTGATGAACCATTGGGAGCAGTGCTTTTTTTTCTAGAAAGTAAACGAGGAAATGTAAAGTTTGTGGCAAAAGCTCATAACCTTGTTTGTTTTCTAGGATGATGGCTTAGAAAAAAGTCCAATGAAAAAGAAACAGAAGAAGAAAGAGAACAAGGAGAACAAGGAGAAACAAATGAGTTCTAGGAAAGACAAGGAAGGGGACAAGGAAAGGAAGAAATCAAAAGATAAGAAAGAGAAGGTATCGATGTCATTCTGCTTACTGAGATGCCTGCAGCCTTTGAAATTCCCTTCTAGGATTTAGAAGTAGAATGGGGTTTGAGGGCCCTGAAATAATTGTCATTTTATGAGTATATCCCAGAAGGAAGGGATATACTCACCTCTTCCTCTTCCTGCAGAGAGAGGGGAGTGTGTGAGTTGTGGTGTTCTTTAATATAGAAGCCTTTATTTGCTCTTTTATTACACACTTCAGAGGGGGTGTTGGAATGAGACAGGACAGGTAACTACTTGATACATGTTCTCAGACTACTTGATACATGCTCTCAGACTCATACATGAACTCATGTTCTCAGAAAAGCACAGTCCACAGATGAATCTGAATATGTGAAATACTATCAAATACTATCAAGAGTTAAGCTTTTGGAGTAGAAATGGGTGAAAGCCCTACTATTATTATATAATCTTCATGTTGGGGTTTTATGAAGTTCATTCCAAACCACAGAATTCTGGTACAGTGTTGCATCTTGCTGACTTCTGATGAAATTATTTTGCAATTAATCTTTAATCATTGTTGAAACATACAAACAAATAACTGCCTTAATTCCACCATCCAGTCATAGCTCTAAGAGATTTCTTGATGAGCACCTTTGGAACTTTTTTATTATGCGTATAAGAACAAATATAAAATAAAAATCAGACTAGACTGGATAACCTTTTCTCCCCACTTAGCAATATATCACAAACAGCTTTCCAAGTGAATAAATAAAAGTTAAAATCATTTTTAATAGATAAAGAAGATTTTGTTTGATTATAACATTTTGGAAACAATTTTAAGTTTCCCATATTGAAATTGCTTTCAAATTTCTAATGTTATAAACTGTATTGTAACAGATACCTTTCTTTGCATCTGTGCTTCTGCAGAAAGGTATTCTTCTTTTAAGGTGAAATATTTAAGAAATAAAAGCACAAAGAATGATTTAGCCAGCATCCATGTGTCCACTACCAGATATTGCAGCTGTTGTTAACATTTTTCATGTTTACTTCAAGTGGGTTTTTTTTTGGCTACTGTATTTGGTATCCATGCACTCATTACTGGGACTCCCCTCTGTTTCTTCTCCCAATTTCATTGCTCTCCTCCCTCTTCTCTCCTCCATAACACTGCCCTGAAGTTCGTGTGAAACCTTCCTGCCCATGTTTTTATACTTTTACTACATATTACATAATCGTAATCAAAGCGTAGTATTGTTTTATGTTTTTAAATGTTCATACATAGAATTTTTTTATATGTATCTCTGTCTCCATCCTTCTGCACCCTTTCATGGATAAATGAACTTTACCCATGTGGATTTATGTAAATTTCAGTCACTTGAAATATTTTAGTTAATACAGTTTCCAAGATCAAAGTGTACTTTCATTTTGAAGTTGCTACAAGCTACTCTGTGAGGGCTCTGCCAATTCACAATCTTAACCTCTTGATGACATTTTTATGCATTTTATGGATTAGGGAATAGAAGCCAGAATAGCATTGGTGAAGCCAAAATTATAATTGGCTCTGTTTAGAGACAGAAGTGGGAATGACATGTGACTAAACTGTTAATCAAATAGGTTTGGCTTCATGATGTCTCAAAACTGAGGCCATCCTGTGTACCCACTTGTAGTGATGTGACATAGCTGAGAAGTCCAAATTGCAAGACAGGAGTACACAAATGACAATGATTCCTTGTAACTCTTTTTTAAAAGCCTAAAGGTGGTGATGCCAAATCTTCAAGTAAATCAAAGCGATCTCAGGGTCCTGTCCATATTACAGCAGGAAGCGAACCTGTCCCCATTGGAGAGGATGAGGATGATGATCTGGACCAGGAGACATTCAGCATAGTAAGTCCTGAAGTTGAGGAATTCTGGGGTCTGCAGCCACAGTGCTTGCTGCGGCTTTGCCTTTCATAGTTCCCGCCACACAGCCTCAGGCGGTCTAAGCAGCATGACCTGAGACGAGGCTGGGGTCCTGGCTGCGTGAGCTGGAGCGGTGGCGAGCAGGGCCTGTCTTATGTGTTCCCGTGTTGTGGGGCTAGGAGCCAAGACGTGGCCTAGGATGTGGTTCATCTCCTCATAGGAGACAGGGCAGGTGAGGGGGAGGAGTCATGGACCAAACCTTGTATGGGGTGGAAACAGGCCAGTGCGTCCTCAGGGACTTAGGCCCTTACCGGAGCTGCATGTGTATATTTCGTTGTGTTGCACTCGCTTCCCTTCCCCTCCTCTCTTGAGGTCTTTTCCTTTCCCCAAACTTCTACACATCACTGTTCACTTGAATAGTTAATTTAGTTTCAGAGAGAAAGTGATCTTCCAAATCTCAAAATATTCCTGCTCTGGGGAAGCAAAGCATAGAATTTTGACCTCATCCTGTAAGGCAGTCTTCTCTCTTTTTTACCCTTTTTTTCCCGTGTTCCCAGAAACCTGTATGCATACGTGTATATTTTTTTCTCTTCGCACTTATCTCATTTTTCTTAAATCTCTTTACTCTTCTTCCTGTGAGCTCTCTGAGGGCAAGTACTGTGTCTTATATAAAGGACGTGTAGATGCTAGAAGTAGCTCAATAAATGAGTAAATGAATAAATTCATTACACAACTAGCTCTCTGATCTGTTTCCTGCTTCTTCCTTAGCCCAGTGTTTAAAAGAGAAAATCATAACTAACGCTTCTGTGGTACCATACTATTTAAAAAATTGCTCTTATACAACATTGTAAATCAACTATACTTGAATTAAAAAAAAAAGAAATTGCATTTACATACTGGCTCATTTACTCTTGTTTTTATATTATGATATCTTCTAAAAATACAGAAAAATTTCAGGAATGTAATAGGCATTGATAGAGGTACCATCAAGTTTTGTCAGGTCTGAATTTTTTAAGGCTCAGGCTATAAAGTTGAAGCTTCTGGTCATGGTTTGTTACCTCCCTAGAAGTGACCACAATTCTAATTTCATTGTAGATCAAATCGTAATTCTCATGCGTGGTTCTAGAGTTTTACTACTTAATGTCTCTAAAGACAGTAAGTAATAGCTCATATAAACAGCCAGGCATCATTAGTGTGCTTTTTGTGTTTTTTCTCCACAACAACCTATGAGGTAGGTAATTATCTCTATTTTACCCCTTAAAAAATAAGGTGAGGAGAGTTAAGTAACTTGTCCAAGATGTAGAGCAAAAATTTGAACCTATCAGTAAATGCCACACTGTGTGTATCCCGTAACTTGAGTTTCCTCCCTCAGCATGTACACTTTTGAGATTTATCCATGTTGATAATTATGTCTCTGATTTCGGTGTTTCATATTATTCTGTTTTATGACTTCCACGATTCATTCTTTCTCCTATTGATGGACACTGGGGTTTCCCAAATGTTTACTACTACAAATTGGCTGCAGTGAAATTGTAAATATTTTCTTATACACATGTGTAAGAGCTTCGCTCGTGTGTAGCTTGAGCAGAAAAGCTGGGTGTTTCTTTGGGTCTGCACATCTACTGCTTTTAGATGTTGTGGAATTAGTCTTCAAAGTGATTGTAGAGATTTGCACTCTTTCCAGCAACGAATGTGAGTTCCAACTGCTTCCCAGTCTCGGAAACACTTGGTAATTTCTACCTTCTTAATTTTTGCCAATCTAAGAGGTATGATCTATTGACCAGTGGTGCTGTTGAACATTTACTTTCATATTTATTGGGCATTCATGTTTCTGGTGAATTGCCTTTTCACATCCTTTGCCTGTTCCAGGTAATTTTTCTCTTCTTACCTTTTCTATAGGAATCCTGTATCCATTTGCAATACTAATCTTTTATCTGTTACAGTCATGTATCTTCCAGTTTATTTTGTGTACTTTAAAAAAATTTAAGTACAATACTGAAAAATAAATCGTAAGTATATAGCTATGGAAATTATCACAGAGTGATGGAAGTTTGTCAGATGTTCACTCTTCTGAAGTTACATGGACATGTGCCTTAATAGTTCCTTATATTAGATACTTAGTGGCTGACAACCATGCCCTACAGGTCAGAGAAAGTTTCTTAAATTATTTTGTGATAATTTCCTCCTCAGTTCTTAATTTTATCCTACTTTTTGGATGTTGGACTTTGGGAGTGGTCCCTAATATTATCTTAAACTTTCTTCCATTTCTTCTTTTCTAACTCTACTTTCTTGGAGATCTCCTCAGCTTTATCTGCCATTATTTCTTTTGAGGTTTTCATTTCTCTTGTC
Source organism: Lagenorhynchus albirostris (assembly GCF_949774975.1). Classification (NCBI taxonomy): domain Eukaryota; kingdom Metazoa; phylum Chordata; class Mammalia; order Artiodactyla; family Delphinidae; genus Lagenorhynchus; species Lagenorhynchus albirostris. The sequence goes on along the minus strand of NC_083095.1, from coordinate 148,909,774 downwards.
ATGTGTTATTTCCAAGATCTTTTTTCCCCATATGGTTCTCTGAATGTTTTTATATTTCTCTTAGATTTGTTTTCCGTTGCTCATGTTAGATATTTTTCAAATGGCTTGGTAATCCTTGGTTGTCTGCTCGTATCTAAGAGTAGGGACTAAACATCTGATTGGAAGCTCTGAACATGTGGGTTGGGCTTGATCGACTTTGAGAGTGTTCTCTGTAGGGTGATCTGGCTGGGCTGCTTCCTTGGAAAACTTCCAGTGGGGAGTCAGCATCATTTGGTTCTTCCTCTTGGGTGGTCGGATTTTGGGGACGAGAATCCTCCAGTCTCCTGACTGGAGGGTTAAGGCCTGGCTTTCTTCGTTCTAGAATCTGAGAGGCAAAAAATAAATAAATAAAAAGACTGGGCGGTGGCTTATCTAATATGCATATATTCATACAGTGCTATTCTCAGTGTAGTAGCCTTGCCTCTCAACTATGCCTGTGTAGCCCAGTTCAGAGACTTTTCTTTTATCCTCTCCAAAGAATAAACCTCCATATCTTTTGTCGGGCAGAGTTGGAAGTCTGGACGTCTGTTATAAATCTGTTCCTCTTAGGCAGTCTTAAAAAAACAAAACAAAACAAAAGCCTTATTTTTAGCCCTCATCCCTACTTCCAGAGATACTTAGCTAGCCTCTGCAGGAATTGCAGTATAAATCAGGTTGGTTCTCAGCTCTTTCCACTGCTGGGTTAGGATTTCATTGTCTGAGGTCTATTGAGTCATTTCGCTTGCTGCCAATATTTTGTTGCTGTTGCTTCCTCTCATTTTCCATGTCTTTGTGGGCTTATCTCTTCTTATGGCGATTTCTTTACTGTTGTTTTAGTGGATGGGGAGGGGGAGAAAAAGATTCTTGTGTTCAGTCTACTATCTTTGTCTGGAAACCTTTCCCTCAGTTTCTTACAAGTCTAAAGGACTTGTAAATATTTTATCCTGTAGTTTTAGATAGTTTGTGATGGGAGGTTTTCAGGTTGGGTCTATAATTTTGCTTCTCATTTATCTTCATAATGGCCTTGGGAGATTATCATGCCCCTCTTGCAGATGAGGAGACAGAGCAGCGTTTTGAGAGGCCAAGTAAGCTGTAAAAGTCATCGCTCTGAGCGATGGAGCTGGGACTTGAACCTCAGGTTTTTCCGACTCTAACATTTATACTTGTTCCCCTGCCATTACCTGCTTCTCCTCTAGTGATTATGTGGCCTGGGGGGTGCTGTGTGTTCTCTGGGAATTTAGGGCCCAGTAAGCACAGCTGAAGCTGTCTTTGCTGCAGATGTTTTATGTCTCTACTCTTGGTCTGTTCCAGTGTAAGGAGAGGATGAGGCCTGTGAAAAAGGCACTGAAACAGTTGGATAAACCTGACAAGGGGCTCAGTGTACAGGAACAGCTGGAGCACACCCGGAACTGCCTGCTGAAGATCGGGGACCGGATAGCCGAGTGCCTTAAAGCTTACTCAGACCAGGAGCACATCAAACTGTGGAGGAGGTAAGCAGCCACAGCCTCGAATTGCCTGGTTTGATTTGATGACAAAGTGTGTGTTAGGGGTTCTGTTTTGTTTTATGCAACATGACACAGCCACCTAATGAAGTATTTTTTTTTCCCAGCAAAAGCAGTCTATTAGCAGCATACCTGCAGGCTTCAGTTTTCTTTTCCTGAAATAGGCCATTCCTCTGAGACCAATCTTTTGAATGGGTAGGATGATGTCATTATTTTATGAGAGAAATACCGTAATACTGGATTTGCTGGCCTGTCCTCAGAATAAAGACTCAGTCTTTAGACCTGGAAGGGATAGAAACCGTCTATAATTTCACTACTTTACCCATCTCAGGTTAATATTCAGAGATAATATAATAACTAATTGGTTAGTTCTCTGCTAACCTCATGAGAGGAAGCAAAGGCTAAAACCACCAGAGCTATGAGTTCTCTTCTCTTTAATAATTGAAGAGCTCTAGTAGTAATTTGGATTAAGGCAGTTAATCCAGAACTTCAGTTTGTAAGGCATTATGACTTACATATATTCATTTATATACTCACTTTTGATGTTTTAAGAAAACATGACTGGAATTTCTCAAAGACAATTGTAACATTAAGTCTCTTTCCATACTCCACAGTTATGTTGAACTCATATATTGATAATTCATGGTTAATGAAGTATCTTTGTATAATATACCTAATATCAGTGGATTGGCTTTTGAGTGAAAAAGATTTAAGAACACCTTCTGTCATGATGCTATCCATAGCATGCTTCACACCCATTAAAAAAAGAAGATCTAAGTTTTGAAATGTGGCTTGACTTTCCTTTTACACTGTTGCCAAACCAGATCCCTGTATCTAGCCATCTGGCTTTCTGTAACGAAAATGCATCATCCTAACGTATAGATCCACGAAGCTGGGCTGGATACTGTGGTCCTGGACTGCTGTGTGGTTCATAAGCAGTTCCTTGCCCACTTGTGAGGAACTGTCCACGATGAAGTGGTGATTGGAAGATCAAGTATAGTAGGAATTCCAAGAAGGAATAAGCACATGCAGAGGAGTAGTGAGGGAGGGAAGTCTTCTGAGGGCTGGGCAGGTACACTCGAGCCGGCATGGAAGAGCAGAGTGGACCTGCTTAGATGAGGAGAGGTCTCAGGCTTCAGCAAAGCCTTGAAAGTGGGCCAGTGAAGGGCCTGGGAGGGTCTTAGGGTTTAAAGGCAGTTCGTTAAGATGACTGAAGCCCTATTACAGAAGGCTTTAGAAAGGCAGGCAATGGTTTTCCACACTGTGCAGCAGGTTTACTTGTCCAGAGCCAGGGCAGCATCCTCTGAGTGGCATGGCACGGTGTGGTGTGACTGCTCTCCAGGAAGTGTGGGAGGATGTGAGCCTTCCGTTCCAGCTCACGGAGGTTACCTGTGACTCCTTATCCTACACACCCGTTTTACCAGTCACTCCCCTGTTGACAGTAATGGCATGCTAGAGTGAGTGCAATGGAATTGGAGGAGAAGAATCCCTTGAAGTTTTAAGGTAGAAATGACAGGCCTTGGTGGTGACGACTGGGAGGAAAGAAGGGGCAGCAATGCAGAGGTGCCCAACGGTACATAGATCCCCACCTGGGATATGGCGGTGATGACATTGCCCGGCAGAGTCCAGGGAGTGCAGAAGGTGGAGGAAGACGTTAGGTCCGGAGTCCTAGGTGCCAGTGAAATAAATTAGAGGGGTTTTAGCTGTGAGACAGACCCTCGTCTCCAGACCCCTAGGTCAAATTCTATTGACAGTAGCATTTAAAGGTGTATTTATTACTGTTGCCAAGACCTGAAAGATTATTTCTGTAACTTATTTTCTATACTTGGAGAGTATTCCACAGCAAAATTCAATAACTTGCCATCTATAAAGAGAATAGTTATTTTTAAAATCCTGTAATTCACCAGAACAAAATTTTTTTTTTTAAGGAACCTATGGATTTTTGTTTCCAAGTTTACAGAATTTGATGCTCGAAAATTGCATAAGTTATACAAGATGGCTCACAAGAAAAGGTCTCAAGAAGAAGAGGTAAAATACAAACTTCATCCTAATTCATACAAACAGATAAAAACCATTTCCACAGAAGAATTCCTTAATTACTGTTTTTTTCCTGAGGAGATGATCATAGACTCATAGGTTGTTGGTGCTAGAAAGGGCATGGGTTCTCTGCCCTTACTTTGCAGATGGAGGTCTAGGTCCAAGAGGGGGTGCAGGAGCCCACCACAGCCCAGCCTGTCTTGGATGGTGGGCTCTTTCACTGTGTTAGCTGTGCAGTTTCTCCACATGTTCCACGAGTAGTCAAACTAACACTTAAGACCCAATGGGTAAAATAGCCAATGTATTGGAACCAGACAGTGTGGAAATTCTGACAAGGAGTTGTTCCTCTGTGTTCTTACATCCTGGAATCATTTATTCACCAGGGCTTTTCTTCCATACGCACATGTCTTATGGTAGCTTATAAATGTGGCTCCTGAAAGATAACAGTTATGGGCAGCACATAATTTTTCTGTTCTTTTCTGGGCCACATGTACTTGGTGTCCTTCCAGCTTTTGTACGTAGGGTCCCAACCGCTCACGTAAAGGAGCAAACATGAGAAGGTGCCCAGAAGCTGCCTCCCATTCTTTGGTGGAGGGGCATGGGCATGAAGTGATTTGGCCAATGCTGCAGGGGCAGCGTTCCTTGTTCAGGCATGTCCATTTGCAGATCTGGTGACTTGTCACGTGGGCCCTACCCCAATTAGCCATGTAGCGCCAGTCTAGGAACATTTAATACCTCCTTCACTACCATGTCAAGGCTGAGGTCTTACGTCTCTCATCCCCTCCTGTATCCTCAGCACCTGGAATGGTGCCAGGCGCAGGGCAGGTGCTCAGAAGTATTTGTTGCATGAACATATCCTGTGCCCAGCACTGTGCTGAGCTGTGGAGTAGCACCCTCAAGTGGTTTATAATTTAATTTTACATGGAAGAATATGGTAGAACAGTAATATACAGGAATAATATAGTAATACTGCTGAATGTTACTGTGAATTTTATACATTGTAAAAAGTCTCTGAAAGAATAGTCAGGAAAAGCCCCAGGAGGGAATGAAATGGTTGGGGAAAGGCCCTCTAGGAAAGAGTGAAAGTTAGGATGAGTGAAGTTGGACAAATGATGTAAAGGGTAAAGGGCTTTATTAGTCTAGGTATCAGAAGTTAGGATAAGGTGAATAATCAAAGTAGTGGTCCCACTAGTTGGGGTTATAGTATACATTCACAACCTTTCTGGAGGACAGTTCAGTAAGATTTACCAAAAGACTAAAACATGTAATTCTCCTTCTAAGAATTTAGTCGAAGGAGATAATTAAGGGTTTAAACATGATTATATGGAAATGACTCGATATATCCATATCAGGGAATTTTCAACCATAAATATAATATTGTGGAAGTAAGTATTCACATAAGATTTTTACAATACATTAAGTAAAAAAAGAATATCAAATGATACTTTTGTTTAAAAAAATACGCACACACGCACGCACGCATGCGCACACACACAGCAGTTCCCCCCACTGTGGTTTGCTTTCCACAGTTTCAGTTACCTGCAGTCAGTCATGGTCTGAAAATATTAAATGGAAAATTCCAGAAATAAACAATTCATAAATTTTAAATTGCGCACTGGTCTGAGTAACGTGATGAAATCTCGTGCCGTCCTGCCCTCTCCCACGTGGGACGTGAATCATCCCTTTGTCCGGCATATCCACACTATACGCTACCTGCCCATTAGTAACTCGGTAGCTCTCTTGGTTATCAGATCGACTGTTGTGGTATTGCAGTGCTTGAGTTCAGGTAATCCTTATTTTACTAAATAGTAGTCCCAAAGCACAAGAGTAGTGATGCTGGCAATTCGGATATTCTCTTACTGTGCCTGATTCATAAATTAAACTCTCATAGGCATGTATGTATTGGAAAAAACATAGTACATATAGGGTTCAGTACTATCTGCAGTTTCAGGCGTCCACTGGAGGTCTTGAAGTGTATCTCCCATGGATTAGGGGGGTCTACTGTATTATGTATAAACACGCAAAATGGCTCAGAAAGACATAGACCAAATTATTAACAGTAATTCCCTTGGTGGTAAAATTTTAGGTCACTTCACAGTTCTTATTTTTTCCTTATTATATTTTGTGATGTTTTTATGTCAAATATTTCACTTGTGTGGTAAAGGTATGGTGTTACTTAAACATTCAGATGTTTAGCTTGATGACTTTGGCATGGGAACTAGTTCCCACTGGGCCAGTCAGGGGTTGTTTGTTCGAGTTAGCCTGAAGAAGTTGGTGGTCCCAGTTTTACATGGCCTGAGAGCAATTTCCAAGAGTGCTGACAGCCTGACCCCTGTTCCTCGCCCCGTGCAGTGACATCCAGCGGCCTGGGCCCTTTTTCTGGCAGCTGCAGGTCACTGGAGATTGGCTTCTTTGTAGTGGCCTAGCAGGTTGAGCAGCAGATGGAGCTCTGTGAGGCTTTCCCTGCCCTGGGAGCTCAGTGGAATTTATGAGCATATTTTTCCTAAGAAGGTAGTAAACAGCAGGGAAGCCGAGAGGGACTTGTCAAAAGTCTAGAGGGGAATATTTAAAGGGGATGATCTTTATACTGTTCTTGGGAATTCCACCTGGGATCCTGAGGGTCTTTGGTTTCCTTTTACTCTACAGGAGCAGAAGAAGAAAGATGATGCGATTGGTGGTAAAAAACCATTTCGACCAGAGGCCTCGGGTTCAAGCCGGGATTCCCTGATGTCTCAGTCCCACACCCCACACAACCCTCACCCTCAGAAGCCTCATTTGCCTGCCTCTCATGGCCCACAGATGCATGGACACCCAAGAGATAACTATAGTCACCCCAACAAGAGACACTTCAGTAATGCAGGTGAGTCATTAAGTGAAGTTTTAAAAGCAGGTGCCCAGGGGACTTCCCTGGTGGTCCAGTAGTAAAGAATCCGCCTTCCAGTACAGGGGATGTGGGTTCGATCCCTGGTCGGGGAACTAAGATCCCACATGCCGCAGAGCAGCTAAGCCCAGGCGCCTCAACTAGAGAGCCTACGTGCCGCAAACTGCAGAGCCCATGCACTCTGGAGCCCGCGTGTCACAACTAGAGAGAGAAAACCCGCACGCCACAACTATAGACAGTGTGCGACTCAGCGAAGGGCCCACGCACCGCAACTAAGACCTGACGCAGCCAAATATAAATAAATATAAATAAATAAATAGATATACCAAAAAACAAAACAGAACAGAACTCAGTTGTTTAAAAAAAAAAAAAAAAAGGTGCCGAAAGAAGAATCACTTTTTTTTTCCAAAGACAGTAGCTGGACCTTTGTGCTTTATTCTCTTCCATCACTTTATTGTCCTCTTTTTTTCTCAGTGAGATGAAGCATGAGACAAAGATCCAAAAGGCTGTTAATTCAAATCTAAGAAGAACATGACCAACATAAATAAGCAAAAGACAAATGAACGACTCAGGGAAACAATTTACATTATATATGACAGTTAAATGATTAAAACTGCTAATATTGAAAAACTTCTTATGAATTGATAACAGAAGGATAACCAAATAGAAAAATGGACAAAGGTTAGGAATAGGGAATTCATTTGGAAGAGGAGATTCAAGTGGCCAGTAGGACAAGATGAACAATTGCTGCTAGGGAAATGTACATTAAAGTAACAGTAAATTAAACCAATTTCTTACCCATTCAGATCTGCAAAAATTAAAGGGTGAAATGCACACAAGCTGCTAAGAGTGTGAATTGCTACAGTCTTTCCAGAAAATAATCTGAAATATCTAAATACGTAGGCCCTTTTTCTGGAAGTCTGTCCTGTAGTAATGCAAACACATACATGTATGAGGATGCTGTTACAGCCTTATAATGGCAAAAAGCTGGAAATAAATTGCCCATTAATAGAAAAATGGTTAGATGAATAATAGGACATTTGTACTCTACATTATTAGCAGTTGTTAAAAAAATGAGTTGGCTTTATAGGTAAAAAAAAAATTGGAGGGAAAAAAGAGCAACAGCAACAACAGAATCTCTGTTGTGTGTGTATTTAACTTTATTGAAGTGAAAATCACATAACGTGAATAAACGTAACCATTTAAACGTAACCATTTAAAACGTAACCATTTTAAATGAACAGTTCAGCGGCATTTAGTACATTCACAATGTTGTGCAACCACCACCTAAATCAAGTGGCAAAACACTTTGCTCACCCCAAAGAAAAAACAGTTTTCATTCTCCCCTCTCCCCAGCTTCCGACTACCACCAGTCTGTCTTGTGTCTCTATAGATTTACATATTCTGGATTCTTTGTATTAAAGGAATCACATGGAATTGTACAATATGTGTCTGACTGCTTTCACTTGGCATCCGGTTTTCAAGGTCCATCCGTGTTGTAGCATGTATCAGTATTTCATTCCTTTTTGTGGCTGAATAATATCCCATTGTATGGTTAGACTAGAATTTGTCTTTTCATTAGTTGACGGATGTTTGGGTTGTTTCTGCTTTTTGGCTATTGTGAATCGTACTGTTGTGCACATTTGTATGCAACTATTTGAGTACCTATTTTCAATTCTTTTAGATGTATACCTAGGAGTGTGGAATTGCTTGGTCATGTGATAATTCTATGTTTAACTTTTTGAGGAACCACCAAGAAAACACCAAGCTGTTTTCTGTTGTATATATTTGAATAATATATTTGTATAAGCATAGAGAAGGATGTGAAAACATACACATACCAGTTACCTTAGGCTGGTAAAAATGTGGACGGATTGGAGGAAATTAATAATTTCTCCATTGTCTGTTACTTCACTGGTTACAACGAGCGTGAATTACTTTTAAAGATAAAAGTAATAAAAAGAAAACATATAGAACAAAAGCTTAAAAGAATATAGTATATATAGAAGCATAGTATAAAATTTTACAGAGTCAAGTGTTCCATAATCAAAATGAAGTATACATTTTTTTTTTTAAACATCTTTATTGGGGTATAGTTGCTTTACAATGGTGTGTTAGTTTCTGCTTTATAACAAAGTGAATCAGTCATACATAAACATATGTTCCCATATGTCTTCCCTCTTGCGTCTCCCTCCCTCCCACCCTCCCTATCCCACCCCTCCAGGCTGTCACAAAGCACCGAGCCAATATCCCTGTGCCATGCGGCTGCTTCCCACTAGCTATCTACCTTACTACGTTTGTTAGTGTGTATATGTCCATGCCTCTCTCTCGCCCTGTCACAGCTCACCCTTCCCCCTCCCCATAACCTCAAGTCCGTTCTCTAGGAGGTCTGCTTCTTTATTCCTGCCTTACCCCTAGGTTCTTCATGACATTTTTTGTCCTTAAATTCCATATATATGTGTTAGTATACGGTATTTGTCTTTTTCTTTCTGACATACTCCGTATGACAGCCTCTAGGTCTATCCACCTCATTACAAATAGCTCAATTTCATTTCTTTTTATGGCTGAGTAATATTCCATTGTATATATGTGCCACATCTTCTTTATCCATTCATCCGATGATGGGCACTTAGGTTGTTTCCATCTCCGGGCTATTGTAAATAGAGCTGCAGTGAACATTTTGGTACGTGACTCTTTTTGAATTATGGTTTTCTCAGGGTATATGCCCAGTAGTGGGATTGCTGGGTCATATGGTAGTTCCATTTGTAGTTTTTTAAGGAACCTCCATACTGTTCTCCATAGTGGCTGTACCGGTTCACATTCCCACCAGCAGTGCAAGAGTGTTCCCTTTTCTCCACACCCTCTCCAGATTTTATTGTTTCTAGATTTTTTGATGATGGCCATTCTGACTGGTGTGAGATGATATCTCATTGTAGTTTTGATTTGCATTTCTCTAATGATTAATGATGTTGAGCATTCTTTCATGTGTTTGTTGGCAGTCTGTATATCTTCTTTGGAGAAATGTCTGTTTAGGTCTTCTGCCCATTTTTGGATTGGGTTGTTTGTTCTTTGTTATTGAGCTGCATGAGCTGCTTGTAAATTTTGGAGATTAATCCTTTGTCAGTTGTTTCATTTGCAAATATTTTCTCCCATTCTGAGGGTTGTCTTTTGGTCTTGTTTATGGTTTCCTTTGCTGTGCAAAAGCTTTTAAGTTTCATTAGGTCCCATTTGTTTATTTTTGTTTTTATTTCCATTTCTCTAGGAGGTGGGTCAAAAAGGATCTTGCTGTGATTCATGTCATAGAGTGTTCTGCCTGTGTTTTCCTCTAAGAGTTTGATAGTTTCTGGCCTTACATTTAGGTCTTTAATCCATTTTGAGCTTATTTTTGTGTAAGGTGTTATGGTATTAGATCACTCCCTAACACCATACTCATACTTTTACATGTACCTGTCCAGTTTTCCCAGCACCACTTATTGAAGAGGCTGTCCTTTCTCCAGTGTACATTCCTGCCTGCTTTATCAAAGATAAGGTGACCATATGTGCGTGGGTTTATCTCTGGGATTTCTATCCTGTTCCATTGATCTATCTTTCTGTTTTTGTGCCAGTACCATACTGTCTTGATTACTGTAGCTTTGTAGTATAGTCTGAAGTCAGGGAGCCTGATTCCTCCAGCTCCGTTGTTCGTTCTCAAGATTGCTTTGGCTATTCGGGGTCTTTTGTGTTTCCATACAAATTGTGAAATTTTTTGTTCTAGTTCTGTGAAAAATGCCAGTGGTAATTCGATAGGGATTGCATTGAATCTGTAGATTGCTTTGGGTAGTAGAGTCATTTTCACAATGTTGATTCTTCCAATCCAAGAACATGGTATATCTCTCCATCTATTTGTATCATCTTTAATTTGTTTCATCCGTGTCATAATTTTCTGCATGCAGGTCTTTTGTCTCCTTAGGTAGGTTTATTCCTAGATATTTTATTCTTTTTGTTTCAATGGTAAATGGGAGTGTTTTCTTGATTTCACGTTCAGATTTTCAGATCATTAGTGTGTAGGAATGCCAGAGATTTCTGTGCGTTAATTTTGTATCCTGCTACTTTACCAAATTCGTTGATTAGCTCTAGTAGTTTTCTGGTAGCATCTTTAGGATTCTCTGTGTATAGTATCATGTCATCTGCAAACAGTGACAGCTTTACTTCTTCTTTTCCGATTTGGATTCCTTTTATTTCCTTTTCTTCTCTGATTGCTGTGGCTAAAACTTCCAAAACTATGTTGAATAAGAGTGGTGAGAGTGGGCAACCTTGTCTTTTTCCTGATCTTAGTGGAGATGCTTTCAGTTTTTTACCATTGAGGACGATGTTGGCTGTGGGTTTGTCATATATGGCCTTTATTATGTTGAGGAAAGTTCCCTCTATGCCTGCTTTCTGCAGGGTTTTTATCATAAATGGGTGTTGAATTTTGTCGAAAGCTTTCTCTGCATCTGTTGAGATGATCATATGGTTTTTCTCCTTCAATTTGTTAATATGGTGTATCACGTTGATTGATTCGCGTATATTGAAGAATCCTTGCATTCCTGGAATAAACCGCACTTGATCATGGTGTATGATCCTTTTAATGTGCTGTTGGATTCTGTTTGCTAGTATTTTGTTGAGGATTTTTGCATCTATGTTCATCAGTGATACTGGCCTGTAGTTTTCTTTCTTTGTGACATCCTTGTCTGGTTTTGGTATCAGGGTGATGGTGCCCTCGTAGAATGAGTTCGGGAGTGTTCCTCCCTCTGCTATATTTTGGAAGAGTTTGAGAAGGATAGGTGTTAGCTCTTCTCTAAACGTTTGATAGAATTCGCCTGTGAAGCCACCTGGTCCTGAGCTTTTGTTTGTTGGAAGATTTTTAATCACAGTTTCAATTTCAGTGCTTGTGATTGGTCTGTTCATATTTTCTATTTCTTCCTGATTCAGTCTTGGCAGGTTGTGCATTTCTAAGAATTTGTCCATTTCTTCCAGGTTGTCCATTTTATTGGCATAGAATTGCTTGTAGTAATCTCTCATGATCTTTTGTATTTCTGCAGTGTCAGTTGTTACTTCTCCTTTTTCATTTCTAATTCTATTGATTTGAGTCTTCTCCCTTTTTTTCTTGATGAGTCTGGCTAATGGTTTATCAATTTTGTTTATCTTCTCAAAGAACCAGCTTTTAGTTTTATTGATCTTTGCTGTCGTTTCCTTTCTGATGTGATCTTTATGATCTCTTTCCTTCTGCTAAATTTGGGGTTTTTTTGTTCTTCTTTCTCTAATTGTTTTAGGTGCAAGGTTAGGTTGTTTATTCGAGATGTTTCCTGTTTCTTAAGGTAGGATTGTATTGCTATAAACTTCCCTCTTAGAACTGCTTTTGCTGCATCCCATAGGTTTTGGGTGGTCATGTCTCCACTGTCATTTGTTTCTAGGTATTTTTTGATTTCCTCTTTGATTTCTTCAGTGATCACTTCGTTTTTAAGTAGTGTATTGTTTAGCCTCCATGTGTTTGTAATTTTTACAGATCTTTTCCTGTAATTGATATCTAGTCTCATAGCATTGTGGTTGGAAAAGATACTTGATACAATTTCAATATTCTTAAATTTACCGAGGCTTGATTTGTGACCAAAGATATGATCTATCCTGGAGAATGTTCCATGAGCACTTGAGAAAAAAATGTATTCTGTTGTTTTTAGATGGAATGTCCTATAAATACCAATTAAGTCCATCTTGTTTAATGTATCATTTAAAGCTTGTGTTTCCTTATTTATTTTCATTTTGGATGATCTGTCCATTGGTGAATGTGGGGTGTTAAAGTCCCCTACTATGAATGTATTAGTCGATTTCCCCTTTTATGGCTGTTAGTATTTGCCTTATGTATTGAGGTGCTCCTATGTTGGGTGCATAAATATTTACAATTGTTATATCTTCTTCTTGGATCGATCCCTTGATCATTATGTAGTGTCCTTTTTTGTCTCTTGTAATAGTCTTTATTTTAAAGTCTATTTTGTCTGATACGAGAATTGCTACTCCAGCTTTCTTTTGGTTTCCATTTGCATGGAATATCTTTTTCCATCCCCTTACTTTCAGTCTGTATGTGTTTCTAGGTCTGAAGTGGGTCTCTGGTAGACAGCATATATATGGGTCTTGTTTTTGTATCCATTCAGCCAGTCTTTGTCTTTTGGTGGGAGCATTTAGTCCATTTACATTTAAGGTAATTATCAATATGTATGTTCCTATTCCCATTTTCTTAATTGTTTTGGGATTGTTATTGTAGGTTTTTTCCTTCTCTTGTGTTTCTTGCCTAGAGAAGTTCCTTTTGCATTTGTTGTAAAGCTGGTTTGGTGGTGCTGAATTCTCTCAGCTTTTGCTTGTCTGTAAAGGTTTTAATTTCTCCATCAAATCTGAATGAGATCCTTGCTGGGTAGAGTAATCTTGGTTGTAGGTTCTTCCCTTTCATCACTTTAAATATGTCATGCCACTCCCTTCTGGCTTGTAGAGTTTCCGCTGAGAAATCAGCTGTTAACCTTATGGGAGTTCCCTTGTATGTTGTCATTTTTCCCTTGCTGCTTTCAGTAATTTTTCTTTGCCTTTAATTTTTGCCAATTTGATTACTATGTGTCTCGGCGTGTTCCTCCTCGGGTTTATCCTGTATGGGACTCTCTGCGCTTCCTGGACTTGGGTGACTATTTCCTTTCCCATGTTAGGGAAGTTTTCGACTGTAATCTCTTCATATATTTTCTTGGGTCCTTTCTCTCTCTGTTTTCCTTCTGGGACCCCTATAATGTGAATGTTGTTGCATTTAATGTTGTCCCAGTGGTCTTTTAGGCTGTCTTCGTTTCTTTTCATTCTTTTTTCTTTATTCTGTTCTGCAGCAGTGAATTCCACCATTCTGTCTTCCAGGTCACTTATCTGTTCTTCTGCCTCAGTTATTCTACTATTGATTTCTTCTAGTGTAGTTTTCATTTCAGTTATTTTATTGTTCATCTCTGTTTGTTTGTTCTTCAATTCTTCTAGGTCTTTTTTAAACATTTCTTGCATCTTCTCGATCTTTGCTTCCATTCTTTTTCCAAGGTCCTGGATAATAATAACTATCATTATTCTGAATTCTTTTTCTGGAAGTTTGCCTATCTCCACTTCATTTAGTTGTTTTTCTGGGGTTTTGTCTTGTTCCTTCATCTGGTACATAGCCCTCTGCCTTTTCATCCTGTCTGTCTTACTGTGAATGTCTCTCCATTCTCTGTCTTCATCTCTCCGTGGCCTTCCTCTCTGTGTCTCTTTCTCCCATATCTCCCTACACCTTTCTCTTAACAGGATCTATCATTGGATTTAGGGCCCACTGTAAATCCAAGATGATCTCAACTCAAGATCCATCATTACAACTTCAGAGACCCTATTTTCAAGTAAAGACACAGTCAGAGGTTCTAAGTGGACATACATTTTGGAGACCACATTTCAATACAGCATAGCCTCCTTTCCTCTACTTCTGTGTCTTCAGTGCCTTTTTGGATTCAGATACGTGTGATTCTTCTCCTCAGGGGAAAAGGGAGGCTTACTGAAGCTAAAACAAATTTCAGTTTGGCTCTATCCTTGAGAGTTACAGAATCCAGAGTTAGAGCAATCACTTTTTACAGGAGGAGTGCCATTCTTTTGGTGTGGGCTAAGGAAGAAGAGTAGAATCAGTAGGTATAGTCTGGAAAGATTTTCAGGAACCAGGCACAGCTGATGGTACCCGCAGGTAAATAAACCTTAGATGTGTAAATGGAGGGTATTACCTTGTGGCTGTGAAACTCAGCAGTGCCTTTTTCCAAATTAATGTTTGGTGTGTTTTTTTTTGTTGTTGTTGTTGTTGTTTGTTTTAGTGAAATCTCATTTTAAGAGTAAGCCCAAGGTTGGAAGGTAAGCAGGTGTAGAAAATGAAAAACAGTAAAAAAAAAAAAAAAAGAAAGAAAGAAAGAAAAAATGAAAAACAGTGGTTCTTGAATTTCAGAAGGAGAAAGGTGAATTTTCTTTTGCCTTAAAATTTTGGGGAAAGAATTTTGGACTCATTACTTGTATGATAACCAGCAGCAAAAAGGTCAAGAAGGAAGAAGTGTAGTGTTTGTAACGTGTCAGGCCTTTTCAGTTTAAACTTTAGTGGAAGTGAAATGCAGCCAGTTCTTGGAATCACGAGATCATTATTTCTCTTTCTGCAGATCGAGGCGACTGGCAGAGGGAAAGAAAGTTCAACTATGGTGGTGGCAATAACAATCCACCCTGGGGTGGTGACAGGCACCATCAGTATGAGCAGCACTGGTACAAGGACCACCATTACGGGGACCGGCGACACATGGACGCCCACCGTTCAGGGAGCTACCGACCCAACAACCTGTCCAGAAAGAGACCTTATGACCAGTACAGCAGTGACCGAGACCACCGGGGACACAGGGATTATTATGACCGGTATGCAGAGGGCCCTCAGACACCAGGCACTGACCTCTGCCAGTGGCTTACTATTTATAGGTGGAGAGACAAGCAACAGAAACTTCATGTATTTATCCGTCAGATGCTCATTCTTACCCTGTGCCAGGCATGGTCCCAAGTCTGGTGCTGTGTTTCTGCCATCAAGGCATCTTCAGAATGTTGGGGAGAAATCATGATGTAGGCAGCTGACATTGTGTGCTGAGTGGACGGTTGAAAGAATGGATTTTTGAGTTTTTCCTGAGGGCTGAGGAAGAGGGGAGGCTGGTGATTCTTGGTTTGGGCCCTGGAGAGTCAGCTAAGCAGAGAGAGGTGGACTAGGTGTCACAGGCCCAGGCCAAGGATAGGCCCCCAGGAAGGGATGCCCAGAAGATGAACAGGTTGGATGTGGGGGTGGGGCTTGAATGCCAAGTTACAGGTTTTAAGTTTTATTCTCTGGGCCAAGGAGCCAGTTTTGGTTTCACCATCACACTTGTGCAGGGGGAGTTTTCTGCCATCCTCTGAGGAAATCTAGAGAAGTGGTAGCCATTAAGTATCAGAGTCTGCAACCAAAATGATTAAGCTCTGTGCTATGGTGTCGGCCACACTAGGTGGGTACCAGCCTGTGGTCCTTTCATGCTAGGAGCCCACAGTTTAGCGGTCAAAGTCTTTTGAAGTTGTCCCTTCTCTACAACTATATAATACCATGATATGATGGGCCACGGTTTTGTGAGAGTAGTTGTGAGAGTTAGCACTAAGTACAGGAAGGGCTGAAGAGGTTCTTAATTTCAGGACTTAGCTGTATTTTAGCTTCCTAGCAACTTTGGTTTCTCCTAGGCTAAAGACATGCTTTGACTGCACCTTGAAATTAATATAGGAAAATTTCATATAAACATCTCCGTGTCCTGCCTTCTTTTGGAGGATCTGGTAATACCAGGCTGCTTTAGCACAGCAGCTGTGGCCAAGTAGCAGCAGCCTGTTAGGAGGGGTCTGTACCCCTCACCCCCCACCCTTCTGTACCATCTTGTCTGACTCCAGTGGGCATTTGCCCTACATTCTTTTGTGTAGATCTGTATTTCCATTTTGTATCATTTCTCTTCTGCCTGGAGGACTTTTGTTTTAGTGTGGGTCTGCTGGTGATAAGTTCTTTTAGCATTTGTATGTCTGAGGAAATCTTTATTTTGTCTTCACTGATGAAAGATATTTTCTTTTGGGTATAAATTTATAGATTGACACTTCCTTTCAGTACTTTAAAGATGTTCCTCTATTCTCTACTTGTATTGTTTCTGATGAAAAATCTGTCATTTTTCATGACAGATTTTTTTTTTCATGTCATTTTTTTTTATGTCATTTTTCATTTTTCACTTTATCTTTACTCCTCTGTACGT
Source organism: Lagenorhynchus albirostris (assembly GCF_949774975.1). Lineage (NCBI taxonomy): Eukaryota > Metazoa > Chordata > Mammalia > Artiodactyla > Delphinidae > Lagenorhynchus > Lagenorhynchus albirostris. The sequence goes on along the minus strand of NC_083095.1, from coordinate 148,893,509 downwards.
AATATGTCTTTTTCTTCATCACTGGTTTTTAGCAATTTGATTATAACGTGCCGTGGTATATTTTTCCTTATGTTTCTTGTGCTTGGGAATTCTTGGATCTGCACCTTTATCATTTTATCAGATTTGGAAAATTTTTTACCATTATTTCTTCAAATACTTTTTTCTGTTCCCCCACTCTCCTTTGAAGATTTCAGTTACACCTGTGGTAGGCTGCTTGAATTTGTCTCACAGCTTACTGATGCTAGGTTTATTTTTTTTTAATTCTGTTTTCTCTGTTTCATTTGGAAAGTTTCTGTTGCTTTGTCTTCAGGTTCACTAATATTGTCTTTTTCAATGTCTAATCTGCCTCGAGGCCCATTTATTGATAGTATATTTTGTATTTCTTACATTGTAGTTTTATCTCTAGAAGTTGCATTTGGGTCCTTTTTTTTAATCCTCCATGTCTCTCTTTGACCTTTTGAAATCTGGTATACAGTTTCAACATGGTATTTCTATCCTTGTCTGCTAATTCTATGATTTGGGTCAGTTTCAGTTGATTGATTTATTGCCTCATTATGGGTCTTATTTTCCTGGTTCTCTTCTTTTTCATACTATTTTCCATTACAGTTTATTACAGGATGTTGAATATAGTTCCTTGTGCTATACAGTAGGACCTTCTTGTTTATCTGTTTTATATATGGTAGTTTGTATCTGCTAATTCCAAACTCCTAATTTATTCCTCCCCCACGTATTTTCCCCTTTGGTAACCATAAGTTTGTTCTCTGTGTCTGCGAGTCTCTGTCTGCTTTGTAAATGAGTTCCTTTGATTCCACATATGAATGATATATGTTATTTGTCTTTCTCTTTCTGACTTAACTTCACGTAGTATGATCTCTAGGTCCATCCATGTTGCAGCAAAACGACATTATTTCATTCTTTTTTATGGCTGAGTAGTATTTCATTGTGTGTATGTACCACATCTTCGTGGTCCATTCATCTGTCAACGGACATTTAGGTTGTTTCCATGTCCTGGCTATTGTAACTAGTCCTGCTATGAACATAGAGGTGCATGTTTCTTTCTGAATTATAGTTTTGTCCAGATATATGTGCAGCAGTGAGATTGCTGGATCACATGGCAACTCTTAAATTTAGTTTTTTTAAGGAACCTCCTCTGTACTGTTTTCCATAGTGGCTGTACCAACTTAAATTCAGTTGCAGGATTCCCTTTTCTCCACTCCTCTCCAGTATTTGTTACTTGTAGACTTTTTATTGATGGCCATTCTGACCGGAGTAAGGTGATACCTTATTATAGTTTCGATTTGCATTTCTCTGGTAATTAGTGATGTTGAGCATCTTTTCATGTGCCTATTGGCCATCTGTATGTCTTCTTTGGAGGAATGTCTGTTTGGTTCTTCTGCCCATTTTTTGATTGGGTTGTTTTTTTTTGTTGTTGTTATTGAGTTGTATGAGCTGTTTGTATATTTTGGAAATTAACTCCTTGTCAGTTGCATTGTTTGCTAATATTTTCTCCCATTCCATAGGTTGTCTTTTCGTTTTGTTTATGGTTTCCTTTGCTATGCAAAAGCTTATAAGTTTGATTAGGTCCCAGTTGTTTATTTTTGCTATTATTTCTCTATGCCGGGTAGTTTTTGATTAGATACCTAGTTAAGTGTTGGACATTTTTGTATTCCTGTAAACGTTCTGGAGCTTTGTTATGAAACACAGTTAGGTTACTTGGAAACAGTTTGATTCTTTCAGATCTTGTCGTTAGGATTTGTTAGGCAGAACTGGAGCAGTGCTCAGGCAAAGGCTCATGATTTCCCAGCACTGAGGCCAGGACCCTCCTGGTACTCTACCAGTGCCCCTTGGATCTTGAGGTTTCCCCATCTGGCTGGTGAGAAGAGAACAGGCACTGTTCCAACTCTGTGTGAGCACAGAGCACTGGCATCTCATCCTTCTCAGTGTTTTTTTTCTCCTGGCCTTTGGGTAGTTTCCTCACATATACACCCTGAGCGGTATCCAGCTGAACACTCGAGGGGAAACCTTTGCTGGTCTTTGAACTTCTTTCTCTTTGTAGAACTTGCTTCTCTTGCACTCTACACTTGGAACACCCCCACCCCAACGCAGGAAGTCAGGGCTTCTGAGCCGGTGCTTGTAAGGCTTATCTCATTAGTTTCTCTTCCCGTAGGGTTTGCGGTTCTTTGTTATGTGACATCTGGTGTCTTGAAGACCATTGTTCCATACATTTTGTCCCTTTCTGATTGTTTCAGCAGGAGAGTAAGTGTAGCCCCTGTTACTCCATCTTGGCTGGAACATGGACAGTCTCTCTCTTTCCCTCCCTCCCTTCCTCCCTTCCCCTCTCCCTCTCCCTCCCTTTCTTTTATTCAGGTGAAATTCACATAACATAAATTTATTACTTTAAAGTGAACAATTCAGAGGCATTTAGTACATTCACTGTGTTGTGCAAGCACCACCTCCGTCGAGTTCCAAAACACTTTCGTCACCCCAGAGAGGACTCTGTAACCACTAAGTAGTCACTCTCCATTCTTCTCTCTCCCTAGCCCCTGGCAACCACCAGTCTTCTTCATTCTGTTTCTTTGGACTTACTTAGTCTTGATAGTTTGCATAAATGGAATCATACAGTACGTGGCCTTTTGTGACTGGCATTTTTGACATTTACCATAATGTTTTAGAGGTTCATCCACATCGTAGCATGTATCAGTACTTCATTTCTTTTCATGGGTGAATAATGTTCCATTGTATGTACATGCTAAATTTTGTTTATCCATTCATCCATTGATAGGCATTAGAGTTTTTCCACCTTCTGGCTCTTGTGAATAGTGCTACTGTGAACATGGTATATAAGTGTTTGTTTGAATATCTTTTTTCAGTGCTTTTGGGGTATATACCTAGGATTGGAATTGTTAGTCGGTGGCAGTCCTATGTTTAACTTTTAAGGAACCACCAAAATGTTTTCTACTGCAGCTGACCTATTTTACATTCCAACCAGCTATGTGTTAGAATTGCAATTTTCCCACATTTTCACCAACATTTATTTTTAGTGTTTTGAATGTAGCCATCCTAATGGGTATGACGTGGTATCTCATGGTAGTTTTGATTTGCATTTCCCTGGTGATTAATGCCCATTAAAGATGTTGAACAGCTTTTCATGTGCTTAGTAGCCATTTGTGTATCTCCTTTGGAGAGATGTCTGTTCAGCTCCGTTGCCCATTTTTGAGTTTGTCTTTTTGTTGTTGACTTATACAGATTCTCTGTTAATAGTATAACAAGCAGTTTGCCATGGTCCCGACTAAAAATTTTAATATTCTTCACATTGAGTACGTGTTAAAATAATTTAATTAACCCTGCACTTATTGTTGCATATTAGGTTATAATTTTTGTTGTTACTAATAACTTACAAAATAATTTCTGTGGCTTTTTTTCTCCTGGGCTGGGTCGAGGAACATGAGGATGTTTGTAGATCTTGCCAGCTTTCCTGAAGGGAATGTGAGTTTACAAAGCCATCAGTGATTCAAGTGTGTACTTGTTTCACTGCAGACCTGATGAGGCTTATGTCCTTTCATAGGCTGTGTTTCGCCAATAAGTATAAAATAGCCCTTTGTTACTACTTTAGTTTTGTTTTTTTCGATTCCTAGTAATGTAAGTATTTGCATCTGAGTTTCTGGAAGCGTCCTTAAATATGAGTGCATGAGGAAGAGCCAATGGATGACGGAGGAGGGGTGGGAATCCGGCTTTGGTCTCCAGCTGATCCTTGCATCTCTGTTTCAGGCACCATCACGACTCCAAACGGAGGCGATCCGATGAATTCAGGCCTCAAAATTACCACCAGCAGGATTTCCGACGAATGTCTGATCACCGCCCCCCTATGGGCTACCACGGCCAGGGACCCTCGGACCATCACCGCTCTTTCCACACAGACAAATTGGGGGAGTATAAACAGCCCCTTCCCCCGCTGCACCCCGCAGTCTCAGATCCTCGCTCGCCCCCTTCTCAGAAATCTCCTCACGATTCCAAGTCACCCCTGGATCATCGGTCTCCTTTGGAGAGATCACTAGAACAGAAAAACAACCCAGATTATAACTGGAATGTTAGAAAAACATAAAGGACAGCTTGGAAAGAAGGGGAGTGCAAGAGTCATTAAGCACCTGGATGTTTTTGGTCTGATCCACAGGAGCCAGTTACCTAGACCAGTGATGGCGTTTCTGGACACGCTGCTGCTGTCAGCTCGCCGCTGAAGGAGCACTTCAGGGAGTGGGGGGCCTTTCGCTCGGTCCAGCTTTGATTTGGGTCACCACTCCCGCACTTGGGCACCCCATCCCATTCCAGCCTTGTCCTGGCCTCCCACTTTGATGGGTGCTAGGAGGAAGAGGTGACGTTTTGTCTACCAGCTTCACGGGCTGTTCCCCAGTGAAGGAAGAAAGGATCTTAGAGTCGTGAATGTTTTATCACCAGGGCTGGCGCGCCCTGGACCTCGGCGCGTGGTCGGGGAAGGCGCGTGTGCACGAAGGCTGCTGGGACCTGCTGGACAGCACGGGGTTTGGTTCACCATGACGTGACAGATGCTGCTGTTGGGGAGCGGGGCGCGGGGGCGAGCGGGTGGGGTCTCGCATCATAGGACTTGAAGGGGAGCAGGTACCCCCCTCAAACGTATTCTTGGGAGAAGTGACACTCGGCCTCATCATGTGACACCTGTGGTGCTGGGGGCGTGGGGGACTGAGGGGGAAACACTTCCACAGCGGCCGCTTCCCCACCAACACTAAGTTTTCCCACACTGTACATTTCAAAGGTTTGGTCTCCCAGGTGGGCCTCGCTTGCCCCCTGTGCCAGGGAAAGTAGGGCCTGTGCAGCTGACTTCTGAGGACTGTGAGTCGGGCAGCATTGAAGTGGGCGTGGGTCCTGTTTGGTTGGGCGTGGGCTGCATGCAGGGCAGGCGGGGCGAGGGCTGGGTGTGTGTGGCCAGGGCACGGGAATCCCTGGTGGATTCCGATTCCTGGGATGAGCGGTAACGGTCCTGGGCCTGGCGAGGAGGGGGCTGAGGGAGCAGGCCTGCTGACGAGCTGGTTGCTGGCAGCACCAGGGCGGGCTGCTGGGGAGGGGCGGACGGGTTTCCCAGCCTGGGGGGTGGTAGTGCGGCAAGTTGGGGAGGGCCAGCGTGGCAGCTGGTCACCATCCGCAGCTGCGTCGGAGTTGCCTTCGCCCAGCTTGAAGAGGTAAGGTTCCGCAGAGTCACACGTCTCCTGCCGCTCATGTGGTGGGTGGACAGACACAAGTTGCCTGTGGTGAACACGTTTCCACTGCTAGTTGGAGATCATTAGAATTGAACTCAGTATCTTTTAGAATGAAATCAAGTTAAGTGTAAACCTCAGTTCATTTTTTTTTTTTTCCAAAACACGAAACATCCAAGGACAGGGTAGAGTTGAATTGAGTCAGGATGGGAGGCAAGTTGGTTACATTCGTTAAGGAGGCTCCTTTCATTTGACTGGTTCTGGGGCCTTCCGTTCTGTTCACTTTAAATATAACTTGCCAGTAATTGTTAGAGTATCCAAAGGCCTTTCTAGATGGAGACAGAATAACTGACTTGAACATACAGTGTGCCTATACGTGTCCAGGCTCAGAGCTGCTGGAAACCCTTCCATTGGGCGTATACAGGGTTGAACTCCCCGCACTAACCCGAGGGGACTTCATAAAATCATTATCACTTACATGCTGGTATCCTGGGCAGCACCATTAATGCCTTTACTGTTGCCTCACCAGTGAAGCAGAGGTGGCTTTGGGGGACCGTCACACTCTGCTTCCCAGAGCATCCTTGGGCTCGCCTGTGCTGAGGTCCACATGAGAGTCTGGGTCTGCACAGCTCGTGAGGGGAGCTCAGTGGGCCCACCACCTCCTGATCTGTTTCTCCTCCTGGTACTTGGCGTCATTCACCCTGGGCTTGTACGACACGTGCCCGGAGCACAGCCCCAAGGGACCACAGTGGAGCCCCCGGCCACCGTCACCCCAGTGAGGACGTGAGAGACTGCTCCGTGGGGGAAGATAGGAAATCATGTCTCTGCTTTGGCCACAGGTTGGGCTCCTTGCCAACAGTACTGACACTACCTGTGCTTGTCTTGCTCAGGCCAAAGGGGACGGGCAGCCTGGCTTGCAGATCCTTGAGCCATCCGTGGGCCCTGGAGGTGGGCAGGGTGGGCCCTAGCACGGCTTCCCCTGTGGGAAGTTGGGTCGTGTCCTTTTCAGTTAGAGGAGGCCAGGAGGAGGAATTGGAGGGCCTGCATTTCAATGCTCATCAAGGTTTTTTTTTTTTTTTTCCCCTGAAGTTCTTGGTAGGAGATGTGAGTTATTCCCAAAGATGTCTCATCATGAGGAAAAAGGAACTTCCTTTTGTTCACATTCAGGATTTTTAGTGCCATATGATGTAGCAAAAGGCAGTGTCAGCCATGTCAGTGTTAAATTGATTATGAAAAGTACAGTATCCCCATAAAAGCATCTATTTTAGGTGTCGGAGTATGTTTGAAGGGTGGGTTGGGAGAAAGGCATTTCCTCATTGTCCTAAATCAGTATGAATACTATATGCTTATATCAAAACCAGAAATTTGCACAGGTAGGAATTCTCTCACTTGTGGATGGGAGAAGCTGCCCCCGGAATCTGTGAGGATGGTATTCCGTGGAGCCTAGCTTTGAAAGATTTAGTTATTAGGTAGAAAGAGCAGGGGCTGAGGAAGAGGGAAGTTGAACAGAAACCCGGATTCACGTGTATGTCCTAGTCCTAGCAGAGGACACGGTAACTCCAGACTCGTCCCCGCCATCTGTCGCTGGCCCCGGGCTCCCCTTCCTTTTAGGCATTCCTTAACGCTCTTTGATGGGAACCCAGAACGCTTCTCACGTCCTGCTGCAGACACTCTAGCTGATGTCTGAGAGCCGCATCAGGGTGCGCGGTGCAAACACGATTCAGTTATGAATTCACACAGTGACACTGAAATCCTACAGACCAAAACCAGTGCGTCAGCAGGAGCGGTGGCCCGGGGCCCAGTGCCAGCGCTCGCTCCTCTGGCTCCTCCGAGGGCTGCCGTGTCGGGCGAGGAGAGCCAGGCCAAGGGTCCAGGCTGCTTTAGTCCATCTGAATCCCACTCGGTTGGGGACAGATGGTTTTTCTTTATTGTAAAATTGTGGACTTTTAAAACCTGTTGACTAAACAGTAATTAATTTATATTTGTGAAAAATGCCACTGTCCTAGTGATTTCTGATGTAAATAATGTTGTTTATATAGTATGTATTAAATTTTCCTACATTGTAAAACTGCTGTACTTTTGATTCTTGTATATTAAAAAGTGTTACTTAGGATTTTTAGAATTGGGCGAACACGTTGCATTGCATTGGCGTGACCCGCGACTGTGCATGCCTCCTCGTCTCCCTTCCCTTGGTTGCTGGGTCAAGATTGACAGCTTGCGAAATGGAGCCTTTTAAAGTTGCGTCTCTTCCCCCTCCCCAGGCCCAGTTGTGTTGTCGGGTCCAGGTCCTTTCACCACACGTTCTAGATTTTCTCTGAGTAGCTGAGGCTGACAGTCCCCCGGCCCAGCAGCAGTCGTCTTAGCCCGAGTCCCTGCACTTGATGAGGAGTTGTCGCCAGTGGCTGAGCAGAGCCGCCTTCAATTTCCCACGTTGGTCGTGCCGGGCGGGGAGGATCCCGGGGAGACCCGTGCCGGTCAGGTGCCCATCAGCAGCGGTCCCGCAGCCCCCCCCCCCCCCCGATCAAGAGGAAATCAGAACACCGGGTCCGCCAGCCTGCAGCCTTGAGGGTAATTTTACGGTTGGGCTGTATATTCTTGAAGGGGGGAAAAGAGCACTTTATAATGGAAACACTGACACAAATGTTAACTTGAGCATTTGGCACGGGGGCTGGCCCAGCTCCTGCGAGCCCCAGACAGAGGAAGGGTGGCACAGCCGTGGCTGGCGAGCCGTCTGAATAGGAGGCGGAGAAGTTTGCCAGACCCAAAGGGTTTTGCTAATACTTAGGTGACTCTGGAACCGAACTTCAGTCTTTGTGAAGGTCTTAATTGCTAATAACCAAATAAACCCGTGTGTCTGCTCAGGGCTGAGGGCTTAACTCCTGTGACTGTCAGCCCAGGACACGTGGCTGCAGGGAGCCTCGCCCGCCTGGTGGTGCCGGGGTTTTAGTGCATGCAGTGGGAGTCAGAGACTCAAGAGCTGAGGGGTCTTCCTGCCTATAAACTTAGCTCACAATCGTGTTGCAACTCACAGCTCGGCTGGAACAACTTTGGGAAATTTTAAGAACAAGTGCAATAATCAGCTTATGATTTACAATAGCAACCAGGCTTCTAAACTGACCGCTGCCAAAAAACGCCTGCGTTTTACTGGAAGGAGCAGGCCCAGGCCCCTCCCCGCTCCCTGGCAGGGCCTCACACATCTGGCATCAAGGCAAGTCCTTCTCAATTAGCGCCAACAGAAAGGTCACTTATTGAAACACAGGCCCCGCAGTTTGCCAGATCTGGTGGCTCTGGGTTCCAACCTGTGGCTCTTAAAGGAGCAGGACCAGGTTTGTCTTGGAGGCAGCCTTTCCATCACGTTTTGAGACTGGAAAACTACTGGGCTCATGTCACCTCCCAACCTGCATTTGTTCTGCTTTGGGAAGTGGGGAAGAGACATGGCTCATCGGAATAAATGCTTCTTACCCTGTAGAAACCAGGGCCCTGGTGGGTCTGCCTCTGCTGCTGGTGGTGGGGTCCTAACCTGGGCTGAGTCTTGGGGATTCCTGGTCGGTTCTGTGCCGTGTGACCGGGCTTTATGTGGAACACAGGCAAGTCTCTGACCTACAGACTTCCGACCTCGAAGATGGGCAGAATGACAGCCACTTCCTGGGGCCAGTGCTGCCCCACAGAGGGTTCATACGTGCTGTCTTTTTCTTAATGTCTTTCGTGATCCAAGAGGGAATTGTCATCACTAAAGCATGGTCCCCACTGACGCCATGCACTGGGTTGGCCTTGGGGGGCAGGGATGGTCTAGGAGGCGGGCAGGGAAGTCAGTGCCTTGTCTACTTTGGTCCTTCCCTGTGTGCAGTAGGGCAGGTGGATTTTTCACCTTCATTTGCACACGAACCAGGCAGCTCCTAGGGTTAATGTAGTTTGTAAGTGAGAGCTCCAGCTGTGGGAAAGGAAGAGGTTTGCAAGCCCCGGGGACCACCTGGAAGGAGACAGCTGTGGGAAAGGAAGAGGTTTGCAAGCCCCGGGGACCACCTGGAAGGAGACAGCATCCATCACTTCTCAGCTGGGGAGGGTGCAGGTAGAGGAGGGGAGGTCAGGGGTACCTAGGATGTAGCAGCCCTCACCCTGGAGCCGGCCAAATAATTGGAGCTGCCTGTCCTGGGAGCCCGGGAAAGGGGCTTCTGCAAAGCCTGCTCTGGGCGATTAAACCCAGGGAGGAAGGCCCAGAAGGGACTGGAACCATCTAAACACAGAGACAAGGCTCCCAGTCTGGTGGGGGAGACACAGCTGGGACTAGACAGTCATGAGAGAGAGGTTCTCCCTGTGGGCCGGGCCCTGTTCTAGGTGGTGTGGACACGCACAGGAAGGACGGGGCCCTGCCCTCTTTGAGTTGATTTCCTAGCTAGGGTGATTGGGGAGGCAGACCCTAGGCAAGCGAACAAAAAGAGGACACGAGGTCTGACAAATACCAGGGAGAAAAGAGCCAGGAGATGAGTAGAGGGCAGGGGTCCAGGGAAGGTGTGAGGACCAATGGGAGGCGTGGGTCTGTGAGCTGCACAGACTTGGCTTTGAACCAGATGGCGTTCTTGGGCGACCTTGCTGCCTCTCCAAGCCTCAGACTCAAAGTCCGCATGAGAGCCCTTGGTCAGGCTCTGGTGGCCTGAGTGAGGTCCCTGAGGGGTCCCTGATGGGCTCGTCACCTGTCGATATTATCAAAGGGGGATGTTGGGACATCCTGCGGTGCTGGGAACTGCACCTGGGAGACGATTCTTGCCACCCAGCTGGGGTCTGCGTTGTGTTTTGGGATCAGCTCCTGTTCTCCGATGGAGGGCCCTGAGCACGTATGGTTCTAGAACTTTCCTGCAGGGGGCAGCAGCTTTCCACTACAAACGGCCTGTCTCCGCCACCACCTGAACCCAACCCTGGGAGGGCTCAGCCGTCATTCCCCTGCCCCCTGGGGGCTGTTCTCCTTGGTTGTGAGCCCACACTGGAGCCAGAGACCTGGAGGCACCTTGCCCCTGCCGGAAGTGCGACGGGGCGGGGGACACAGGAGAGGGCTAGAGGCTGCAGGGAGAGGCTGGCCTCACCTGCCTACACCAGCAGGAGGCCCGGGGGCCGTGCTGACCGCCACCAACCAGCCTCAGGAGGGGCCTCAGGCAGCCGGGTGGGCTCTCTGCCCCCCAGGGTTGACGGGGCAGCCCTGCTTCACGGTCACCTCCAGCCATCCTTCAGGGATACACAGGCTCCTCCCAGCTCCAGCCTCTCCTCCCTCCCACCTGCGTGTGGCAGGAAGAGGGTCCGCCCTGAGCCGCAAGGCCCAGGCATCGCTCTGCTGGTCCCCCGTGACCTTCCCCTTAGCTCTAAGCTCACTGCTTTGGGTCCGAGGCCATGGGCAACAACCTGCCCTGCTGGCCACGCTCATCTTCTCTGTATCCCTGAGCCCCCGGCTGCAGCCAGCCCAAACTGCCCCTGCAGCCTCAGATGTTTGACGGTCTGCTTCTAGGCCACCGTCCCCCTTTTCTCCACCTCCTTCACCTCCGCGTGCCTGTGAATCCTGTTCAACCTCAAGATGCAATTCAAGCTTGGTTTCCTCCGAGCAGCCTCCTCTGACCCTGCTGTCCCTGTCCCGTCTCTGTCTGTCCCTTCCCGGTGCCCACAGATGCCACCAGAGCCCCTGGCATACTCTGTTGCCCCCATGTTCTCATAGCCGCCATGCCCCCCTGGAAAAGTGGGGCTCCCAGCGGGGACCAGGTTTCCTTCACCTCTAGCTCTGAGTCCTGACTTTGCATGGGCCCTGTGGGTGCTGGGCTCGAAGCCTTCTCTTGTGAGGTGCCCAGAGAGGGGACCCGGGGAGAGGAGGGCCGGGGTGCTCCCTTCCCTGGAGGATGAGCATGCTGGGGGCTCGGGCCAGAGCTCAGGTCCCAGTCGGCAGGCCTCCTGGACCAGGGGGATATTTAAAGCAGTTAGAAGCCAGTTCTGGGCAGTAGAACAACTTCCCCAAGGCTTCCTGGCCTGCCGGGCATTAACCCTTCATTTGCTGGATTTTTAGAATCTCCAGGGAACAGACTGGGAGCACGATGAGGCTTTAGAAGCCTGGGGCAAATATTAAGTAGAGGCAATTTACTAGCCCTGATGGTATTATTTCAGCATCGTAGCTCCTGGAAGGGTGGCTATGCTGCGGCAGGCATGCGGTTCCTGGTCTCCGGCTGCCTCACCTGCGGAGGGAGGTACCCAGGCCCGGCCTGGAGCTCACTGTACCAGGCAGGAGGGTGAAAGAGGCAGCAAGGTCTGCGGTGGCAGTAGCAGGGTGGAGAGCCTAGTGGACTCACCCAGGAGGGCCCCAAGGCCCGGGGAGGAGATCCAGGGCCCTCATAGCAGTCTGGCTGACAGCATGGGTACCAGAGAGAACATCTCACTTCAGATCAGGCTGCACCCCGACTGCTGTGACCTGGGCCAGGTGTTAACCTCTCGGGGTAGGGGTGGGAAGTGTCACCCACTTGATGGGGGAGCAGTGCCCGGCCGTGCTAAGCGCCATGCAGGGGGAGCCTTAACTGCTGTGGCCAACTCCTCGGGGCTGCTGGTCCTCAGCATGGACCAGCCTGCCTGGGCCTGGTCATCTGGTCTGTCCTGAGGCCCAGCCCACTCCCTGCCCTGGAGAGGCTGGAGATTAAGGCTCTGCGGGCCTCCCTGCCTCCTTTTGGGGCCACCTCTTCCCACGTTGCTCTGGGCTCCTGTGGTCCCCAGCCCCCCACCCGGGGCCTCTCTGCCTACCCCTCTGAGCCCCGTGTCACGTCACTCTGTCCCCTGCACGGAGCCTCACGGCCCCCTTCACCTCCTGAGTTCTGCTCTGACAGTGGGTGTGGCTGGGAATCAGATTAGCTAACTGTCGCCCAACTAGGTCCTAGTTCAGTGTTTCCTGAACTTGGGGCCAACAGATGTACGGTGGGGAGGGTAGTCCTTTGAGATTTCTAGAAGAATTGAAATTTTTGTATATTTTCATATTGATGGACATCTTTTTCAATCAACTGAAGCGAATCCTGGGTCATTGGGAAGGGCAGGAGGGAGAAAGGAAGCCGGGACTGGAGGGGTGTATTGGAGCCGAGGAATCAGTGCTACTTCCCCGGGGGGACAAGGGAACTCACACCCGAGACGGGCTTCCCAGGGTCAGAAGACTGAAAGGCAGGGGGACAGATGACAGGCAGCTGAGCTGGGGAGAGCCTGGCCCGGACGCTCCCACCTCCGCCCCCCTCCATTGCACAGAGAGGGCCCACTTAGGGTCTGCAAAACATCACGCATTTCTTAAATTAATGCTGTCCCTTTGCGTTTTATTGGTTTTGTAGTTTTGTATGGGCTTAATTAATAAATGTCTTGATTTTATAGTTGAAAGGAGCTATAATTACAAAGATTCTCTCCCTAAACTCATAAATTACACAATGAACTCCAGCCCTGGAGGGCCTGGGGAAATATTGGCCCCTAGAAAGCATCCGTATGTCATGTACCTTTGGGAACCCCGAGCTGGTCACGGCCTTGACTTGGGTGTGAGTGAATAAAGCAGCTTGAGTGATAGGCCCGTGAGCAGAAGCCACCACCTACAGAGGGCTGGTTACTGGGTGCCAGGCTCTGGGCCTGTCTATTGTGTTTTCTCTTTGAGTCCTCACAAAATTGCCATGAGGTCGGATTTATCCCCATTTTCCAAGTGGGGATCCTGAAGCCCAGAGACTTGAAGTAACTTGCCCAAGATCACACAGCTCAATGGTGGAGCTCAGATTCCAACGCGGCTCCTCCTGCCTCTAAAGGCCGAGCTTGTCCCTGCCTTGTGCAATGGCTTCTCCGACTGTCACCCAAGTGCCTTTGACTGGTATTATCTCATTCTCCCGACGGCCCTGTGACCCAGGACTAGAGAGAGAGGCTCAGGGGCAGCGTGTGGCTGCCTCCAGGCCAGAGAACAAGGTGAGCGACGTGAGGACCAGCTCAGGGCCATTTCCCGCCGCCATTCTCATCCCCTTCCTACTCTATTACACCCTCTGTAAGTCATCTGGGGAGGGCGGCCACACTCATCTCCTGGAGCACTGCTGTGTCCTCAACACGAAGCACAGCCCCAGACACGGCACAGGCCTCAGTGGACGTGTGTGGACTAAATGAATGTGTCCCCAGACCCACACCATGACCGGACCCACAGGGGAAGCACCAGCTGGTGTCTGTGCAAGGACCGAAGAGAGAGAGAAGGGAAGGTCAGCACCCAGAGGGAGGGGCCTGGGCACTTCCTGGAGGGATTCACCGCCCACTTCCACCCTGACCATTAGCAAAGGGCAGGATGTGTCAACTCACCAAGGCAGATGCTGGAGTTGCGCTGCCCGGCTCCCCTTGGCATTGGTCCCTGGTGGTCCAGGCCCCCGGCCTTGACTTGAGGGCCACCTGGGAGCCCTGCTGACCAAGCCCCTCTGGTGGAGCCCAGGATTCCAGTCCCCTGAGCGGCGGGAAGGAGGCGGCGGGAAGGGCGCTCCGCTGTGACAAATCAGTCCTTGGATCAAACACTTGGCAGGGCGCCTGGCACACGGCAGGTGTCCAGAACAGGTAGCTGTCATGGCACTGGCTGGAGACTCCAGTCCCCATGCATTTGGGAGTGGGGTCCACACCAGCAGCTGGATCATGTCTGGGATTGCCAACAAGGCTGACCCCAACCTGGGCAAGCTGATGGCCGCCCCTGGACTGGGGTGACCCAGCCGAGACCCCACAGGCAGCCCGGGCTGTCTCCTCCTTCGACCCCAAGCCTCTCAGGCTTCAAGCCTGGCGTACCGTCTTTCCCATCCTCTTTCACTTCAGGGTCTGTTGAGGTCCCCCTACCTGCCCAGACTCCAGGTGGGGGTCTGGTCCCCTGCTTCCCCCAGGACCAGAGCCTTGGCTTGATGCCAGCCCTGTTTTGGGGCTCCTCAAGGGAGGAGCAGGTGGGTGGCATGGGGTTCACCTGGAAACCAGGTTGATGGCATCTGCCTGGTAGGGCTGTTGTGAAAATGGTCAAAGGAACTGCAAGTTCAAGGCAGGTGTGGGCGTACGCATTTTGTCCGCAGGAAGAACACGTGAGGACACGCGGTCATCATCCCTCGTGGCTAGGAGAGCTGAGGCTGACCACACGTCACCCCCAACCATGAAGGTGAGGCAGGTACGTGATTCTCCCAACACAGGACTACTCCATTTAAATTATTTGACTGTTTCATTTAAAGTTCTCAAAATTCCTTGGAAGAATGTTTGAAGAGTTTAAAATCCTCACTCCCTCATTTCCTTACGTCACACAGTCAGTAGGTGGGTGACAGGGCTGGGATCCTGGCCAGGTCTGGTCCTGGAGCCTGGGCTCTTCCCTCTGCCCGGGTGTCCCCCTGCCCACACCACTGCCCATCCCTGGTCATCCAGGCCCACCCAACCCAAGGCACACACCCCCTGCCCCCAGGTGAGGGCTTGGCCTTGGGCAGGGTGGGGCTGGTCCAATGGACCAAGCACTTGCACTGCCTCCTTGAGGGTGTGCTTTGGGGACGGCCTCTCCACCCATTTCTAGTCCTCTCAATCCCTTTAGAGGCCTGCTTTCAGGGGTGTGCCCCTCAGCCCCAGCCAGGTCATCCACGTTAATAAGGTGCCCAGCCCTGGAGATGGCGGATACCGTGGCTGGACTCGTGCACAAAAGGAGCTTGGAGTGAACTTGAGACCCAGGCCCCAGACCATTTCCAGCAGACCTTTCCGAGCATGTCTTTGTTCTCCCCGCCGGCAGATCTGCTTGGCCAGACAGTTTGCTCTGGCTAAAGGGGCCGGCCTGGGGAGGACTTTACTTCCTGCGGGAGGGAGGGATGAAGCGGCAGGAGGAGTTCAAATGCGGAAGAATCTGTGAGCCTTCCCAGCACTGCTCTGGGCAAGGATGGAGTGATGCCCAGCGACACGCCTGCCTCGGCCTCGGGGATCCAGGCTGCCTGGGATTGCGTCCCCCAGTTCCAGAGACACCCTCGCCCCCAGCACATCATGCCTTGCACACCTGCTGCCTGTTGCAGTTTCTTAATTAAGTCCATCCTTCTGGGACCTTCCGAGCGTGTTCATTTCTGTTCCTCTCCTTCAGGGCTCTTGCACCAAACCCACGTCAGAGGCAGGAAAGGATTAAATGGTCAAAGGTGCTGAAAAGCCTGGAAAGGTGGGGAAGGTAGCTAAGAGGGAGCTGTTGAATCAGGTGGTAGAGTCTTTGGTCCCACTGATTCAGGAGGTGATGATTTCCCAGGGACAACGGGCACCTCCCTGGGATTAGGGGTCCTTAGACTCCTGATTAGTTGCCGGGGGTTCCCCCTGACCACTGGCCAGAACACCAAGCTTCTTCAGCCTGTGTGGGAGCTGGATGAAGAGCTCTTGAATTGTTTTAAGGCCAATCAGACCAAAGAGATGTGATTCCTGGGCCATATTCAAGAGATGAGCACATGGTAAAGGACCGTGAACCAAGCAGGGTCCCCACCCTGAGTGTCTGGTGGGAGACAGGTATGTGAGGCTAAGGGTGGGCCTTTCCTTCAAGGCGCCCTCTCTCCGGATCTCATCGGTCAGCCGGGGAGTGGGCGGGTGCAGGGGCCCTCCTGGTGTGGGAGCGGCCCCAAGCAGGCTTACTGGAGGGGGGAGTCCGTGAAGGTGGTGTGAGCTGGGGGGATGAGATGGGGAGGGGCTGACACTAGTTGGGGTCTGTGGTTTCGTTGGTGCTTCCTTCCGTGTTCTCTCTCATTTTTGTCTGTCTTCCCAAGAACCTCTGCAGCAGGACCACCGGCTTCATTTTGCAGATGAGGAAACAGGCCACAGGTCCCGCGGCCAGCAAGTGGCTGGGCCACCACTTGAAGCGGACTTGTTCCAGCCCAGAGGGGCTCCAGCACATCATCTGGTAGCTGTGGGGAGTAAGTATGCGCCTCCCAGGCTTCCCTCCTATTCTTTTAACTTCCTTTTTTTCAAATTTTAGCATTGTTGTCCTCATCAGGATCAGAACTTTGGTCCATGCGTAATTGGGTGTTTGCCGTAAAGCCCAATCTTAGTGAAGCCAGCTGTCCTGGGCCACCCAACCCACCAGGTTCCCAAGATTCTGTTGGGTCGTGGCCTTCAGGTGTCTTTATCCCCTGAGTGACAGCCGGGAGACCCCTGCCAGTCCTCTTACCGACCACGGCTTTGCAATCGGCTCATTCAAATGTAACACATTTCCCTTTGGGAGGTTTATTCTGTGAGCGTTGCACTTCTTAAGAAGTTTTTCTTGGAAGTTTTGTCATTTACATTTAAAAATTAAGAACAACCCAGCTGCGTGTGCTTTCTAACGTGTCCTAAAGTAAGATCTGGATGTCGGGGTCCCGGACCTGCTCCTTCTGTGGTCCTCCCGGGCTCGGTAAGTGACACCACAGCTTCCCCGGGTGCTGAGCCCACACACCTGGAGGCAACACCTTGGTCCGCTCTCAAGTCCTCTCGTGCCCCAGAGCTCCACCTTCACAGTGAACCCCAAAGCCCGTCATTCGTGCCACCTCTGGCTCTGCCACTGCCCTCTCACTTCTGGCTGGCTTTGTGCCGCACCCCCTGACGGCCTTTCTTCCCCGCAGTGATCTCGCTCTTTGCTGGAATGATTCCTTTAAAACCAGAGTCCAGCCCGTCTCCCCGTGCTCAGAGCCTGCTAGCAGCTTCCTGTGGCAGCTAGAATAACAAGGCCTGTCCTGCTCCAGCTGCCCGTGACCTCACCCTGCACCCTGATCCATGCACCTGGCTTCCTGCGGTCCACACCCTCTGGGCTGCTGCTGTGCCAGGGCGTCTGCACTCACCGTTCCCCGTGGAGAACGCTCTCCCCAGATCTTTGCACGGCCCATTCTCCGGATTCACGCAGGTGAACTAGTACGAGGTCCCCGCTGACCCTACCGGAGAGGAAAGCTTCTCTCCACCACCCCTCGATCCGGGGTGCATCTCTCTCGGGTCCTTTGACCCATGAACCTTTCCTTCATGTTGCTGTCACATGGGACAGTCGCTGATGTAACTGCTTGGTTAGGGACCCGTCTCGCCAACAAGAATGCAAGGGAGTGTGTACAGATCTCTGTCGCATCCCCCCAGCACCCGCAATCACGAAAGAGTTATCCAATGAATCAAGGAACACGGGCAGTTGCAAAGGGAGGAGATGGCCATTTCTGGTGGCCTCTGCATGCTGCCGGGGTGCCAGGGCTCCGTGTGCAAGGCACTTTATGAGCGTTAGCGCATCGGATTTCTGTAATGGCCTTGGGAGGTAGGTACTCCTAATTCCATTTTACAAAGAAGGAATCCAAGGTTCAAAATATCCAAGGGAGACCACACAGCGACGGGCAGAGCCAGTTTGGATGCCAAGTCAGCCTGCCGTCTGAGACCAGGTGCCCCCACCCCCCGGCCCCAGTCCGTGCAACCTCCGGCTCCACCCTGCGCGCCGGCATTGCTCTGATGAGCCCCATTCTGGCCTGGCTCAGATGGGTTCTGGGTAAGCGGGGGTGGTGGAGCGCGGAGAGGGGCCCGCAGCTCCATCTGCTAATGCGTTTACCTCCAGGCTGACTGGCCTCGGCTGAGCTAGCACAGAAGCGTCCCTGCGGAGTAAGATGAAGCTGCTTCTTGGGAATCATTTAGCTCACGACTCTGTGTTCCATATTCATGATGAAATGCAAATTTCCATGTTCACTGAGGGCAACTAGTAGCATGGTACTTGGAAAAGAATTCCAGCTGGTTAAGTTTAGGGTCCTGAACAAATTCCAAACCGAGACTCTTTTCTGGCCAGTGCCGCAGCTTTTTCATCTGATGGTGAACGAGATTTTTTTTTTTCTCTCCCGTGTGCCCTGGCCCTGGCTTCTCACTAATCTGTTCTTCTGCGCTGGCCAAGTGCCAACAGCCCTCGTTGGTTCCCCACCCCCTGCATGAGTATTCATTTCATCCCACTTTCTAGTGAGGCTGAGAGGCCTATCAATTTGGGTGACTGGGTAAGATGCCTGGGGATGTCCCAGCCTTGTTTCGTCCCTTCCAGGATGGTTCTTCCTCCCAAGGCCCGGACTCCTGTGTTCTCTCTGGGAGCCTGCTTAAGAACAGGGCTCTAGAAAGTTCTCCCTTCCTATTGTTAGCTTCCTCCTCGGCTTGGGATTGGTGTACATGCTCACTCTCTGGTTTTCTCGGTTCACCTCCCCACCGAGGTTCCAGGGTCCACGTGGCCCTCTCCCCTCTCCTTTCACCCACCGTCTCACTCAGCCCCTCTTGCCTTGGGGTAATAGTGACACCGACACTGGACACTCACTGTGTGCCAGGCCCTGTCCTTAGTACTTCACAGGAATTAACTCGCTGAATCTTCAAACAACCCTATGGGATGGACACTCCCCACTTTACAAAGGAGGGGATGCATGCTCAGAGAGGTTGACTCGCCCAAGGTCATAGAGCTAGGAAAGTGGAGAAGCTGGGACGTGGCCTGGCTTAACTGGGCTGCTATTCTGCTGCCTGGCATTTAGTATGAAGAGCAGGGACTTTGGGGGCAAAACAGGCCTAGGTGTACATGTTGACCCTGCCCTTGCTAAGGAACCCTAGGCCAGTGAGTCCATCTCCCCGAGTCTCTCTTTTCCCATCCGTAAAATGGGCATGCATTTGTTCCTGACTCACTGGATAACTTTATTTTTTTATTATTATTCATTATTATTATTTTTTTTATTTTTTGCGGTACATGGGCCTCTCACTGTCGTGGCCTCTCTCGTTGCGGAGCACAGGCTCCGGACGCACAGGCTCAGCGGCCATGGCTCACGGGCCCAGCCGCTCCGCGGCATGTGGGATCTTCCCAGACCGGGGCACGAACCCGCGTCCCCTGCATCGACAGGTGGACTCTCAACCACTGCGCCACCAGGGAAACCCTGGATAACTTTAAAAGATGAAATGTGAAGACCTGAAGCAAGCTTCAGTCCTGTGCACACTGATGGACCCTCTGCAGTGCCACCACCCTTTCCCTGGGCTGCAGGCGAGGAGGGGGACCTTTGGGGAGGGAGGCAGCCACAGTTCCAGATCTAGGGTCCTAGACTGATGGACTCCTCCTGGATCCCAGGCCAGCCCACCCAACCTCGCCCCAGAAGGCCCTTCATGTCCCTCCCTCCACGTGATCATCTGTCTCCAAGACGGTTCCAGCTTTGCGAGGGAACCTGGGCCCCTCAAGCCCCAAAGGCAGCTCATCACAAGGAGAAAAAGTAATTTTAGAGAAGCAGGGGGCTTTGGTTGTTTAATTGCTTCTCCTCCTGCAGGCACTCACAACACTCAACTCGCACACACACACACAAGCGTGCGTGCGCTGCCCGCTCCCCTTTCCCTGGTAGATACACTGTAAGGGGGCAGCCACCACCAAAGTCAACCCTCCACCCCGAAAGGAACCAAAGTCCGTTCAGATAACAAACTCCAACACGTAGTCCAAAAGAAAGTAACAAAACAAAACAAAAATCCCAAACTTTACTTGCATTTAGCCATTAATAAATAATTTACAGTATGTACACGCGGTGACACTCCACACAGGTCGCAGACACGGGACACAGTGAGGGGCCCCCACTTCCAAGCAGAACGTGATCAAACACAACCAAAATAAAGTGCTTCACTTTTTACTTCCAACATAGGGACCATCTACAAACCAGCAGGGAGGGGCTGGGGCTGCGCCTCCCCCCCACCTGCCCGCCTAGCCCACGGCTTGGCAGAGAGAGGGAACCTCTCGGAGGGGGAGGCAGGGACCAGTCCGCAGCCTCCCGGGCCAGTGTATGAGAGGTCCCTGGGCAACAGCAGAGGGGCGGTCGGGGACAGTGGGGCCTGCGGGGCTTCTGGGAGGATCGCCCTCCGGGACACGGCCGCGCCTTTAGGAGTGGAGCCCAGCTCGGTGCTGGGCCCCGGGGTTCTCTGAAACAGCAGCAGAGGTGGGACTGGTTCGGGGCTCCTCGGATGGGCAGCTTGGCTGACGTGAGGTGGGAAAGTCTCCTGGCTGTGTGGCCACGGGGCTTAAGAGAAAGGCCTAGAAGGAGGAGATCCTGCCAGGGATGCTAAAGGCTGAGACACCTTCCAGGCCCTGCTCCTTTCCCCAGAATGCAGACCTGGGTGGACAGGGCAGGGAGCAAGGATCTGGGGGGCAGGTGAGGAGAAAGCAGAGGATCAGGGCAGGCCAGCTGGCCCCATCCGCTGAGTCTCCAGCCCGCACCCTGCGGCCTCAGTTCCCCTGCTCACCGCCTCTTGCCACCTGCCGGGGAGGAAGGAACAGAAATCAAGGGGGTGGCTCTCTGTTTAGACATTTAGAAGCAAAGACTCGACTTCCAAAGAACAGTGGGGACCGGGGGACAGGAGGATGGGCAGTGGGGGAAGGCGCCAGAGCAGGCATTGCTCAGAGCACGTGCCGACGACATGTGTCGTCCCCCACCTGCGGGGCCTGGTAACTGGGGCCTGAGCCTGTGCCCAGCCAGGGCGCACACGGTGGTCTCTCCTTGGCTCGCAGGGAGGCCACAGGCGGGAAGGCACCAGGAGGACACAACTTTTTGGCCGAAGGGTTACGTTAGTTTTCTAAAGATGCCAAGCAGCACCCCGGGGGTGTCCTGAAGCCCAAGAAGAAAGGATGCCCGGCCCAGGGGTCCAGCCTCGAGGCTACCTCCGCCCCCCGTCCTTGTGTGTGCGAGTGTGTACGAGTGTGTGTGCGTGGGGTGGGCGCAGGTGGCCCGGGATGCGCGTGCAGCAGTCAGCCGGGCCTGTTTCAGTGCATTGCAGGGGTGAGGGCAGGTCGACTCTGCCCACGCCCAGTGTCTCTGTTGGGGTGAGGGCTTAGGCCTGAGGGGCTCTGATTTGCACATTCACACGGCGGGGCGGGCGGAGAGGGGCAGCTCTCCCTCTGCACAGCTCTATGTCACAAACGTCACAGCACTGGTCACCACAACCTTGTCCCGGGCCCCGGGGGAGGGGAGGGGACGTCCCACGCCCCCAGCCCTTGCCAGCAGGCAGCCCAAGGCAGCGCGGAGGTGCGTGGCCGCCGGGGCTCCGGACCCCTGCAGGGACTGCGGGGCCACCGGGGGGCCACCACCGGCCCTCGTGCAGCCGCCAACCAGTTCGGTGACGCCTCGCTCTCGGTCCTAAGTGGCCTCCAGCAGCACAGGAAGCAGGCGCAGGAGTAGAAGGCTGCCGAGGAGGGGCCAGGGGGCCGGGGGCAGCCCTGCGGCGGCCGCCCGGCCCGGCGGCTCCCGAGTCCTCTCGTACAGGTGCAGCTTGTCCTTGTTGGAGTGGAGCATCTTGACGTCCTCCAGGGCGTAGTAGGCGGCCAGCGTGAAGTTCACGTCTCCTGTGGTGAGCAGGTCGAAGACGCAGGCCTGGTAGTAGAGGTCCTCCACGGGCAGCTTCTCCTTGCACTTGGCCACGGCCGTCTCGTATGGGAAGGTGTCGGGGGCTGAGGGGGCGGGGCTGGCGGCTGGTAGCCCGTGGGCGCCGGGGCTCTCTGCGCCGGCTCGGAAGGCCTGGAAGTCGATCTGCTGGTTGAGTGGGCAGCCCCTCAGGCAGAGGTAGAGGCCCTGGCTGTCCCGGTCTTCCACGGCATTGACTACCTCTTCGGGCATGCGGACCGCGAAAGTCAGGTAGCCACCCACCTGGCGGACCACGATGGTGGTGCCGATGTACTTGGCCTGGATCTCCACGTGCTGGCCCGACACCTTCTCGGTGATCTTCAGGCTGTTGGCCCCGTGCTTGTCGCCGCCGTTCTTGGAGCCGTCGGCGAAGGCGGCAGGGAGCTCGTCCATCTCGGCCTGGTACACCTTCTGGTCCACGCACTCCTGGAAGTTCTTGAAGATGATGGTGAGCTGTGGGGCAAGGGGGCAAAGAGAGGGGGTGAGGCAGTACCGGGAACTGTGGAGGGGACAAGGCCCAGCCCCAGACTTACAATGCTCTGGACTGAGCGGAGGGATGGCGAGAGCCCCCAGGATGTCCCAGACCGCCCCTTCCCCACTGTGGTCACTGTGCAGTGCCACCTGCCCTACACATTTAATATGTTTCTTTAAAACAATCTGCATTTTTGCTTAAAAATTTTTTTGACTTAGGGGACTTTATACTCCTCTCCTAAATAGAAAACCAGCTCATTTACTATATACAGAGAGGAAACATAACAAGAAAAGCATGGCTAATTAAAAATGAAAGGTCGTTACCCACTGTAGTAGGCTGAAGAATGGCCTCCGAGATATCAGGCGCTAATCCCTGGAACCTGTAAATGTTACCTTATATGACAAATGGGAGCTTGCAGTTGAGATTAGGTTAAGGATAAATTATCCTTAACTTATTAAGGATGAGACATTATCCTGGTGGGCCCTAAATGTAATCACATGTGTCCTCATAAGAGGGAGGCAGAAGAGAAGGCGGGGTTTCCATAGAGGCAGAGACCAGAGGGTTGTGGCCACAAGTTGAAGGATGCTGGCCACCAGCAGAGGCCTGGAAGAAGCAACGAACAGACTCTCCCCTGAAGCCTCCAGAGGGATCAGTCCTGCTGACACCTTGATGCTAGCCCCTTAAGACTCATTTCAGACTTTCGCCTTCAGAGGTATGAGAATAAATTTCTATTTGTTTGAATCACTTAGTTTGTGGTACTTGTTACAGCAGCAATAGGAAACGAATATGGACCACAACCAAAGGACCATAAGCCACAGGCCGAACATAACAGCAGGTGGAAGAGACTGATGTTCAAAGAACGAACGAGCAGGCAAAATCCATGCAGGCAGGCAGGCAGAGGTCAGCAGAGGCCACCGCAGCAGGGCTGCCCTGCGGGGTCTCCCACCAGGCCTTGGCAGTAGCAGGAGGAAGAGGGAGGGGAGGGAGGTGCCAGTCAGCAAAAGGGAGACGGGGGCTCCAGATTAACGGGCAGCCCGGGCCAGGGGAGCAGCGAGGCACATTTCTGCTGGAGCCTGCAGCCGGGGTGAGGGGCTGCGCTGAGCTACTGGAGAAGCAGAGGGCTAAGCGGCTCCATCAGTAACCGTCCTCCTGCAAACCACAGACTTGCTGCATTTATTACTCTGGGCCTGTGCGGCGCTGCAGGGAAGGTGACATTACCTCGGATTTATAGACAAGGAAATTCGGGTTCAGAAAGTAAAGTGACTTGCCCAAGGTCACACAGCCAGCAAGAGGCAGAGCTGGGATTAGGCTCTTGGTTTCCAGTCCCTGGGCATTTTTGGCCAAAAAGTCATAGGGTGGGAGGCCTGGGAGAAGGACAAGAGACCAACAGTCCGGGGAGTGATGTGTTTCCCCTGTCACCCTGGGTGAGACGTCTGGCTGTTCTTTCCTCCGTAACCCTAACCAGGAAGATGGGGTGGAGACAGGAGTGAAACTGGGAAACTCGCCCCTGCCCTGTTCCTGCTGGACTCTCAGCCTGAAGCCAGGAAAGGAGGTGGGGCGATGGGGGCAAGATGGTGCCCAGGCATCTTGGGACCTCCCGCTAAAAGCACCCCCCTCCGGCCCGGCCCCAACCTCTTCACGGCCCCCAGCCACCATTCCCAGGCCCTGTCCCCTCATCCCTGCCACCAAGCCTGGAGAAGAAGGGCCTCACCAGCTGGGGTACCACACCTCCCTATAACGTCTGTAGGCCGAAGGGGCTCTAGCAAAGGGCGGGGGGCTGCTGACGACATGTATGGTCGGCCGTGGCTGAATTCTCTGCCTGGGCACTCCAGGGGGACGTGGCAGTTGAGGGGCATGAAGATGGCCTGGACAGCTCTCGAGGTTAAGGGCAATGCAGCAAAGCACTAGGCGAATTTCTGGCCGAACAGTGGGTGTATGACAAAGGCGAGGCCCCAGACTTGCTAGAAACCAAAGAGGAAACCCAAAGCAGCTCCGATGGGGAAGGGAAGGCGGGGAGAGCTGCCACAGGACCTCAGCTCAGGCAGGAGGGTCAGGGAGAGGCCGGCCAAGACAGGCGGAGGGGGAGGTGCCGGTGGGGCATGGGCCAGGGAGTGTCTGGCTGCAGTTCCGGGGTGGCTGGGGACATAGCCAGGAGGGGGAAGCCGGCAGGGAGTGGCCTTGGCTGGGGGCCCCAGGAGCAGGTGCTGAGACACCTAAGGACTGGAGAGGGGCAGCCTAGGGGCTGCAGAAAGTTCTAGGCTGAGCAAACCCACAAAGTAGCAAGAGCTGGGCTGGAGGTGTCGCCGGCTCTGTTTCACGGCTGCTCTGCGCGTCCCCTCACGCCAGTATAAAGCTCAGGGGCGACCAGGCAGGGAGTGTACGAGGGGCCCTCAGAGGGAACGCAGAGAAGACCCCAGCCCTTCTCACCCCGTTCCTGAGAGATGTAAGGATGAGAGGAAGTCTGAGAGGGGCAGGCCACAGTATGACTTTGGGGAACTCCAGGGCACCTGGGCCTTGCTGGGTCCCTTCCTCCGTCAGAAACATTAAAAACTACATTCGTGGCGGAGATTGGGATTGACATATACACGCTACTATATATAAAACAGATGACTAATAAGGACCTACTGTGTAGCACAGGGAACTCAATACTCTGTAACGACCTATATGGAAAAAGAATCCAAAAAAGAGTGGCTATATGTATAACTGCCTCACTTTGCTGTACACCTGAACCTAACACAACATTGCAAATCAACTATAGGCCAGCAAAACTCTTTTAAAAGAAAGACGCTGCATTTTGGGACTGCATTGGCGTAAAGATTAATAGTCTAGGTTGGATCATGTTGGCTTTTTCCTTCTGACTTTAAAAGGAAGGAAAGCCTTCTCGTGGCCCTAGAAGTCTTGGGGCCAAGGCACCGCGCCTGTGGGGCCTGACGGGTGTGCAGGGGGCACTCTGCGCGGTCTTCATGGGACACGAGGAGGGGCTGGTGCTCTGAGGTCGAGAGCCGGAGGCCCCGCCAGAGGCCACAGCGGGCTACAGCGGGAGGCCCGCGTGCACAGCTCCCTGAGCCCGGGGCTCTGCTTCCCCGTCTCCTCCCTGGAGGTCACAGGCTGGTCCCGGGACGAGGCTCTTCTGCTTCGCTGTGGGATGTCCAAGGTGGCTGCAGCCCCTCCATCCTGCCCGTAGCCCCACGCATCATCGAACCCCACGAAACTGCCGCTCCTTCACTGCCCAGACCTACGAACGTGGCGACTTCACAGGGATCCACCTCCTGCTGCTTCCTGTCTCCATCCTAGGCTCCTGCCCTGATGAGGCCGCCCGCCTGCCTGCTTGCCTGCGGGGGGCCGGGAGGTGGGCCAGCCGGGGTGGTCTGGGCAGTGGGTGGTCCTGCCATGGGGGGAGGGGTGTGCAATGAGGGGCTCTGGTGTCCCTGCCTGGTGTGCAGGGCCACACAGACACTGGGGGCGGGGGAGTAGGGGGGTGGCGTTCCCAGTGCCATCGGCCTCCCTGGAACAGGAAAGGCTGGTTTCGCTCTAACCGCCATCTCTTGCGGAGACAGTCTCCTGGAAGGCTGACAGGCTGCTTGACTCTTCCTGGCACCGGTGCCAGGGACTCAACCACAAGGAACAGCATGAAGGGGGCCTGTCGAAAGCCAGGCGGCTCACTGCCCACACAGCCGCAGGCGTGGCTGCCGCTCCCGCCTCGGCTGCCCCCCTTCCCCGAGGGGCTCGCGCCCTCCCCACTGCTGGGCACAGGGCAGAGCCCGAGTGTCATCAGAACTATTCGTGGAGCGCCAACTGTGTGCCAGGCCTGGGGCTGGGGGCTGTGTCCACATGAGGGGAGGAAACAGCCCAAGACCCCTGTCCTCACGGTGCTCACACTGCGGGGGTGGAAGGTGATGTCACAGACTAAGCGGATGAAGGATGCCGTGTGATGGAATGGAAGTGCAACGGGGAACATGCGAGGGGGCCGCCGTGGGGGGAGGCACCGAGATCCGAGCTCCTCTCCTCCCTGAGGCTCAACACGGGGTGCCCCCAGCGCAGCCAGAAAGAGGAAGACAGAGCAGGGGGCGGGCATGGGAGGCAGTCCCACGGGAACAGGAAGTTGAAAGGTCAGCTTGGGCTGGAAACACTAGATCTCGACCCTCCACAAGAACAGAGGGCTAGGCAGGGTTGGACAGTGAGAATACCGTGCTCCTGGGCAAGGCACCACGGCTGAGGGGATGGGAAATCACAAAAGCCCAGGTTCCACCACCTCGGGGATAAGAGCCCACACTCTGCCTGGCTCTGCTGCTGCCCCTCCCGTCCTGTCCTTCGGGGGCAAGCTCAGGGCAAGGGCAGGCAGGAGGCCTTCTCCGGTGCTCTGTGCAGAGCCAGTGCCCCGCCCCAAGACCCTCAGCATCCTGCTGCCCCACCCAGCGCCCATCACCAGCATCCTGTGGCTATCTCTGTGCTCCACTATTAGCCTGGGAGCTGCTGAGACGGAGGCGTCGCCGAGCACAGAGGCTGGTACAGAAGAGCTGTTTGGTCCATGTTTTCTGAATCAGCGAAGGAACACACACACCTGAGTAATGGAGGCCCAAGAGAACAGGCAGAGGCAGGCCGAGGGCACTGGGGAACCAGCCACCCATGTCTCTCACCCGGGTACCATGAGACCCCAGTCGGCCCTGAGGCCTGAAGCTGGCTTGGCCACAGACGCGGACTCACTGCCCGGCCTCCAGCAGAGCCTTGTGCTGCCTCCTGGCCGATGGGGAGATAAGAGAAGGCTGCTAAAACTCTTCACCTGCTGGGAAGATCAAGGTGGCCCTAGGTCACCGCGGAAATGGGTTGGCTTGATCAAGGGGCTCTGCTGCAGAGCCCCAGACCCTTCTGGAAGCTTCATGCTGGGACAGGAAGGGAGGCACTCCCGTGCCTACTTGGGCAGTTCTGCTGGCCAGTGCCCAGCAGTGAGCCTGAAACAGAGTGAGCATTTGAAAAATGTGGGCTAAGTGAATGAATGGAATACAAGAACAAATGAACGAATAAGCCGTTTGGTTTGTGGACGGCCTCGCTGAGCTCAGGGTCCCACTGTGTGCCAATAGAAAGCTGAGGGTGGTATCCAGGGGTCCTAAGCCCAGGCACCTCACCCCGGCCTGCAGGACCCACTAGTATGTGACCCAAAGGCTCCTTCTCTAGCTTTCACCCCCAGTCAAAGGGGCCAGCAAGCCCCCCTTGCTGGTCACTAACCACAACTCCTCCCAGGTCTGTTGTCACATCTGACGCTCACACCACCCTTGTCAGGAGGGGTAGGCCTCCTGAGGTCCACAGCCCCCTCACGCCCTCAGACCTCCTGTGTGCCCCCCTGCCAGCTGGGGACAGGGAGGCGGGGTCCCCCTTGCACAGTGTGTTTGCTGCTGAATTTGGAAGCCGCGGCCTCAGGCTCCAGACATTCATTTATCTTGGCTCTAGGGAGGGAGGCGGGTAGGTGAAGGCGGTCGCTGCACAGAAGGCGGCCGGCACCTTGATTCAGGCCCCCCCTTAGTCTGTGGAGGGCTGAGAGGGGGGAGGGGGAGGAGGGAGCCCTGGCCGCAATTTGCTGCCCACTGGGCTTCATGGCCTGCTGCCAAAGGCCTGTAAGAGCATCCATGGGGCTAAGGCCTGCTTGTTTCCTACCCAGCAGCTGGTCCCAGGAAGAGACCCCTGTGGGCATGCAAGGGCCACCGGAGCAGAGGGAGGTGGCAGGAATTTTCCTGGCTGCCAGGTCACCTCAGTGTCCTCCTCTGGGGCATGGAGGGACGAGAAGGAACAGAAACGCCCTTGTGGGCCAGCCTGGCACTACCCCACACACTGCCTTGCAACGTGCTCTTCCTGGGAAAACAGACCCGCTGCCAAACCGGAAACTCCAGGGGCTCTGGTGGCCCAGGCCCCGGGGAGGTAGAGTTGTCCCCACGGCCTGGACTCTAATCGTCCACCAGCCTCCTGGACCTGAGACCACGTTCTCCGGCCGAGTCTGAATGTGAGGTCACGGGAGACCCTCCTGGAAAAATGCGAGGGAGAATCTGGAGTGGACAGGAATGTCCCATTGCCTGGGCCACGGGCCACGTCATGGCCGCCTCTGGCTGTGGCTCTGTGAGTAGGACTTGAGTCCTGCCACCCAGACACTGAAGCCTCCTTGGGTCAGAAGATGACTGGCTCTCGGTGGCCTCCGGGGCTCCAGATGGGAACCTCCTCTCCTGGCAGTGAGAACACGCTGGGCTCTGGAGTCCCCTGGCTCCGGTGAAATCCCAGCTTGGTTCCCAGCCGAATGCACTTTGGGTGGGGAGGCCACTTTCCCTCTTAGAGCCTCAGGTTCCGGAGCTGCCCTGGACAGACGGGCTGCATGGGTGGCCCTGGGCGTGCTCAGTGGGCTGATGCCCTGTCCTCACTTGTTCCATCTTCCCTGTGCCCAGACACCACGGCCCTCTCTGCTCTGAGGCTGCAGCCTTCCTGTGTCGGTGTGGGACAGAGACAAAGGGCAGGATGGTACCCTGCAGCCCCGACTGGCACCAGCAGCATCCAGCAGCCGTGGCCTCCAACCGGCGTCCTCAACGCCCTCCATGCCCCAGAATCACTGGGGGTTTTAAAAAAAGAACACATCTGACCCCCACCCAGAGATGTGGTGTCAGAGCGGCCTGGGGGGTCCAGAACCATTATCTTCTAAAATCCGCTCGGTTCGTAAATGTACAGCCACAATGAGAACCCCTGGGCAGGACCGTCACCTCCAGGAGGCTGTTGGGTCCGCTTGTCTGGGGCGGGGTTTGACTCCCACTGGACAGTAAGCTCCGCGATGATAACGACAGAAACATACCTGCATATCGGCTCCCCTTTATTGGGATTTGACTCTGGAGTTCTACGAAAATATAGTTTGGGGCAAGAAAAGACTGTCCCAGAAGTTTGAAACTGAATGCTCTGGGAGTGTTTTTAAACTTTCTGGACCATTAACCCTAGTAAGAAATCCATCTTACTTACAGCTAGACCCAATGTGCACGCACATGAACAGACGCACACAACAAAATCTAAGTTTCCTAAACGTTTACTCTTGCACTGGGAAAGCATTCACAAACTGCCTTAATATAGGCTAGGTTTGGCTATCCTGTTCTACCCTGCGCCCCGCAACCCAGACCCACCCCCAAACTATGCCTGTGTGCTAGCTTCTGACGCCAGAAGGCTGATTTCAAAGACTCCTAGTGGACGGTGTACAGCAGCAGTTTGAGAAACACCGCACTCTGGGCAAAGGGCAGAGGTGGCTCCAGGGTAGTTCACCTGACGACAAAGAACGTGCAGGACATTCCTTCCTAAGTAATTTGCTCAGTTACCGACGAGAGGAACAGGGCGGGTCAGGGGGCGTCTGGGTCGGGGGGAGGAAAGTCCGGGCCCTCCTGACGGCAGGGCCTGGTGCCGTGACCCGCCTCACCACCCCCGGCCCCCCTCCCCCGTACCTTGCTGGTGGCGGTGGCGGCTGAGCCAGGCAGCACCGGTGTGTTGGTGACCTGCACGTTTAGGTAATTATTGTCGATGAGCGGCCAGGCGCCCTGCACCTTGCAGGTCTGGAAACGGTCTGTGAAAGTCCGGAGGTGCGGGTCCCCGAAGAGGCCGCAGTGCGTGTAGTTGGGGGCGGCCGCGCGATTGTGGAAGCTCTTCTCGTAGTGGCAGATCTCGGGGCTGTCCGAGCGTTCCTGGCTGTCCCCCGGTGGCGGCGGCAGCGTGCGTAGGTGCGGCTGCGACGTGGGGCCATCCTTGGAGCAGTTGTGCTGGCTCATGAGGTCCTCGATGCCATGGACGGCAGAGTGGTAGGCCAGGTCCCCCCGGCAGGTGCGGGCTGTGCGCCGCGTGCACAGGGCGTAGGTGCGCAGCGCCGCGCAGAACTCGGGGGCGTCGTCCGGGGCCGGCGCGTGGCTGCCCGCCGTGGCGCTCCAGAACTCAGAGTTGCACTTGAGGATCTTGCACGAGGAGGTGGCTGCGGATAGAGGAAGGGAGGCGCTGTCACGTTGGGAGTGGTGAGCCCAGGCCTCCTCCACCCCCGTGGGCCAGGGCTGCGGGACACGTGCAAGGGACAAAGGACGCCTCATCTCAGGCGTTGGAAGAGTTCCTGCAGGCGCGGAACCTGCCTTTCCCACTTTCCCGATTCTTCTGCGCAGCCGTAATGACCCTGAGTAGCTAGGCCTGCGGACTTGCAGGCTGAAAGGCCTGGCAGAGGACTACCGGCGCCCCCCCCCCCCCCCGCAAGCTCTCCGCCCACCCTTGGGCCTTTGGCGTCTGTTGACACTTTCACAACTACCGCCAAGAATTTTGGCACAGCAAAAGAAATCTGGCAGGGAATTAAGCCCCACTATTCAGTATGTGTTCTGATCTCTGCCACTGTGTGA
Source organism: Lagenorhynchus albirostris (assembly GCF_949774975.1). Taxonomy (NCBI): domain Eukaryota; kingdom Metazoa; phylum Chordata; class Mammalia; order Artiodactyla; family Delphinidae; genus Lagenorhynchus; species Lagenorhynchus albirostris. Next base: position 148,863,064 of record NC_083095.1, on the reverse strand, counting down.
CCTTGTACAAATCACTTAACTTCTCTGTGCCTCATTTTACTTATCTAGAAAATGGGGTAATATAGTATCCACCCTATGAGGTTGCTGAAAGTGTTAAAGGACTTATCCCGGCACCGGGCACAGAGCAGAAGCTCAATGAATGTTGGCTAGTGTAATCATTATATTAGCCCTGGTCACAGAGGGCCTGGTTCTGTCCCTTCGTCTGCAGATGAAAGGCAGCTTCCCTCTTGGTCTCCGGAGCTCCACCCCCCATTATTCTGCTCAGGAGAGCAAGCTGGGAGGCAACTGAGTGGCAACCTTGGATCGGCTCTAATTCATGCTTTTTTTTTTTTTTTAAGGTCACTTTAAGCGTTGAGACCTTAGTGATAATTAGCTACAGATAATTATCATGCCTGAGAACTGTGACCTCAACACACCTGCATCTTGTACCTAGACACATGGAATCTGCCCTTTCCCGGCCTCCTGGATTCCTCTGCACGGCCCATAGTGACCAGAAGTGGCAGCAGGAGGGACGTTTCTAAACAGGCTTCCAGGTGCAAAGGGGCCAGCAGACCAGCTGCGAGCTGCAGCTTTTGGTGTCTCAGCCCAATCAACAGAGGGGAAGGAGGCGCTTGCTCCAGCCACTCCTGGCTCGGCCACTCATCTGGCTCTTAACCTTGGAAAAGTCAGTCTACTTCTCTGTTACTGGCTTTTTACCTAAAAAATCAAGTTGTGCCTGAAAGCAGGGACAGAAGTATATGAGGGCAACCTAGCAAAAGAACCATCCAGGCAGCTGCCCTGTGTGGCCCTGGTCTGTGCTGCCAGGCCCCGTACCTGGATGCCTGGGCCACCGAGCTCAGGGAGCTCTCCCACCTCTGCAGGTGCGGGCGCTGTTCTCCTGGAGCTGGTGTGACTTGCCCCAAGTATATCTGGTAAACACGGTGCTTGTCCTAAAATTCAGGCTTTTCCCCTAACTTGACCTGTATTTGTCACACCTCTGGTAAACAAGGTCATTTCAGGAGGTATCTGGGTGAGCATTTTTCTTTTCACTTGAGAAGTCACATATTTAAATATGTATTAGGAAAAATAAAACAGATTTGATAGAAGAGCTACAGATTTCCCATTTTAAGTGGAAGCAGCATGCTGACCTAGAGAAGCAGATCTGGTAAACGATAGGGGGTGACCGCTGTGAAGAGGTGCCCGTCCGGGGAGACCCCCTGTGTGGTCGCCCTCCCAGAGCCATGTTCCTGGCCCAGGTCTCCTTTGAAAGGCGGCTAGAAGATTCTCCGGCCCCGTCATCTTCATGATTTCCCAACCTGTAGAAGATGCCCAAGGGCCCAACATCCCTGTGGCAAATGCTACTGTGCCCTGAGTGGGAGACGGTAAAGGGGGCCTCGAGGTGGGGGTGTGCGTGGAAAGGATGCCGTGGAGAACGAGCAGTGTGGAGGAACACAGGTCAGGGGAACTGGCCGCTGCAGCTGCCAACCCTCCACCTCTGGTCTGCGGCCTCCCCGTAATGCCCACTCCGGTAGCCTCGGTGATTACAGGCGAGCTGACCTGCCATTCTGCTTCCTCAGAATTCTGGAGGTAGGCATCTCAGAGGAAACTACCCCAAAGGGACTCAGGCCTCATGCTGAGTGGCAGCTACCTTGGCACTGCCCACTGGCCCACCAGCCCTGGGTCCCCCTCTGGCCTTCACCTTGCCCAAAGGACAGAAAAGACAGTGCCCGACCCTTTACAGCCAGACCACTGCAGCACACGCAGGGCTGTGCTGGCCTCAGCTCTCCACCAGAGCCAAGCTGGGGCGGCACAGACTGAAGTCCCAGCTAACTGACTCTGTTCCAGGCTCAGTGGCCTGGGCCCTGCAGGTCTCACCTCATTCAGGGCCCCGGGCAGCCTCACAGGTGGGCACTACAGCATCCCCGCCTCCCAGAGAGCAGAGCCAGGCTCAGCGAGACTGACTGAGGTTCCACTGTGAGGAGGAAGCAGGATGTGAATCCAGCCCCTCAGACCCGAGAGCCCAGGCCCTTGGCAATGCCAGGACCTCGGACAACCTTGGTGCTTTCATGATTGCCTCCACCGGCCGCTGGGTGGTTCAAAGGCACACTCCGCCACAGGTGGGCTACAGCCTCTCCCTGAGGACCCCTCCCGCGACGCTGAGAGACTGCCACCCGCCAGGAGGCCCATGGTCCACACGCTCCGCGGCGTTGCCTCCACAGACTGGTTTCCAGTGCCTGTTTCTCAGGGTGCAGCCAGGGGTGGGCAGGGGCTTGAAGGCTGGGGTCGGGACGCTGCCCAGGGCAGGGCCAACCTGCACACAGCGTGGGACGCGTTGGGGGCGTCCCATTCCCGACCCCCGTCATGCGTGGCTCTATTCCCCCCAAACGGGCGACAGGGGGTCTGCTGTCTGCACAGCCTTGACACCTGGGCTCAGAGCAGTGTCTCAGCTAAAGAGCTCTCTGGTGTGTCTGGAATGCATGACCGAAATCCCACTCCGGTGCCCTCAGAGAGAGTCCCCGAAGTGCCCTGGGGTCATCGAGTGGATCTGTTCAGAGCCGCGCTCCTCGAACGGGCCCACCAACCACCGGGCTCTGCCTCCGCCGGGCCCAGTGGGCCTGAGGTCTGCACCGCTGTCAGGTGCTCTGGGGGTCATTTTCTCTTCAACAGCCCGTCACAGAGGGGCCAAGTTGCCCGTCACCCCCCCTGGCTCCCCCGCAGGTCTGGAATGTGTGAACGGGGCATCTTCTCGGGGGGTGGGGGGCGGGGGGGCTGCAGGCAGAGAGGGAAGTGAGGAGACCGGCCTCCCGAGGAGCAAGCCCAGCTGCGACCCAGCTGCCAACACTGAGCAGCCCGGGGCACTCAGGCTGTCAGCGCTCGGAGACAAGGCCTTTCATCTCTCTGTTCACCGTGGCTCCGCCCCTTGCTCCCCCCGCCCCCTCCTGAGCCACAGGTAGCAACCGGCCACCCCCGAGGGCGCATGGCAGCTCCGCCCACCACCCGCAGGCGGCGACAGGGGTTGCTCTCCCGCTGCCCTCGCACCCAGGGCCTCCCTCCAGCCTCCATCCCAGCGGGGCGGTGGCGGTAGAGGGGCTGAGCTTGAAGTCCTGCCAATCCCATTTCTCAACCCTCTGGAGAACATTCTCGATGCGGTCGTCCAGGGCTGGGCCAAAAGTGGGGAAGTCTGAAGGCGACGCTGGTCGCGTGGGATGGCGGGCAGAGTGTGCGCCGGAGGGAGGGTGTCTGGCCCAAAGTCCCACTCTGTCCCCTACGAGTAGTTGTGGGAATTGGACCTGACCTCAGTTTCCTTAGCTGTGAAGTGGAGGTAACACCCACCTCAGAAGCTGCTGAGGATTGAGATGTACTTGGCATGCCTGGGACCCAGTGGGCACTCAACAAATAAGGTCCCCGACAAAGGTCTCAGAGGGGGACAGATACAACCCTCCTGTGAGGTCGGAGGTTAAGTCACCAGGCAGGGGACGGAAGGGCATTGGATGGGAGCCAGCCCCTCCCTCTGCCTCTTCCCTAGCGAATCCCAGGGACTGCTCCCAGCCCTCTACCCTCCTCCTCGGGTTAGGGCCCTGGCTGGCGCTCCGACTGCCCTTCTGCCTTGATTCAGATCAGCTGGGTCTGGCCAGCTCTTCCTGCCCACTGCCCACTCACACCCAAAGGCCCAGCCCCAAAGCCCACCTGGATCAGTCCAGGACCATGATGCCTGGGCCCACATTTCCCTGATGTCCTGGGTTTCCCCAGCTGTCCCGAACCCTTGGGCCTTGCACATCTTCCTAAGGGTCTAAGAGGAACCCCAGGCGCTCCCATCATAAGGGAGAAGCTTCAGATCAGGGTGGGGGAATGGTGTATAAGAGGCCACTGAGAGTAACGAGAGCTGGGACCAGAATTGGGGGATATCCCCTCTGCCCTCTCTCCAGGTGGTAACGCAGCTCTCCCAGGCCCGTCTGCCATCATTTCCTGGGGGCCTTAGGGAAGGGTGCCGGGGATGCCAGGGCTGGACAGTCCCCACGGGTGGCGAGCCAAGGGGCCCTAACCCCCATGGAGTCATCCTGCCGCCCTGTGTTCCACTCCAGTAAATCATAGACTGAAGGCTCCCCAACCCAGGTCAGGGACCTGAATGTAACCTGGCCCAGCATCAAAAGGAAAAGCTCTGGACTGTGGCGTCACCTGCCAAAGAGACCCCAGAGGGGCTGATTTTTATGTGCTGTATCTTAAAAAAAAAAGACAGACCTGAATTCCAGGCAGTAAACCTTGGGCTTTTCTGATGTGAGTGTTCAAGGAAGAAGGGAAGGAGAGGAAAGTCCGAGTGTTTGAAACATCTTACTGCAACTCGTATGAGTGGGAAGAGGTAGCAAGCTTTTCTGAGCGCGGCTTCCTTGGTGCTTTCAGTGCGACAGAAGGCGGCCTGCTGCCCTGTTCCTGCCTGGCGCCTGCAGACGGCCACCTCGCCACGGTGCCACGGCAGCCCATGTGCGCACGGCCAGGTGATTAAAGTTCTCCTGAGCTCCTATTTCCATCTCAGACGCTGCGTCCTCAGGCACCGGGGGCTCTCAAAGGGCCCCTCCTGACCCTTGGTACCTGGAGCTCCACCTCAGACACCCAGGAAAATGCAAAGACCCTTGCACAGACTTCATGCTCCTCGGAAGCCTATTAGGCACGTTTGGATTTGACTCAAGTCTCTTGAGACGTAGAACTTCTGGGAAGTTCCCTAGCTACTAGGGAACAAACAGAAGAGAATGCAGAGGCTGCAAAGACAGTGGCCAGCCAGACTCACCCCCAGGAATCCCGATTCCCTCCGGCGCCCCGTGATGCCGGACACTTGGCTCGAAAGGTGGGGTGCAGGCTGGGACCCTGGGCAACCACTGGACTCGCTCGCTCCCAACTTGTGCGGTTAGGGCCAGGCCTCCCACGTCTCTGTGCAATTGACTTTGTTAAGATCACTTTATCTAATGATCACTTGGCGACCAAACTCCATGTGGGCTTCCCGAGGCGCACCATGGAATTTTAGAACCTGGGGCCTGAGGGATGCCACAGGTCACCAGTTTGTACCTCCAGCCAGCCCCCATGGCAGGAAATCTGCCTGCAGCATCCCTGCCCGGTGGGCGTCCGGCTTCCACTGCCATTGGGACTATGCTGGGCAGGGCTGGCCCCTCCTGCTCTGGACAGCTCCAGCTGTGGACCCACAACTGCCCCCCAGGGAGATCCGTGGGGCTTTGGCCCTTCTCTAGAGCCACAGAGAAAAGGCTCAAATGTAACCCTGCAAATACTGGAGATGGCCCCTTGGCTTCCCTGTGTCACCTTCTTTGGTCTCACCCTCTGGCCACTCCTCTCTGTGGGGCTCACTGAACTGTCAACCATCGACGCCCCAGCTAGGGTGCCACCTCCTCCCTGAAAATCCCGAGAATCCTCTGACTCCCACACTCTACGCTCAAAGCATCTGTGCTCCGGCACCCCACATCTGTAACCTTTCACTTCTGCAGGAGGTGGGCTCCAGACTGCCTTCTTCATGGTCTGAGACGCAGCAGAGAGAAATCACAGCCACACACGGCTTGTCTGACTTAATTCTCTTCCTTTAAATAGCAACCCAGCTCCTCTCCGAGCAGAAAGACGGGGGAGGGGGTGGGCAGCAGCAGCCAGGAGCTGGAAGCTGCAGCTGTACCAACCCAGGCAGGATGAAAATATTTATGCACCAGCGCGGCATTAGCCGCTTTCAGAGACCTCCTTTGAACTGTTAATCAAGCCCAATCTTTCAGAATAATAGCCTGATTATTACCGGCTTGTTTGCATAACAAAGAAGCCCAATAAAACTTATTTTGCTGAGCGCCACGGGGTGTGAAGGCTCGGCCCTGAGAAAGGAGTCTTAGGAATGCAGGAGCCGTTCCTCAGCCCGAACCCAGGAATAAAGACAATGCAATTTGCCACCAAGAAAAGCCCAATAGACCAATAAATTACCCTCGTGCAAAGGGATTAGATCAGGTTTCAGTTGCCGGGTCGGAGGGGTGGGGTGAGCCGGGAGACAGAAAAACCTGCCTCTTCTTAAAGGAGTATACGGCTCGTTTGAAGGCAAGCCCCACAGTCACATGGGTTTTGCCTCCGTGGTTCGCAGGGTCCCTGCCTGGATTCATGGACTTGCTGAAGGTTCTGGACCCCACGAGGTGTCCGGCACGGTGCTTCCTGCCATTCCTCGAACAAGCCCCAGTTGGTTTCTGTGCTCAGGTGGAGTCAGCTACACAGACCCCCGGGATGCAGGGAAGAAGACACGGTTCATTTGAACACAGACTTAAGGATGGAGGCGTAGAGGGGATCAGGGAAGCAGCCTTTCCACCAGGTCCTGAAGGGCAGTGGGATTTGACAGGTGATGCAGGGCAGAGGTCCAGAAGCCCAAGTGGCTCCGGAACTGCTGGGACTGGCCGGAGGTGAAATGCCGGATGGTTGAGCGTGTGGCCGCAAGTTTGGGGCCAGGCACGGAAGCCCCGAGTGAAAGCCGGCGATGAAGCAAATGTCGTTCAGCTTCAAACTGCTTTTCTCCACTCTGTGTGGGGCTGGGATGCAGCAAACCCCGTTTCCCCGTTCACCCAGCTCCCTGTTAGATTGCACCGCCGGGGAGCACTAGACGAGGCCCAGCCAGGTTAACCTCAGCACCACCACCCAGCCCTGGCCCTTCTTCCCCTCCAGCCGCTGCTCCAAAGTAGCCAGACCAGCCAGGTAGCGGCCCTCCTCCGAGCCCTGGGCCCCCAAGGTCCTCTTCCCTTTGTGCCTCCAGCCCCAGGAGTGGAAGTCGCTTCCTGCAACTCTGTGTGTGCCTCCGTGGTCCCTTGTGGCCTCTTCCGTCCTCCCACGCCCATCTAGACACAATCCCCTGTATCAGGTTCCCTCTGTGGCAATACCCCACGTGGTTTCTGTTTTCCTGACTGGACCCCGATACGCCAGCCTAAGGATTTCAGACCAGATCCCGCTGACCGTGGGGAGCCCGCTGGATAACCTTCAGTAAGTACCTGGCATGATGAGAACACTATTTTAGGAAGTGGCATAACATTAAGAGGCGATGGCTTTTAATTAGGACAGAAGCAGGCAGAGCAGAGGGAGGGCAGCTTCAAAGAGAATTCACTGCACAGCCTCTGTGGAAGGAGCAGCACAGAAGCCTGAGACGCCCCCTGTCCTCACTGCCCACCTGTCCCAGGCAGCGCCGATGCTGGGGCTCGCCTCTTAGCAACGAGTTGGGATGTGGGTCCCAAAAGAGGTGGGAAATGTGCTTGCGCCCCGTGGGAGACCCAGGCTGGGCACCAGCAGCAGAAGCAGTGGACAGCTCTCCACCCTCTCCTGTCCCTTAGCACCGAGGCTGGGAGGGGACAGCGGATGGATCTAGCGCCAGAATTTGGCAAGCTCTGGCCGGGCCAGTGTTCTGGAGTCTCTCTGCTTGAGAGATGCCTGTGGCTGCCGGGTTTGTGTCGCTCCATCCAGGTGTCTGGCGTCAGATACCGAGAGGAACACACCCAGGTGAGGGACTGGATTTTTCACCAGGTGCAGCCGACCCTACCTTACTTCACCCACAGGCAGCCAGAAGCGGTCAGCTTTCCTCAGAGGCATTCCTCCCAGTTCAGCCTAAGAACGTTCCAAGGAACTGACCTAGCCGGTGACTCCAAAGCGTCTCTCGCCCCTTGAGAGCACTGGGACTTTTCTCAGCGGCTTCCTATAGGGACCTGCCTACCCGAGAAGAAAGCCCGGGGCAGGAGGAAGCTTCTCAGAGAATCTGCATTGGCTTAGGGAGTGGAGGAGGGGAGATGGGGGAGCAGCGGTTAACTCACTGCTAAGTGTGGGCACAGGTGGCCGAGTGCCACTCACCAAGCTGAGGCAGGAGGCGCTGCCCCCTCGTCACGCCCAGCCAGGCTGCTCTGTCCCAGCCTCCACACGTGCCAAGTCGCTGCAAGAAACCAGGCCGAGTGCCAAGGAAAAGGGCACACCCACCGGGGCCACACGGAGCCAGATCAACAGCCACAGCTGAGAGGACGTTAGAAAGCACATGTGCTCACCCTCGGGCCCAAGGCCACAAGCAGCCCTGCAGTCAGGCAGCTACGGGCTCCTCTGGGTTAGAAGGGCCCATGGCGGGCAGGGGCCAGGCACAGGATTCCATGCCCAGACCACCCTGCCTTAGGGCAGAGAACTAAGCGACTCTGGGTTCCACGAGAAGGATGGTAGGGGCAAAGACATCACTTTTCAGGTATAAATGAAGCTTGTAGGCGAGCAGTTGGGCTTCCTACTTGGAGGCATAACCCCTTTTCCTGAGTCTAGGACTGGCTCTAGAGGTGACAGTTTTCCATTCCGGTTCTGCCTCTAGTAACCCTGGGCTCATCTGCTTGGTTGCTCCGGGTCAAAATTCATTTGAAGTGGCTTTTCTCCCCCACTTCCATCTGCAGGCAGGCCTTCCTCCACCTTCCTCATGCACTGGGAAGGCACATGCCTGGCTGGTGCACACACGAGTGTGAGTCCGTGTTCATGGAACATTCCTCAGCATGGGGAACTATAATGGGCTCCTTTCTGCAGGGACTTGGGCGCAGAGGGATCACTTCAATAGGCGTCTCGGTATTCTGACTGCCCAGGTGAAGTAGTGAGTGAAATGAATAAATAAGCAAAACCCAAAAGACACAAATCTGACTTGGGAAAATTTGCACCATGACAGCTCTGCCAAAGTTGTTTTCCCAACCTACGGCTGGGTGGCATGTGCTTTGGAATGCTAAGCCAGGGATAGATAGGGAGCAGAGAGGGCCTTTGGGAAGCGGCAACAATGTGAGATCCATGGAAGAGCGTGGTCACTCTTCATTCTGCTGTCTAATTATATCTCCAAAGTTTCTTATTCTTTTCCCCCCACCTTAAAGCCTCATACGCTACATAGCTCCAAGTGTAAAATGCTACATAGCACGTTTAACGAGTGTTTACCCAAAACCTGGTATACGGAAAAGGGCAGGGGTCTGGGCTCTACTCCTGGCTCTGCCACTAAGTTGTGCGATGTCAGGCAACCTCTCTGACCCTCTGGTTCCTCATCGATACAGAGGGAATGATGCTCACAGGGGAGGGGTGACCATCTCATGAGGTGACGTATTTCAAGTATTTAGCAGAGTGCCTGGTATATGTGGCTGCTCAATAAACGGAAGAGCTTTAAAAACTGTTGTTCTTCAAATGATCATATTTTGGAGAAAACAATATGAAGGTATTCTGTCTTGAAGGTTATTCATGAATGTCAATTAGTGATGGTAGTCTGTGGGAGATTGGAATTTGCGTTATTTTCATTTTCTTATTTATCCTTTTCGGTCTTTAGATTTAAAAATGAGTATTGTCTTTATAAGCAGAAACAGATTTTTTGAAAAAAAGATTGGGGTATCTGGACATCCCCCACCCCAACCCTGTGGTCTCTGCCTGTTGAGCAGAAAACAAACAGACACACAAAAAACCCAAGGGTCCTGTAGTTTCCAGGACTGTGCCGGGTGTGTTTGGGGCGCAGAGCAAAGAGAAGGGTATAAAGAAACAGGAAATGGGGTTCCTGCCCTTATGAACAGCTCCAGTGATTTAGAAGAGGACTAAAAACCCAAGACCCAGGAAGCAACAAGGTCAAGAGGAAGCACAGGCGTCAGCAGCCAAGGTGACAGGTACCCAGGTCACTGGAGGGACGGCACTGGACCCCAACAGATGGCACTGGCCTTGGGCTTTAATCTAGTGGGCATTCCCATTCCAAACTGGGCAGGGGCCTCAGCAAGGCCTGGGGGCTGCCCACTGTTAAGGTATGGTGGGTGGTGACAGAGTATGGGGAGACCTGGAGGGGCCTGGAGCCTGGGGACATGCCAGGCAATGAGGCCAGGGATGAGTGTGGGACCAGATGCCAGAGGGTCCTCCCTTCTGGATGCTCCAAAGAGGGCCACAGAGAGCTGTGAGTGCCTGAGCAGGAGTTTTAGAGCGATTCATTTGGCACCTTGGAGTGTGAGGGTGGGGCACCTGGGAGGCAGGTCCAAGCTCAGCTGCCTGCAGGTGACAACGGCAACAGGCAGGAAAGGGTGGAGGAAGGAGGCCCAGCTCCGGGTGAACGGACAGAAGGGAGAGGCCACTTCACACCCAGGACTTAACGGTTCTGGGCAGTGGGGTCTAACAGACACAGGCCAGGCACTAGTCCAGGGGACAGGAGGACAGTCTAGGAAGACCCACCATCCTGGTGTGCCCAGGACTCAGAGGGCTTCTAAAAACACGGGACTCTCAATTTTAAAACAGTGGAAAGTCCTGGGTCCACTGAGATGAGTTGGTTACCCTAGAAGAAACAGTGCCTTCAGTTTTAGGCAGGTTGAGTGTAGCCAGGCATTACAACGGCATGGTACCCCCAATCACTCAACCAAACATAAATTGGGGTTTTCTGCCCACTTCTGCTGAGGGCCTTGCACATTGCACCCGAGAGGGAAATTTTAGCAGGACCCATATGACCTCCAACATGTAAAGTGGTCCCCACGCAATCCTCTCACCTCCACAGAGACCCGGGACCCCAGTTCCCCATCTCATGGAGCAACCTTATCTGAGCCCATGGATCACCTCTCCCCAGTTCTCCTCTGGGCACTGGGGTGACTGCTAGCAATTCCTCCAACCTTGCAGAGGTTTCCCTTCTTAAACCAGAAGACCATAGATCCTCTCCTTACTCTCCAACTCATCCTCAGGGCCAAAGCGACCAAGCATCTGCAGGATTTTACATCCCGCCCTCCCTGGGAGCCAGGGCTGTGCCCTGCAGGCCCCTTGGTGTGGCACACACCAGCCTACTGGCTGACGCTGCTGCCATCCGGCTCTTGCAATGGGACTCATTTCAGTCTTTCCCTCTGGGACACAAAGTCCTACTGGAAGGACAAAAACACGGTAAGTGGGTTGACTTGCTTGTACGTTTTTGAATAGCAGCTCCGAGATAAATATTCTCATCTCTACAATGACACAGATGTACTTGGATACTGCAGAGGACTTGCGTCTCTGCAAGCCTTAGTTTCCCCACTGAGGACTAATCTTTCTAAAACAGCTGTGGTTTAAAAGGAAGGGGAAAGAGGAAAAAAGAAAGGCCCAGGGCAATGATTTTTAGAACAGTGGTCCTCCCACTTGAGGTGCATCGGAACCCTCTGGAAGGCCTGTTACAGTACAGACTGTGCATCCCACCCCCAGAACATCAGCTTCAGTAGGTTTCTAACAAGTTCCTGGGCCGGGGGGGAGGGAGGGGGTAGATGCTGCTGGCCCAAGGACCACATTTTGAGAACCACCATGCTGGAGTATAGCGTCCATATGTAGCCAATGGGAAACATGCCAGCATGTCTACAACACGTGACTTTGCCGGGTTCCTCTTAGAAATCTGTTTTATTAAGCCAGGGTGGTTTCAAAGTTTAAAAAAGTATCTATTAATTGTGTTTTGAAGCAGACGCTATTAGTGAAAGACTCTCCTAAGAAGGCTTTCTTGGCCTCCTGCCACCCCCCCCTCCCAGCTAGACCCCAGCAGTGGCCACTCTGTCCATCTGCTGAAGGCACAGCATGGTCCATGCAGACACCCTGAGAGCCCAAGGGACACCGAAGGGCCCCTGTCCTTCCACCAGGACTGAAGGCGGACGCCAACCTTGCTCCGATGAGGGCCCCGAATGCTGTCCCTGTGTCAGGACCACAGGAGGTGTGCCACGCACGCTGAGTACATGTAAACACTCTCAAAAGACACAAACCCTCTCAGTCTAGCGGAGGTTAAGGCATCTTTCTCCACATAACTATGTCCAATTTAATTTGCAGTCCTATGGGTTTACTCCTGGAAGCCATTCAAGTCGACTAGCACTGAACAAGCCTATGCTTTCACGAGGCTGCTCCAGCCAGATTCCACCTGTCTTTAGAGGGAGGGGCTGGTACACAGGGCCCCTGACTGTCTCCAGTGCTTTCTTTTTTTTTTTTTCCTCTAACGCCCACCCAGCTGCCCAGCAGACCTGCAGGTTCTCTGACTTGATCCCCAAGCAGCCCCTCTGGCGACAGTCCACCTCTTTGTGGTGGAAATGACCCATTTCATCTCTTAAGAAACCGTCTTCTTGACCCAGGTTTCTGGAGCACACACGTTTTCAGAGCCCCCAGTGTATTATTTCATGCGGGCATACTGGAAGCTCAGTTTTCAGCAAGGTGGGCAATTTTGACTAAATGCGGCTGTCAGGGCCTCAAATTAGAAGAAACATTAGCCAGTTGGCATGACAGTGCAACAGCTATCTGCTCTATCTGCCAGGTTTTAGTTACCGGCCTTGAAGCCAAAAAGAAATGGGCTTCTTGGAAACAAGTGATGGAATTCGGGTTATGAATTCTATAACCCACCAGCTCTCCTCAGACGATGGGGGAGACTTTTAAAATAAAGTTTTTAAGATGGAGAAATGAAAACAGCAAAACTCCACCACCCAGCCCTGACAGCTCCCTCCTACCTCTGAGTACTTCCTGCCAGCCCTTCCCTTCCTCTCCCTCCAGCCCAAGAAGTTAACAAGTGCTGCCGCTTTAAGAGCGGGAAGGTGTTGTTTTAAGGGCTTCTAAGCCCCCCTTCTCAATTTCAGCTCCAAGCTGAGATCACATCCCCCATGGCAGCTAAGGGACAAAAGCCATTTATCAACCCATCTGATAAAACTTCCAATGGGCTGGATCTTTATCTGGACCAAACCGAGATGCACACACATTACAAACTTCTGCATCTCTAAAAGGGGGTTTTCTTCTTTTAAGAAGACGATCATTTCAAATTTTAGTTTCTTAGTTCTTGGGAAGGACCCAAATCAGCCTTTCAGCCAGAACCTTCTATAGGTGGGGAACCTACGTTTAAAAAAAAAAAAAAGGGAGGGAGAGTAGGACTCCCTGCTGCTTGACCCTCTATGGAGGTTGTAACATTCTGGGGCGAGGGTGCACGGGGTCTAAAGGCTCTTTAAGGCATTGACACCCCCCATTTTGTCTTTGGCCGGGGCATCCCCAATGGAATCCAGGGCTGCGAGCAGGTTGTGACTCTCCGGGGACGCCCTTGGGGCGCGCGGTGCCGGGTGGGTTTTGGGGGGCCCCGGAGCAGGGCTGGGGCGGGAAAGTAAACGGATTCCTCCTCCCTTACAGCTGCCTTGCATGTCCTCCCACCGGGAGCCCCAACTTACAGCCAGGCCGAGTCCGGACTGCCCAGTTCTGCCAGTTCCTGAAACCCAGCTGGCTGAGGAGCAAAACAAAACAACCCAATCCCGGTCTAACTCAAGTCCTTTCTTGCAGAGCTCGGTAGAGCGCTGCGGCTGCGGATCCGTTCCGCCTGCGGAGCGAAACAGGCTCTCATTTTTGCAAAAAAGACACCTCGGCATCCCGCAGCACAATGGAAACAGCCGGGAAATCTCGCCTTGCATCGCGGACCATTTGACCCGTGACGCTGGGTTTATTTGTATTTTTAGCAAGGGGAAAATGGGTACAAAGGGTTTAACTGGCATTTCGAGGCTGTGAGTAGCATATGGCAAAAATGGAATAAACTTTCTTGAAACATTAAAAAGAAAACAGACCCGGGATTTAAGTTTCGTGCCTTCCCCCTCCCCCTCCGAAAGGGGGGGGAAAAAAAAGTAAAGAAACTGGAGCGTTTGGGAAGGAACAAATGCTTCTCTGTGGAGTTGGTCTCCCTTCCCCCAACAAAAACAAGAGGTCCGGGCTCGGAGGAATTTGAAAGCAGCGATCTGCCAAAAACATTGTGAAAAACTATGGGGGATTCATTGGAAACAGATGGGCTTTTTCAGCTTTAATTCTGAAATTCTCTCCCTTTCTGACACAATAAAAACAAACAGGGGGCGACGCGGAATGTTATCAAACAGGAATAAGGGCCCTTCGAAGCCCAGTCCGTGGGCTTCCCCGCGTGGGCGAGCGCGGGGGGGAGGGACGGGGTCCCGCGGGAGGGGGCGGTCCGGGTCAGGCCTGGGACCTCAGGGGCGCCCCCAGCTCCACCCCTGGGCACCCGGCAGGTTTGCAAACTGCTGGGCGAGGAGCTGGAGAAAGTGCCCCCTGCTCCGAGTCCGTGCCTCCCATTCTCCCCCTTCTCGGGGGCCCCTAAGGGGCGCATCCCGGTACCCCCTTTTTCTCGGAAGTTGGGAGACGTCCCCGGCGCCTGCGACCTCCCCGCCTGGCTCTTTTTCATTATAGCCTGGGAGGGGTTCCCCCAGGTCCCCACTGCCGCATCCATCGCGCCTTCGGCGGGACGCGGGAGAAACAAAGACGCGTGGAAATGGGAGGCGGGGGGCCGGCGAACTTGAGCTCCGACTCGCCGACCTGTGGCCCGGCGCTGCGAGGAGACCCGGGGAGCGGGCCCCGCGCGCGCGGCCGGCTGTCCCCGGGCCGGGGGCTGTGCCTTACCTGCGGGGAAGCTGCAGAGAAGGAAGGCGAAGGTCGGCCAGAATCCCAGGGCTGAAGGTCCTGCCCCTCTCCCCATACCCATCCATCCAGCTCGGCCTGTTACCACTAGCCTCTCCCTGGAAGAAGAGTTCAGAAGAAAAGAAGAAAATAAATCACGCTGCGGAGAAAGGGCAGCCTCGCTCCGCCGGCGGGAGCAGCGAGCCGGGAGGCTCGGTCCATCTCGGCCGCGGGCGCCCGGCGCGCCCCCCCTCCCCGCGCGCCCCTCCCTCGCCATCCATCACCCAGTTCGCCTCCAATGTCGGCGCGGCCCCGCTGCCCCAGCCGCCTCGCGTTCCGCCCCCTCGCGCTCGGGTTTCAGCGCGGCCCGCTGGGGGCTGGGGGAGAAGAGCTGGGCGGGGACCGAGGCGGCCGGGCTGCGGCGCAGGCCGCGGGGACCTGGGGAACCCAGGGCTGGAGGACGGTGGGCGCGCCCCGGCTCCCCGAACCCCGCGGCTTTCCACGCAGAAAAGGCCCAAATGCCCCGGGACAGTCAAGGCCGGCAGAGAGCAAGGACGGCCGCGCCCCCTTCCCCCATCTTCCCTATACGTATCCAACCCAAGTAGAAACTGAGCTTGGAGAAAAACCCCGGGATCCCTTTACAACTAGACTGCTGTCCCGAAGACGCCACCGACACCCCGACTCATTGCTCTCACTCAGATGTGTCCCCAGTGCAGGAGGCTGAAAAATCCGCTTCCGAGTTGTCCGGGGTTGGGCGGGATGGCCCAATGGATGTCGGCCACTAAAGCACCTCGAGGCTCCCTCCCTACCTCACGCCCCTCCCTTGGCCCCGGGCCACCCACCCCGCCTGGGTTCGGCCACCTCCAGCATCCCCTCCAGGCACCTCGCTGCTGCCCCAGGACTCGTACTGGCCGCGCTCCGGAGTCGGGGGCCTGCGAGCCTGACGGAGGCGGCAGGGCAGCTGCCACCCCAGGAGGTGTGGATGCAGCGGGCCCCGCGGTGCGCAGGGCCTGGACGCTCGGCGCCGCCAGGGCAAGGCCACCAAGGCCGCTCTTGGGAGAGCATCAGGGTGGTGACTTCCTTTAACTTGGTCACTTATTTTTCCAGGAGCAAAATGTCTCCTCCCCAAGATTCCCTAGGCCCCGCAGCTCTCCTGCCGCTGCTGGGATATTTAAGACTGGCCACTTCCCCTGAGAAGCATCTTTTGGATGGAACACAAATACGCCAGAGCAAGTGTTTTTAGTCAAACCAATTGCTCCTTTGGCCCCCCTCACCTCACTTCCAAGCCAACTCATCTGGTTCTTTGGAAAAAATTCTGAGTTTTTATCCAATTTAGATGTTTCTTTTAAGCACTATGGCAGTCCTCACTTGCTGAAGGCCACAGAGGCTGCAGGGCTGCGTCTGCATTTAGGACTCTGCCTGCTGGGAGGGGAGTGAAGCTCTGAAGGAGAAAGCTTTGGGCTAGGGGAAGAGGACCCTAGGTCTGTAGATGGAACCCAAAGCAGTAGTACTTCTGAATCTGGCTTCTACAAAACAAGTACGAAAGGGGACTAACGCCTCAAGCACCGCACCATGGGGCAAAAACAAGCTGCTGTTTCCTTAAGGCAAAATGCTGTGATGGCTACTGCTGGCTTTACAATTTGGGGTGCCACCGTATTTCCCTCAAAAATGTGGGTCTCACGGGGCTTCCCTGGTGGCGCAGTAGTTGAGAGTCCGCCTGCTGATGCAGGGGACACGGGTTCGTGCCCTGGTCCGGGAAGATCGCACATGCCGCGGAGCGGCTGGGCCCGTGAGCCATGGCCGCTGAGCCTGCGCGTCCAGAGCCTGTGCTCCGCAACGGGAGAGGCCACGACAGTGAGAGGCCCGCGTACAGAAAAAAAAAAAAAAAAAAGGGTCTCAGTCCAACAGGCTCTGTCTAATTATCATTTCCCCAAACCGGGATTCATTTTAAGCCCCCGTTGGCAAAATGCTACAGGTTTGTCCAGTGAAAGGCCACCACCTCAAAATCCAGATCGCGGTTCGCGTTCCTCAGGCTTGGCCCATCCAGGAGCCAGATCCACCATTTATTCTCTAGAATCACAGGACAGCCCCGGCACACTGAGGCAGGCACAGAGCCAGACTGTACACAGGCACCTTTGAGGTCCACCAATGAACACCCTTTGCTAGATCCTGCCTTACACAAGTTAGTTCTAAAGCTTCTCGCTAATGAGAGAGAAAGGATCCATTAGCATTCCCAGCAGCCCCGACTGTAAATTCACCACCACCACAGCTGCAGCATCTCTGGGTCGTACAACGTGGCTTAGGATCCAGCAGAGAGGCTGTGCAGGCTTCAGAAGGCCTGGAAGCAGGCCCTCCCGGTGCTGTCCTTGCCCAAGAGTGTGGACCTTTGGCTGCAGCTTCTACACCTCAGTTTCTTTGTCTGTAAGGGGCAGGCTGATAATACTGTCACCCCAAGACTGCAACTGAATACAAGCATCCCTTGGAGATCTTGAGGGTTCCATTCCAGGCTACCGCAATGAAGCAACTAATGCAATAAGGACGTCCCACACATTTTTTTTGCTTCCCAGTGCATATCAAAGTTATGTTTACACTATACTGTAGTCTGTTAAGTGTGCAGTAACATTATGTCTAAAAAACAGTATACATATCTTAATTTAAAAAACTTTATTGCTAAAAAATGCTAACCATCATCTGAGCCTTCAGCGAGCTGGAATCGTTTTGCAGGAGTAACATCAAAGATCACTGATCACGTAACAGACAGAACAATAAAGAAAAAGTTTGAAATATTGAGAGAATTGCCCAAATGTGACGCAGAGACACAAAGTGAGCAAATGCTGTTGGGAACATGGCATGGATAAACTTACTGGATACAGGGTTGCCACAGGCCTTCAATTAAAGAAAAAAAAAAAGCAAGCAGTATCTACAGAGCACATAAAACGAGGTGTGCCTACACCATCTGGGAGGGGCCCTGGGCCATGGGAGCTCCCCAGCCTTCCGGCCAGGGGACTGGCTGTCATTTTGGGAGGAGATCCAATTCCTACGGCATAAGCAAATCATTTGGGAAAGGGACGAAAAGGACTTCCTTCTCAGAGGAAAAATGTATGAGGCTGAATTTGGACATCACAGAAGTAGAGATTTGGCTTTTACACAGTTTAGACTATGAAGAGAAATCCAGCTACAAATAGAGCAATATGAGGTTGTGTTGACCTTGAGGAATCTGTCTATACCGGCCAAACCAACCAGCTTATTGACAACTCCACAAATCTTTGCAAAAATAAGAAATTCTTGAAATGTTGGGTTTTGGAACTCAGCACTCTATTTGCCATAGAAACTCACTTAAATCAAAGTGTAGTTGACTTCAGGGCTTCCCTGGTGGCGCAGTGGTTGAGAGTCTGCCTGCCGATGCAAGGGACATGGGTTTGAGCCCCGGTCTGGGAAGATCCCACATGCCGTGGAGCGGCTGGGCCTGCGCGTCCGGAGCCTGCGCGTCCGGAGCCTGCGCGTCCAGAGCCTGTGCTCCGCAACGGGAGAGGCCACTACAGTGAGAGGCACGCGTATGGCAAAGTGTAGCTGACTTCAGACTGACAGCTCTCATTATAGAGTCTCACCACTTATGCATTCTCCCCTGGATGCAGCCTGGGCGGAGGGGCAGAGACCTTTTCATGCTCCTGTTCCCTTTCCGCCAGTCCTGGCTGTGGAGGCCCCACCACTGAACCCTCGCCCCACCATCTCTCCCTCTCCATTTTCGGGGGGTGGGGTTGTGTGATGAAGGAGCAGGGAGCTTCTGAAAGGCGAGGTTTACATAAGGTTGAAGCCCTCCCAGGGGCAGTGGTGGGGAAGGAGTCTGGCTTCCCCTGCCTCTGGGTATGAACAGGGTGTTCTCAAATGCAGGGCCTGAGTCATCAGTCAATAAATACATATTTAGGACTAGTACATGCTAGTCCCTGGGGTATAAAGAAATCAATAAGATAACTCCTATCTTTGAACTGCTAGTAGAAACAGGTATTAGAGGAAGGTGAGGGGTAAAACAGGTGAGGAGTGAACAACTAACTACCTGGGGAGGGCTTTACCGAAAGGGTGGTGTATCTTGTGAGGTATCTTCAAGGATTCGTTTTCACTAAGAATGATAGTAATAATGGCTCATGTTTCAGCGTGCTCTTACATTATGTCAGGTGCTGGCTAAGTGCTTTACATTTCTAGACACTTTAAGCTAAGGTGGGTTCTATTACTATCCCCATTTTGCAGATGAAGAAACTGAGGCTGAGTGAGTTTAAGTACTCACCCAATTACCAGCTAATGAACGGCAGAGCCAAGCACACCGAACCCCACCCCTGACGTGCTGTATGTGCCTTTCATTCCAATGGTGCAAGTCCACACTGGGCTTAAAGTCAAGACAGATAACTTAACAATCACTTTCAATAAGGCATAACACAGACGCTGTCGGGGAGGCACAGAACACGGGCGCCAGGGGCCTCCAGCCCAGCCTGGGGTGCAGCGTGGGAAGGGAAGTTTTCCCAGTTGGGAATGTGCCAGGCGAAGGTGGTGGGCAAGGGAGGAGGAGGAGGGCAGGGCTTCCAGGTAGGAGGAACACTGAAGAAACCGTGTACCAAGGTGTGGCTTGCCTGAGGACCTGGAAAAGCTTGAGGATGGCTATAGGAGAAAGAGGTGAGGCTGCAGAAAGAGAAAGCAGGAGCCTGGGAAAGCCTGGGAAAGGCCAGCACATGCTCTGCTAGGGTGTGCATTTTTAGCACTTGGGAGCCCCACCCAGAGCCTCACAAAGGAGAGGGGTATATTCTTTTGGGAGATCATCATGGGGGATTTAACAATAATACAAATGCCCAGGCCCCACTCGGAGCAGCTGAATCTGGATCCCGGGAGGAAGAGCCTTGGGTATCAGCATTTTTAGTCAGCTCTCCTGGGTGACTAATGTGTAGGGACTTGTAGGTTCTAAGTTCCATCACCCTCCATCAACCGTGGGTGCACATAAGACCCAGGATGAGTCAATCAGTTTATCCTCTTGGACTTAAAGTCCAGGCAAGACAGAGAACCTAATACTTGATTTCATTAAAGCAGTGACTGGCACATGACCCAAGATGACCAATCAGAATCTGTCCTGAGACTGTTGCCATGAGGGAGCTCCCAGTTCTGATCTCTGATTCCTCCATAGGATGGGTCTGGGGATAGTAATCTGACGGGAAGGTGAGTATTGATGAGTGTTGTGGGTTGAAGCTGTGTTTGCAGAGTTGGCATACTGTTTATACTAAAATTGCGTTGTGTCTGGTGAGCTCTTCAGGGACTGATGGCGATTTTCAGGGCTAACCATCTCCATGCCACTCTTCAGCACGTGATTCTCCCTGAAGCTCCTTCTTAGCTCCTCGGAGCTCCACGAGGACCTGCTCCAGCTATGGGAGCCAACAAAGTCCTTGTTTTGCTGAAACTGGTTTGATTTTGGTTCCTCTCACATCTATGCACAGATTCTTGACCAATCAGGAGGAAGCTAAGGTCCAACTGGTCCCAAGAAGTATTTTAGCCATCCTCAGAAGTGCAGGGATGTGTTGTTGATGGCTCTTAATCCATTATCCATTTACTGGCAACATTTCTTGAGCCTACTTCCATCCCCTCCACTCTCCACCTTTGAAAAAATTTTGCCCTATACCACATTTTGAGGAACTCAGTTGCTTCATTTACAACTCAGAGTGGGACCCAATCCTTCTTTGTAATTTGCCCCTCAAAATCCTCTTTCAAACTTCAAAGGCTACACTGGGTCTGTCCATCTCAGACTTGATGAACCAGAGCTGCTCAATCTCTGCATAACCTTTAAGGTTTTATAGACTTTGATCATATCACCTTTCTGGCTTCATCTTTCCACACTGACGTCCTTAAAGAACAAAGCAGCCCAGCTTCTCAGGAAAGCCTTCTGCCTGGGTGATTACTCACCTTTCTACAGTTTTGAGACATTTTTCTAGGAGAAGGTCATAAAACTGCCAGGTTTGGGTAGAGCCCAGGGAGAAGACTATTTTTGGCTTAGTTTCCAATACCATTTCTGAACTCTTGGTCCTGCACAGTCTTGGGCAAACAAACATTTTGCAAAGACCCCCAAGATCCCTTGGGGGCTATAGACAGACTGGACACAGTCCGTTATTTTTGTAATTTGGGTTGTTTTCCTAAATGTATTAACTGAGGCTTGCCCCTGCAAAAGCTTAATATGTATCTTCTTGCAAACTCATAAACTGGTCCTGCAGTTAATCACCATTTGTTTGCCATCTCTCTGGAGAGCCTGGAACCATTTCATCTGCAGGCCTGGAACCAGTCATTCCTCCAGATGATCTATGGACATTTAAACAAAGTCTGGGAGCACCAGTGATCCTTGGGGATCCCCACTGTTTATAATTCTTCATCTAGAAAAGTACCTGTTTATCCTCTTTTTTTTCCTGTCTCTAAGGACAATTCCGATCCATGGAGATTTCCCTTTATGTTTTGGAGGAATTTACTATTGGAAATGACCTTTGGGGTGGAACTTTGTCAGAAGGAATTTTGAACGTTTAAACATAATTCATCCCTGGGTTTCTCCAGACCTGTTTCTACCTCCTCAAGGAATGCTAACAGATTGGTCCAGTTTCATGTTCTCTTTTCAGAAAGCGTGTTGTGCTTTGGCCAGTTAATTAGGACTTTACAAAATGCTTGCTGATACTACTTTTTTAGTATCTATTCCACAAAGTGGTTATTAAAAGTGACCCTTCCTGCATAGGTGGGCTTCCTTTGTGGGCAGGGCGCCCAGCATGTACGCCCTTGGGTGCAGGCCAGGTGTGGAAGGAAAGTTGCATATTTTGGCCACAAGGGTATGACTGCCATCTTTAATTGCCATTGCTCCCTTCTCTCCAGACGTTCCTGGGGTAGAGGGCCACAGGCTGTCCTTGACCTATTTGTTTCCATGACAATTTAGGAATCTCCCTGCTTCTCTTCTTCCAAAGCATTTTTGGGTCTCACTGTCCTTACCCTGGCATCAAGGAACCTCTTTACTGTGGATTTCGGAAAGCCGTCCAATGTGTTCCCCCTTAGGCTTATCTTGGTTTTGTCTGTTTGCTGTAGCTTTACTTTCTCTGTGTGTGCACACTACTTCCGTGGCTTATGAGCTCTGTCCCTCACCCTGAGGGACGCTTATTCTTAGTAATTAAAACATACGGATTTTATTCCAATATTTTAATGGTTTTTTGAAACACACATTTCCCTGACATTCCAACAGCTCTTCAGAAACTGAAGAGATATGTCACTTTCTCTTCGAACTCTCTCAATGGATTTAAAACATTAGCAGATTTTATTTGCTCTTGGACATGTCTTTTAATGTCTGTGATCAGGTTACTAAGATCCACCCCCCACCGACCCACCCCCCCCCCCCCGCCCCACTCGCACATGCAAGGCAGATTCTTTTAATTTATTTGTTTTTCTGTTTCATTCATTCAACAAGCATTCACTGAGTATTAGGCTTTGAGTGGGTTTTGGGAGTTTTCGGATAAGCAGCAGACAGTTCCCCCCCCAACCCCAGGAAGCCCAGGGGCGCAGGCAGATGTGGAGACAAATAATTCTAGCTCTGAGGACTCTGAGAGGGGTGATTGTGCGGTGTCTCAGGAGCCCCACGTTTATTCCCCATCCCTGTTGCCTCAAATTAACTTGGGACTTTACCAGGCTGAAGAATCTTTTAGAATGGGGGTCTTCGTCAGTAGCTTCTTTAACGAACTGGACCACTGACTGCAAAGCAAGACTTCATTAGTACCAGATCTGGTGACAACTGTGTCACCATTGGCCTCATACTGTCTGGTACACATCTGTCAAAATTCCACCTTGTGGACAAATCACATCAGACTGCTCTGTGGGGTAGCAACATCCCTGCTCAGGGGTCCACTTTGGAGGACCAGGTTGGCATGGGACATCAGCATGGAGTGTCCACCTCAGAAGCTTCCAGAAGCACACCCCTGCTTGGTAGGCATGGGCATATCATGATGCTGGAAAGATATAAAAGGGATTTTTAAAAAAAACAAAATGCTAGGAGAACAAATTTTCTGGACTTTCCGTTTCCTTCAATCTAACATCAAATTTATTTCAAGAAATTGAAACAGTAATATACACACATGTTCAAAAATCAATTTCCTGTTAATGAAATCAGGTGACTATCCCTGGAGGCCATAACTATCAACAGTTTCATGTGCATCTTTCTAGATATTTCCATATGCACATAAGCACACATAAAAATCAACCAATCCATCAATCAACCTATTTATCTATGTAGCTAGCTACCATTTTACCAAAAAGTATTAGCAAGCCCTCAACTGCTCCCTCCCCAGTGGGTATTTCCTTTTTTCATTCTGACTTTCAGCGAAATAGCCCTATGAGTCCCTCCATTATGTCAGGAGCTGAGGACTCCAAGAAGAACTGAGTTCCCCAGCCAAAGGGGATGTACGTATGTAGAGGTAGACTTAAATATAAAACAGTCCATGTGAAAAAAGAAGCAGACTCAAAGGTACAGAGAACTAGGGGTCACCAGTGAGGAGAGGGAAGGGTGGAGAGGAAATATAGGGGTAGGGGATTAAGAAGTGCAAACTATTAAGTATAAAATAAGCTACAAGGATATACTGTACAAGGGGGATATAGTCAATATTTTGTAATAACAATAAATGGAGTATAACTTGTAAAAATTATGAATCCCTATATTGTACACCTGTAACATATATCATACATCAACTATACTTCACTTAAAAAATAAATAAAAATAAATAAATAAATAAAATAAAATAGTCCATATGAGGAATGCCAAATGCCTTTTAAAACTACATCCTCTTCTCTTCCTGGACTTCAATTCTCATTCGAAAACACGTCTTCTCTCTTCTCTCATCCATAAGTCAGACAACCCTCATTTACCCCAATTTACACTGCAGAAGGCAAGTAACCTGCCTGAGGTGACCCAGCTGGCTTGGTGGCAGAGTGGGGTTTGGGCAGGTCTGGGTGACTCCCAGCTGTCACACCACCTCTGATGAGCTCACTAACTCCTTCCCAGGCATGGAGATGTTTGGTCTTCTCTCTGCCTCCACTGACCCTCGTGCATCTCTGTACTCATCCTCTTACTCAGAACAGAAGGAAGGACTCCCTTTGAGGTCCCCCAGCCTCAGCCCAGGCTGGGTTGGAGCCCTCCTGATGACATGCTAACAGTTTCTGAGGTCACATTTCCATAATTTAAGCCCCTCCTTCCGTCCTTCGCACCTCTCCTTCTTGACCTCTGAGATTCTCAGTAAGCTCCTGGGGCAGCCTCATTTATTCTTTTGATACCTCTCCCCTTCCTTGCTAACTGGGATTATAAGCTAGTACATAGCTGGAGTTTCATGTATGAAAGTCTTCCTCACTTTCCTCTTGAGCTCTTGTCTGCGACTCCAGTGCACACCTACTAGCTGGTCTACAGTTGCAAATTCTTCTGCCTACAAAGCCCAGTACGAAAGTGATAGTATTTGTGAATTGCTTCATTGTCGGTGTTGAGATTGAGAGTTTTTAGACACTGCAGTGGATGTGGGGAAAGAGAGAGACCTGGGATTTGGAGCAGTTCTAACTCTAGCTGTGTGGTCCCTGTCCTTTCCTACCTTTGGACCCGCAGCCTCTCAATCTGCAGAATCGTGGCCTGGCTGCCCGCCACATCCCACCGCCCCCCCAGGGGGGTGGGCGGTCTCCCAGCTTCACGGTCTGGTATCTCTAGGAACTCAGTGAACTACTGTTGGCTTTGTAACTAACTGGCCTTGCCCATACCTGACTCTGAGGACCCATCCTGGGGCCTCATCTGGAACATTTCTGGGTTCTCCCAAGCGAAATGTTGCTGAGCAAGTAGGAAATGTTATTTGAAAAGTGACACTTCTATGTTTTAGTGTCAGCATGAAATTCTTCAGCAGTCATACCCAGCAATACTACTGTATACCTGAAACCACACCTTGTAAACATTTACTAACGTCTTGTTTTAAAGCAACTTCTGGGTACCCATACTGAGATGCACCAGGTTCCTGTAAGGGAGGACAGACCACCCAGTGTCTACTTCTCCCCATTCCAGTAAGTTCTTGGGAGAAGAACCAACTTGGACCCATTTATCCACCAAATGGCAACTATTTGAATTGATCAGCGAGTCTGCGTCTCTCTCCCAACCAGCAGAAGGACGCAGTATTTGGATTAATGAACAAGTCGGTGCCGAGCACAAATACCACAGACATTTAGCAATAGGAACAGAGGACCAAGTTATTCATCAAATTCAAAATTGTTTAGAATGGCTAATGCAAAGCTGAAATGAAGAAGATCCCCAGCTGATGGGCGGTGGGGAAGGGTGCCAATCGAGAAAGAACAAATGTGTTGCTTATGTGACATTAGCCTCTACCACGATGGTATTCTTTTTTTCAATTTGTTGGAGGCTGAGGGAATGTCTGCACTTTTACATAACAGAGGCAATATGGCATGCTGGCCAAGAACATGCAGTCTGAACAGACTGTCTAAACCTCAGTTATCTCATCTGAAAAATGGGGATAGACTCTGGCTCCCTCAGAGGATTATTGTGAGGATTAAATGAGTTAACACAACAATAGAAAATTTAGAGCAGATGCCTGGCATAGAGTAAGTGTTGATAAGTAGTTGCCAATGTTAGTTTTATATCATGGATAAGAACCATTGTTTTGATTGTAACAAAGTATCTACTAGGTACCTGATTCTGCTACAGCCTTTGTATGCGTGGGGACAGTGGGGAAATCTGTAGCGTTCCCCAAGGACTTTTATTTCATTTTTTAAATTAAAAAAAATTAAAAAAATATTAATACAATTTTTAAAGGTTACACTCCATTTACAATTATTACAAAATATTGGCTGTATTCCCCATGTTGTACAATACATCCTTGTAACCTATCTTACACCCGATAGTTTGTATCTCCCACTCCACCAGCTCTGTATTGCCAGCCCCTCCCCACTGGTAACCACAGGTTTGTTCTCTATACCTGTGAGTCTGCTTCTTTTTATTTTGTTATATTCAGTAGTTCGTTGTATTTTTTTAAATTCCACATATAAGTGATATCATACAGTATTTGTCTTTCTCTGTCTGACGTATTTCACTTAGCACAATGCCCTCCAAGTCCATCCATGTTGCTGTAAATGACAAAATTCCATTCTTTATTTATGGCTAATATTCCATTGTGTGTAATGTATATGTCAGTGTGTGTGTATATATATCTCTATATCTAATCTATCTATCTATCTATCTATATGACATGTCTTCTCTATGCATTCATCTGTTGGTGGACACTTAGGTTGTTTCCACATCTTGGCAATTTTACGTAGCGCTGCTATGAATACTGGGGTGCACGTATCTTTTCGAATTAGTGCCCAAGGACTTTTAGATAACCTTGACTTCTGGGTGGGTTCTAAGTGCATGATCAGTTATACTCCAGTTTTATTGATCAACCACTATAAGACAAAGTCTCCCACGTAACTGTAGGGTGGTCTCAACTATGGGATGGGCACAGCTGTCTCCAATTCAAAATGAGGAGACTGAGACTCAGGGAGATTATGTGACTTGTCCAAGGTCACCAAGAATATAAATGGCAGAGAGAGGCTCAAAACCAGGCCTTGTGATGCCAAGTCCAATGTATTTCCCACCAAATCACAGCTACTTCTCATCTTCACTGGGGTTTACTTTTTCCTGTTATGCTCCATATGTATAATGATGGGTCATTCATTAGAGATGTGAGCATGTTTAGA
This sequence comes from Lagenorhynchus albirostris, assembly GCF_949774975.1. Lineage (NCBI taxonomy): Eukaryota > Metazoa > Chordata > Mammalia > Artiodactyla > Delphinidae > Lagenorhynchus > Lagenorhynchus albirostris. Next base: position 148,836,940 of record NC_083095.1, on the reverse strand, counting down.
GATACACTGTTTTCCATAAACAAACTAAAATATTAAAATGTTTTAAGGAAAGAAAAATTTTCCTGAACCATCTCCCCTACCCCCCTAAAAACTTATGCAAGTTGAAATACTTATAGATTCTTCTTCTTTCTTTTGGATGTTAAATGGTATCTTTAGGTCAAGGTTTCATAGAGTGCTTACCTGACTTAATAGCCTCTGAGTGACAGGTAAATATAATACAACAAGATGTTTAGGTAAATCTATCTACAGTATCCATTCACCGCAGTCCGTTCAGACCTCAAGCTATTCAGAGCATGTCTTAATTAAATTCAAAGCCAGATGGGCTTCCACCCCTAGAGATTGGTCATTGACCCAGAAAGGGAGGACTTACGTGCCATCTTGGTTTGGGTGCCGTTTTGGCTTGGGTTTGCTTTGCCCTCATTGGCTCTTGGCCCAGGTGTGTGTATGTAGGGAGCAGTATGCTCCCTAGCAATGAACCCCTGAAGTCAGTAGACTCTGCCAATAGCATCCACTTGCTCATGAAGAAATCAGATGCTTGGAGTTTAGGGATCTCCTTTCTCAAAATGCTCTTAGCAGAGAAAAATAAAAGCAATGTAAACCCTCACAGCATTGAAGAGGGTGGCCTCTAGCTTTTCCTGACCATACGATCTTGAGATACCCAAGGATACAAAAACAAGTATGCCTCAGGATAGTAAGGGAAGCACTTTGAAATCAGTATTCTGAAATCTGAATTTCAAACTATTTTAGCTGCACTGACTGATGTAAAACAACACAAATTAAACTCCCATGAATCCCTTGCTCTGGGGCAGAATGAATTACCAACCTTAGGAGTGAGGGGTCATTAGCAGGTCTGGACCTGTGAGGGGAAGCCCTCATGAGCCTCATCCCGTCTACAGGTAAGTCTGCACTCAAAGCTCTCTCTCTCTCTACTTTTTATTTTGGCCATACCACACAGCTTGCGGGATCTCAGTTCCCCGACCAGGGACTGAACCCAGACCATGGCAGTGAAAGTCCCGAATCCTAACCACAAGACCACCAGGGAACACCCATAAGCTCTATGTTTCTTTTTGCTTGCATAAATGGAAGCCCATCTGAGAAAGTGCAATTGTATTAAAAATCTATTTATTATTTATATTCTACCTCCTTCCATGAAGGATATTAAATTAAATGTAAATGAAAGTTATATACCAAAACTTCCAAACAAACATTAATTCTTATTCTTTCCAATTAATTCTTATCCTTTTCAAGGTACCAATTGTTTTGAAGAAAGCTGGTAGTTTTTACGATTCTATGAGTGAAATATGCATTTCCACGTGCTCTTCTGTTATGAATCTGTCACATTCACACTTGTCAAGTGGAGCACAAGGTGCTGGATGGTGAGCCAGGGTTCAACTGCAGACCACGAGAGAAACTGAAATAGGGAAGTTCATTACTCACAGGTCCTGGAGGAAGTACCTGGTGCACTTCTAGGGGCCACATGGGGAAGTCAAGGCCCAGTGCAAACAGAAAACAGGACCTGGGGCACATGTCTTTTTTTGTGTGTGTGGTACATGGGCCTCTCACTGTTGTGGCCTCTCCCGTTGCGGAGCACAGGCTCCGGATGCGCAGGCTCAGCGGCCATGGCTCACGGGCCCAGCCGCTCCGCGGCATGTGGGATCTTCCCAGACCGGGGCACGGACCCGCGTCCCCTGCATCGGCAGGCGGACACTCAACCACTGCGCCACCAGGGAAGCCCTGTGGCACATGTCTTGATTAGGGTCTGTGGGCAGAGTGCTTTGGGGTTCCTGAGCTAAGGCCAGATAGATCAATTCAAACCAAAAGAGTGAGCTTTCGGTGAGCCTGATGGAGATCTTAGCTGACGGGTGCACAAGGGGTAGGCCCTGGGGAGGAGGGGAGACTGTGGGTCACGAGGGCTGGCTGCTACTTAGCGCATGCACTTGTATGAGGGGGCTGGTGTCAATTTAAGGTCCTCACAGGCCACTTGGCCAAACAAAATGGATGCAGAGGCAGCAATACCATGGGGTAGCTTAGCTGCACCCTCAGCAGTCCAAGGGACTTGTTCTTGTAAGAGTCATCTATTCTATTTTATTCTATTCTATTCTGGGGCCAAAAATGCACACTGGCAGCAAATTTCCAAGTCACTGTGATGGCCCAGCAGATGTTTCCTGAGCTAGCCTCTTTGACAGCCAGGTAAATGCATTCCTGCAAGGGGTAACCAGGGAGATGTGGTAGTCTCACAAGTGGATTGGACTTTGATGAAGAGGATAAAATGGTGAAAGCACCTTGAACAACTAGATATCATGGATTTTAAATAGCGAACCTGGAGGAAAATACACACTGTGGTCCAGATCAATTGGGAAATGTATTAAAAAGTCTGTCAGGAGACTGAATTCTCAGGTGGAGTGTTCACATTGTAACCGACAAGGCTTATACCATGACGGATGTTTAGGAAGCCATTATGGGTCAGTCTTTGTGTGTTCCTATGTTTCCACCTGGTCTCGTTTAAAGAAGTCATCAAGGAGAAAACTCCTAAAGAGGACGAAAAATTGTTTGCATCCACCTTCGAGAAGAATAAGTGTGCTAAGAAGAAGTAATGGGAGATTTCTCAAAAAACTAAAAATACAACTACCATATGACCCAGCAATTCCACTCCTGGGCATATACTTGAAAAAAACCAGAAACACCGATTCTAAAAGATATGTGCATCCCCATGTTCATAGCAGCATTATTTACAATTTACAACTGCCAAGATATGGAAGCAACCATAGGTGTGATATATATACATGCTGGAATACTACTCAGTCATAAAAAGAATGGAATTTTGCCATTTGCAGCAACATCGATGGACTTGGAGGGCATTGTGCTAAGTGAAACAAGTCAGACAGCAAAGAACAAATACTGTATGCTATCACCTATATGTGGAATTTAAAAAACACAACAAACCAGTGAATATAACAAAAAAGAAGTAGACTCCCAGATATAGAGAACGAACTAGTGGTTACCAGAGGGGAGAGGGAAGTGGGGAGGGGCAATACAGGCATAAGGGATTAAGACATGTCAACTATTATGTATAAAATAAGCTACAAGGATATATTGTACAACATGGGGACTATAGCCAATATTTTATAGTAATTATAAATGGAGTAAAACCTTTAAAAATTGTGAATCACTATATTGTACACCTGTAACTTATGTAATGTGGTATATCAACTACGCTTCAATAAAAAAAAGAATAAGTAATGGTACCGAGCCTCTTGCTGAGGACTGAGGGAGAATATCTCTGCTCACAAGGGCAGATATAGAGTGGGTATCATCAGGAACCAGGACAGATCGTTGCTGTCAGCCAGGGCAAGCTGCTGCAGAGACCTTGAGCTCGGAGCATCTCCAAAGACAAAAAAATAAAACAGAAGTGGAAACCACATCGGATGGTAACTACTAAATGATACCCTAGTGAGATATCAATCAACAAGTTTTAGGGCACTGGTACTCATACCCACTCATCTCTGTTATGCCCTGTGGAGGACACAGAATCTGTAAGGATTGGTCTTGTTTTACCAGATTGTTGACAGAATCTTTTGTTTTCAAGTTTCTGCCAGATTTTCAGACTCTGGCAAACCCAGGGTCCTGATTCCTGAAAGTTCTCCATCTTGGAATGTTGCTTTAAACAAACAGTTGAAAAATGAGAAGTAAACTCAACCGGCAATTTTGTCATTATTTTCCACAAAAACAGTGCCTGCTACACTTTAATTTTTTACAGTAGTAATCTGGATATAATAATTTTATAAGGTACATAATGCGTATTTATGTTTGTCAAGTAGCAGTGACTTTAAATCTTTCAAATGGGGCTATAAAAGGTACTTGCATTTACCATTTTTTCTGATTTCTGCCCAAATCTCAAAATTTCTTCTTCCTCTTGCCCACAGATTATGAAGTTTCACACCTCAGTGGGTATTCTTGCCTCCTGACCCAGAGGCTCTAGTGTGATACAGCATTTTCTACTCATAGGTCAGACCTGGCTAAGAAACTGGCATCGTTTTAAAAGATGTTCATTTGTCACCAAGGAAACTGACTTCTGCCTGACCTTGTCTGCACACCTGGGCAAGACAGTTCTTCATTTTTTCCATTGCCCTGTTCATTGCTCTTCAGAGCTCTGTTGCTAAGGGAAGAGAAGCTGAAATTGTGGTGTCATTCAGTGAAAATAAGAAAAAGAGAAGCCTGTCATCTGAATGGGGCTGGATACCACAGGTGACAAAGCCTGGGTCTCCTTCAAGTTAAGTCTATGTTATGTTTGCTGAATGGATAAACAATGAATGTTGTTTGAAAAGCAAAGCCATTCTCCAGAGAGCCACAGGAACACTGCAGACACGTAAACGTGGTTTGAACTTACACTTGGGATGTTGTAAGTCAAGTTCTAGAACAGTGATCTTTAAGTAGGAGTGCCTCCTTGTTTCACAGAAATAACAGATTCCAATAAGCCTGAACTTTGTTTATGATCAGTTTCATTTGGGTATATCCTGTCTCTTTTTCTGGATGGCAGGCTTCTGGAGAGATAGGTGAACACATCTCCTATGGCATGCCCTATTTGGGGGCCATACTTGGTAAAACCAAGTGCTTGAGTTTAATTCATTCGGTAGCAAGGCTGTAGGGAAAAAAGCACTTTAAACTCACAGAACCTTGGCTATTCCTCTGCACCTCTCTGGGCATCAGTTTCCTCTTCTGAGCAGTGGAAATGCCAGCACCTCTTCCTGCCTGCTTCCTAGAAGCAGCGAGCATCACTGTGAGAGTGACTTGAAAAACTCCCTGTCCCAGTGTTAGGAATGCTGACTACCTTTTCATTTTATTTTGCGTCTCCTCATCTAAGAACTCCTGTATTGGGCTCCTACAGGGCGGGTGAAGAGCCAAGTCAAGGGTCATATTAACCAGGAGCTTCTCATCCTCCATTCTGTATTATTACACCCACTGGGGATGGAGCGAGTCATGCCTTGGAGACGCTTGTAAGGAAAGAAAGCAGACAGAGGTTTCTTAGCAAAGGTCAGAGAAGCCCTCTTTGAATAAGATGCCAGGTTACTGCAAGACCCTCTTTGTCATAAATCTAGTTATTAAATAAACACCTGCAAACGGCGAGGCAGTTTGAGATAGCGTGGGGAGTGAGCAGATAAGCCACTCACCACTCCATATGTCTATTCAGAGCACAAGCACCTGTCACCTGGGAGGGAAATGATGGGAGCAGGGCTATTGAAAAAAGGAGGCTGGGACCTCCCTCACCGCCACCACACCTCAGAGGATCTTAAGGGGGCAAGGGTCCTCCCCACAAGGAGAACACCACACTGCTCTACAAGGAAGCAGACTACACTTCAGAACAGGGAGAGTCCAGCTCAGTGCTAATATCATCTGGCCTGGAAGGTGGCAGCAAAAACCAGGCACCAAGGACAGGGAGCCCCACCCACAGTCTTTGTCGGCTCAGCTGGCTGTCCAGCGAAGTCCGCCCCAGTTGCTAACTGGAGACCATGTCCCTCTCATAAAGGAGGCCTGCTTGTCACTCGCTGTGGTAGTGGAACAGCAGGAAGCCTCTTCTTTGTGTAAAAAAAAATGCCATTTTGGTATATTATACCTTTCCTGTACAGATCTGCACCAGACTTTTCCCAATTCTCTCCTTCGGCTGCCCTTTAGAGCACAGCCAATCCCTTTTCTAGGGGTTACGGCTCAAGATTCGCCTGAAAAATCACTCATCTGTGATACACGGGAGAAGACAACGGTCCGTGCATAGGTTTTTCCGATTTCTGGGACAGATGCCCAGAGAACAGGCACAGACTCACCGGCAGGCAACATTTTACGTTATGTTCCTGCTAGAGGACCCTCAAGCCAGAAGGAGAAGGTGACGATCTCCTCGAGGTGACAACCTGCCACTCAGTACGAGCTGCAGTTCTGGCCCTTGAGCTCGGCGTGCGGAGCTGGGGGCGTCGCTGAGCTCCCGCTCAGCCGGACTGTAAATACACCTAGAAATACTCATCCCAGGACCCGCCTGCTGGTTCCTGCCTCCACGCCACGCGCCGGAATCTCCTACTTTGAGAACATCCAACTTCTCGGCCTAAAAGAAACGCGCAGTGTACCATTTCCGCTAGATGGCGCGATTTCCCCTAATCCGATCGCAAGACATCCGATTTATAAAATAAATACAATCCAACGCCTTCCGAAACCACACCACATAACAGCAGCTCGCAGGATCCCATTAAAAAACTCAATTTGGGGGAATTGATTCTACCTCCGAGCAAATCTTATGCAATTACATTAAGAGGATGCAATCAAGAATTGCATCCGAGCGTCCCCCACATCGGCCCTCCCCCTAAATACACCTGTTCCCCTGCCCCACTCGTTCCCTGGGATGAGCCACGGCTCGGGCCACGCGCGCAGCCGTCGCTGTGCCCGGGCCGCCGGGCCCACCTGTCCACTTAGGAACGTCAGGGCCACTCGGGGATCCTATCCCTTAAACACTCACCCCAAGCCCCTCACCTTCCTGCGCACCTGCCCTCCCAGGCGAAGGACCGCTCGGACCCGAGCTCAGACAGTGCGCCGCGTCGACGCCCCCCGGGGCAGGCGCTCCAGACGCGACTCTGCAGCTGGTTAGGCAGCCGGGCGCAGAGCAGGAGGAGGGGGCCGGGCGAGTCGTGCCAATGGGGTTCACGGCTGGACAGCCGGGTGGCACGCTCAGTCCCAGGCTCCGCGGGCCGATTGCAACGGCCGCGCGGGAGAAAGGGAGCTCCCAGCACGCGCACAGTGGTACAGACGTTCGCCGGGTCTGCCCAACCACGCGCGCTGCCGGCTGCCCGGGGAGAGCATTTTAGGAAAAAAGAGCAAATACCAAACCACAAAAACTTTACTGCTGCCAAGAGCTAAAGGGATCGAGGCGCAGCAAAGCTCCAAATCTGGGCAAGATGGGAGCAAGATGAGACGCAGGGTTGGGGAGAACCACAGCGGTGTCGTGCGCCGAGCAAGTGGCGGCGGCGCCTCCGGGATGTCAAGAGCCGGGTCCGTCTCGCTCCCAGCCCGCGCTTACCTTGGCGGCTGCATGAGCCCCTGCAGCCCGCGGAGGGTGGCGCTGGCGGGGCTGCGGGCGAAGAGGGGGTGCCGGGGCGCCGCTCGTCGGCCCCGGGGCAAGGCGGGAGGGGTTCGGCAGGCGATGGTCCCCGCCGCCCGGGCCGGCTCAGCAGCGGCCCGGGGCGCGCCGCCTGCTCCCGGGCTGCATGCCTGCGAGCGCCTGGAGGAGCCGGCCCGTGAGCGAACGGCTAGTGCTTCCCCAGCGTAGCGGCTCGGGCGGCGCAGCCCGCGCTCGGGAGACTACTGCAGTCAGGCTGTTCGGGCTAGCCCCCTCCCTCGCCCGGCCCCAGCCGGCAGCCGCGGAACGCGGCGTCGAGAGGTTCGTTTGCGCGCGGAGGGGAAGGGGCGGGCCGGCCGCCCGGGGCGCAGGCTGGGGGCGAGGCGGGCGGGGCCGGCGGGGAGGGGGCGGGAGAGGAGGTGGGGGTGCGGGCTCGGATTGCCCCGCCCGCCGCGGCAGCACCTTCACGCATCAGCACCAGTGCGGCGGTGGGGTACGCAAGCTGCAAAGTCAAGACTTCCCTAAACGCAGGGTTAGGGGGGCGCGGGCGGCAATTGCGGCGACCCGCGAGGCGCCTCCAACTTTCCTAATCTCCCGCTGGGATGTCCTGGAGAGTACGTTTCCATCATCAGTTCCATGATGGTCCAAGGGTGGGCGGGCGCGGGGTGTTACTCTGAGGTTTCTGGAACAGACAGTCACATCCACGAGAAACGCTGCTGCTCTCTGCAGCGATGCACCTTTGTTGTACTGAGATGTTTGTTTGTTTAAGAATCTTCTTTTAAAAAATGAACATAAATGTATTAAATGTGTAATACGCGAATACGTTCTTGTGTACAATTTTACAAAGCTCAGGCATATCTAGAGTAAAAAGAAGACCATATCACATCCCCTCCCCATGACTGCGGCTCCCCAGAAGTAACCTCGGGTCAGGGTGTGCTCCGCCGCGGGTCTTTCCGGTCCTTGCTCTGCGATTTTACGTGCACACGCACGGATTGCGAGTGGATTTTCACGGACTTTTCAAAAGAATGTTTCGCCATGCAGCGCGCATGCACACACTGGCGAGAACACGGCCACTTCGGCCGCGGTAAATTCCCCAGAGGCTTCCGGGGTCCAGGGAAAGATCTTTGCCGTGAAACAGCAAAGAGCCACCCAATCGCCCTGTGCAAATCTGAAACTCTAGCCGGGGCATGAAGTCAGCCTGAACACACAGCTCACGCCTAAATTAGCATTGCACGGTTAGAGAAATTTGCTAGTACATTTCAAACAGGGTTATGGCCTTCGCGTTCTCACAGAAAACAAGCTGTCTTGGATTTTGATACGATGAGAACTCTTTGGATTTGCAAAATAAAAAGGTATCATCTGCATTAAAACGCGATCGTTATTTATGCTTGTGGTCTTGAGGGGTGTGGTTTTAACTCAATATTCTGTGTTTTATTGGCATTGAGGTAATCTATAGCTGGGATATAAATAAAATCCATGTGATTTAGCAGAAAGAGATTGGGTATTGGGAGCGTTGGTTTCTATAATTAGCTCTGACCTTGGGCAAGAGTTTTAGCTCTGTTGGGCCTCAGTTTCCTCATCTATAAATAGAGGAGTTGTACTGGATGTTTGGGGTGGAGAGAGAGAGAGAGAGAGAGAGCGAGAGAGAGAGAGAGAGAGAGAGAGAGATCCAGCCCTAATACATGGTGAACAACAGATTTCTTCCTTTATCCATCTTTCAACTCAGCTCTAACCTCGCCTCCTTAGGGATGGCTCTCCCAGCACTGCATGCTTTCCTTCCTAACACTGATCTCACTTTGCAGTTATGCACTGGTTAGCATGACCCTTACCTAGTTGGGCCTCTCCCATCAGACTGTATGTGCCTTGAGGGCAGTAACCAGGACCGCCTGGGGTCATCATTACATCCCTAGCACTTATTTTAGTGCCTGGCATGTAATAGGCACCCTACAAGAATCTCTGAATGACTATCACCCAGATAGTAGATTTCTTACTGCTCTTCCAAATCCCTTGGTATTTTTAAAAGATCTGTAAGTGGAAACATTTTAAAATGAAACCTTTGGAAAGTACCCAGCAGGGTTTTTCCATCTCGGGGGGGACAAACAGTCCACTGTCTAGATGAGGACAGACGATTCTTAGCCTAACCACAGGCTGTGGAGACGGCCAGCAGCTATTTACCTTGATGAGCATCAGCTCCCGTGGAGAAGACAACGAATATTAATGTTACTCATTAAGTGCTTGATTAAGTTGGAACCAGGCATAGGCAGTTGCAATGCACACACGAGCACTCAGAGTTAAATGAGGCCGTGTGGTGTGTTTAGGTTGCAAATTAACAAATGTACATGCTCTGAACCAGCCATCTAGAAACATTCCTAATATCAAGCTCCAGGGAATGCTTGCCTTTCTTTACTGCAAAGGGTTTGAATTCCTTAAAAAGTTGCACGGGAAGTGGGCTAACCTGGGTTCAAGAGTTAAAAAAACGATTAAGGCTATTACGAAATAAGGGGTGGGGGGGAATGAATGTCTAATGCAGCATAAGACTAATATTTCTTAGTCTCTCTCTTGTCCCATGCAGAGTTGCCAAGGGAGAGGTTAAAATCTGGCTTCACATTTAAATAGGAAAACAGGAGTGCTGGGGTGTCCATTTCTTGGCCACTCTTTTCTCTTGTTTGGAAGGGGTAGGTACTGTCCCGGATGCCCCTCCAACCCCCTTGCGGAAGCCTTCGGTTTCCGCGGAGAGCTTTAGTCTTCCAGGAAGGGTGCTGTGTCAGTGAGGCTGATGGGGCTCCAGCTGGTGGGAGGAGGTGCCACCCCAGTGCAGGGAGCGCCTGTGCTACTGGCGGGTGGGGCGATGTGCTGTCTGTTTCCAACGAGAGATGGTACCTGCTGGCGAGAGGGCACCCTCAGAGAGTGGATTCCTGGTGAAATTGATTATCCCAGCTGGCAAAACAACGTGAAGTGATTGGCATGACTCTCCACTGAGGGCTGGCACCAGGAGCTGTCCCTTTGGATTGGGTGTCACCCCATTATGTTTCTCTGGGTAAATTCAGGTTCAAAAGTAAAAGTGCAGCTTAAAGGAGAAGGAGGTCAGGAGCTGTCGTAGGAGCCTGTTAAAGGGAGGGGCCGGCCGCCACATCCTTGGCTTCAGTCAGACGCAGCGAGGCAATGGGTGCTGAGGGCTTACTTGTTTTGCATAGACGAGAAGACGTTGTGCTAACTGGATGTGTCCCAGAGGCATCACCTGCTCTAATAAATCTAGTGTGCTTTGTGTCAAGCAGTTATTCTATGGCTGGCACTGTGCTTGACCCTGCAGTAGGCGTTTGCTTGAGGAACACAGCCTCTGTCTGTAAGACACTTGCAGTCCAGTGGAAGAAAGAAAAGCAAAGCAAAGAGGTCTCAGTAGTTGGGGGTTGGAGGGTGCCTGAGCAGCTCCATTTTTCATCTCATCAGCCCCTCTCCTCATATATTGTAATTAGAGTGAAACGTGGTGCTTGTGTAAATGCAGCTTTTTTTTTTGTCCTGACTTTTTTAAAAAAAATTTTGAATTTTATTTAATTTATTTTTTTATACAGTAGGTTCTTATTAGTCATCAACTTTATACACATCAGTGTATACATGTCAATCCCAATCGCCCAATTCATCACACCACCATCCCCACCCCAGCAGCTCTCCCCACTTGGTGTCTGTACGTTTTTTTCTCTACATCTGTGTCTCAATTTCTGTCCTGCAAACCGGTTCATCTGTACCATTTGTCTAGGTTCCACATACATGCGCTAATATACGATATTTGTTTTTCTCTTTCTGACTTACTTCACTTTGTATGACAGTCTCTAGATACATCCATGTCTCAACAAATGACCCAATTTCGTTCCTTTTTATGGCTGAGTAATATTTCATGGTACGTATGTATCACATCTTCTTTATCCATTTGTCTGTTGATGGGCATTTAGGTTGCTTCCATGACCTGGCTATTGTAAATAGTGCTGCAATGAACATTGGGGTGCATGTGTCTTTTTGAATTATGGTTTTCTCTGGGTATATGCCCAGTAGTGAGACTGCTGGATCATGTGGTAATTCTGTTTTTAGTTTTTAAGGAACCTCCGTACTGTTCTCCATAGTGGCTGTATCAATTTACATTCCCACCAACAGTGCAAGAGGGTTCCCTTTACTCCACACCCTCTCCAGCATTTGTTGTTTGTAGATTTTCTGATGGTGCCCATTCTAACTGGTGTGAGGTGATACCTCATTGTAGTTTTGATTTGCATTTCTCTAATAATTAGTGATGTTGAGCAGCTTTTCGTGTGCTTCTTGGCCATCTGTGTGTCTTCTTTGGAGAAATGTCTATTTAGGTCTTCTGCCCATTTTTGGATTGGGTTGTTTGTTTTCTTGATATTGAGCTATATGAGCTGCTTGTATATTTTGGAGATTAATCCTTTGTCTATTGATTCATTTGCAAATATTTTCTCCCATTCTGAGGGTTGTCTTTTCCTCTTGTTTATGGTTTCCTTTGCTGTGCAAAAGCTTTGAAGTTTCATTAGGTCCCATTTGTTTATTTTTGTTTCCATTACTCTAGGAGGTGGATCAAAAAAGATCTTGCTGTGATTTGTCAAAGAGTGCTCTTCCTATGTTTTCCTCTAAGAGTTTTACAGTGTCCGGTCTTATATTTAGGTCTCTAATCCATTTTAAGTTTATTTTTGTGTATGGTGTTAGGGAGTGTTCTAATTTCATTCTTTTACATGTAGCTGTCCAGTTTTCCCAGGACCACTTATTGAAGAGAATGTCTTTTCTCCATTGTATATCCTTGCCTCCTTTGTCATAGATTAGTTGACCATAGGTGCATGGGTTTATCTCTGGGCTTTCTATCTTGTTCCATTGATCTATGTTTCTGTTTTTGTGCCAGTACCATATTGTCTTGATTACTGTAGCTTTGTAGTATAGTCTGAAGTCAGGGAGTCTGATTCCTCCATCTCCATTTTTTTCCCTCAAGACTGCTTTGGCTATTTGGGGTCTTTTGTGTCTCCATACAAATTTTAAGAATTTTTGTTCTAGTTCCGTAAAAAATGCCATTGGTAATTTGATAGGGATTACATTGAATCTGTAGATTGCTTTGGGTAGTATAGTCATTTTCATGATATTGATTCTTCCAATCCAAGAACATGGTATATCTCTCCATCTGTTGGTATCATCTTTAATTTCTTTCATCAGTGTCTTATAGTTTTCTGCATATAGGTCTTTTGTCTCCATAGGTAGGTTTATTCCTAGGTATTTTATTCTTTTTGTTGCAATGGTAAATGGGAGTGTTTCCTTAATTTCTCTTTCAGATTTTTCATCATTAGTGTATAGAAATGCAAGGGATTTCTGTGCATTAATTTTGTATCCTGCAACTTTACCAAATTCATTGATTAGCTCTAGTAGTTTTCTGGTGGCATCTATGTATAGTATCATGTCATCTGCAAACAGTGACAGTTTTACTTCTTCTTTTCCAATTTGTATTCCTTTTATTTCTTTTTCTTCTCTGATTGCCGTGGCTAGAACTTCCAAAACTATGTTGAATAATAATGGTGAGAGTGGACGTCCTTGTCTTGTTCCTGTTCTTAGAGCAAATGCTTTCAGTGTTTCATCATTGAGAATGATGTTTGCTGTGGGTTTGTCATATATGGCCTTTATTATGTTGAGGTAGGTTCCCTCTATGCCCAGTTTCTGGAGAGTTTTTTTTTTATCATAAATTGGTGTTGAATTTTGTCAAAAGCTTTTTCTGCGTCTATTGAGATGATCATATGGGGTTTCTCCTTCAATTTGTTAATATGGTTTATCACATTGATTGATTTGCATATATTGAAGAATCCTTGCATCACTGGGACAAACCCCACTTGATCATGGTGTATGATCCTTTTAATGTGTTGTTGGATTCTGTTTGCTAGTATTTTGTTGAGGTATTTTGCATCTATATTCATCAGTGATATTGGCCTGTAATTTTCTTTTTTTGTAGTATGTTTGTCTGGTTTTGGTATCAGGGTGATGGTGGTCTCATAGAATGAGTTTGGGAGTGTTCCTTCCTCTGCAATTTTTTGGAAGAGTTTGAGGAGGATGGGTGTTAGATCTTCTCTAAATGTTTGATAGAATTCACCTGTGAAGCCATCTAGTCCTGGATTTTTGTTTGTTGGAGCAAATGCAGCTTTAAGGCCAGTCTCTGGCCTTCCCTTCTAATGAGACTGCTGGTCAGAAGCCCCTACAGACTCTTTGGAGTTGACACTGCAAGGTAGAAGAGCAGAAGAGACAGAAGGAAAGTGCACGATGTCACGGGATTTAGAAGGCATGTTCATTACTAGTTGGAAGGATTGGGAAAGTCTTTAGAGAAGTGTTGCTTGAGATGGTCTCTGATCGATGGACTTGATTTTAGTGTATGGATGATAGGGAAGGAGTGAGAGTATTCCAGGCAGGGGCATGCCATGAAAAAAGGCCTGGAGATAGCAAAAGGTGGGCAAGTTCATTAAAGAGTGGTTAAATCTAGTTGGAATTCGTGTGCTGGAACAGAGATGTCATGGAGACAGCAGGTTAGGGTGATAACGTGGGAAAGCTTGGTTGCAGAACGACAAATAGGGAGCCATTGACGGTTACTGAGCAGAGGAATAATGTAAGTGAAGCTGCACTTTAGGCAGGTCAATGGAAGATGGTTTGGAGAAACAAGAGGTGGAAGACCAGCCAGAAGTTTCTATTAATCTTGGCACATTTTTGTCAGGAGCATGACCCAGGGTGCTAAGAGTGTACTGGGAGGCATGAGGCTGGTAAAAGACCCACATGCTTTGCAGAAGTGGGAGACAGAGGAGTATCAGAGTGTCAGAGGGAGTAAGTGCTCATTATAGAGACTGGTAAGGTATGAGGACAGTCTTGGAAGGGGGTGGATGGCTATTGGACCAATCAGCGTTGTCTCCACATGGGAGGGAGCCCTAAAACCATACTGAGAAAATCACCCAATTTTCCATATTTGATAGTATGTACATGTGTTTAAGCTAAAACCCAGTGCCTGTGCTCATCATAAGAAAAGAAGACTTAGTTCATTCATTGTTTCTCTGCAGCTTTCTTTCCCATAGGCCGGTCATTTGCTGTCTAGTGGCAAGGACCAAAATAAGGTAAAATAAAGGTTTTTTTTTTTTTTTGGTTAGATAAGCAAACTGTCAGCCTCAGGAATAGAAAGCAAACGACACATTTCTTCATTGCCGTTTCACGCATTTGGACAATGGAATAAGGTGGTGGGAAAGCAGGCTGTTCTGTGAGGTTTTGCTGGCTGGCTCAGCCAGGAGGAGAGCTCAAAGGTTTGGGCAGCCACAGCTGCAGGAGAACAGCTGGGATGTGGTCGGCGAGCACATCCACCCACCCCTCAGCAGCATCCACAGAAGCCTGTCCTTGACAATTCAGAAACCTTGGGGTCAGCTGGCATGCCGCGTTCCGTCACAGTGACGTGGCCAGGAGGGCAAGGCTTGCTGACTTCTTTATCTCAAGGCAGGATCAGTTTGGGTTTTGTTTTGCTATTGTTCACTGAACGCTGACGGTGCCAGCACATTCTATCTATGTTATAGATGCTTCCTTACTCCTCATAACACTCTCTGGGGTGGGTGCAATTCTCATTTTATAAAGAACTGAGATTCAGATAAGTTAATGAGTTGATAAACACGTGGCAGAGTCAGGATTCAAATCCACCTGAGTCCCCAAACAGTGCATTTCCCACTAAGCATGTGGCCCATTTTCCTTACCGTCCTTCTCCACCTCTCCTGCTTAGGTTTAAGCCAGAAACATGTATACCCACAGCTCTGGGGAGCAAGCTCGTGCCTTATTTTCTGCAGCGCTGGCAAGGCTGGTGGAGTATATAAGTAGTGCTATCACCTCCAGCCAAATGCACCTGATGTCCACAGAGCAAGTTCTCCTGGTGGGATGTTTTTCTGGTGGACTTTGGAAAGCTTTGTCAGTCTGTGAACCACAGGGAAGGTCAGGGAGACATTGGGTTCCTTTCAATATTCAGATGTGCTTCCCCCAAAGTGACTGAGTCACACCCATCTCTGGGGCTCTTAGGATGGTATTCAAATTTGGACCCTTTGGGAAGGAGGTCAATGGCTGATATAAATAAATTCTCATTGATCAGCTAGGGTTTTCACCTTGCTCCTTGGCTAATGTACCAAAATCTTTAGTAAAATGATTCTTTAACATATGAAAGCCAGATCTCATGACCCCCAGAGTCTGGCCCTTCTGGAATAAGCTTAATTAAAAAATCTATTTCTTTCCCAGTGGAATTAATATTAGATTGCATAATTTAAAATTTGCTTTATCAATGGTTTAGCATTTATTAAGAACAAGGAATGCATACTTAATTCAAATATTTTTTATAAATAAATAATAGTATGTTAAAAATTCTCATACCTCATGCATGAAGGTCTTGTTGATTTTGTTTTCCAACCCAAACTGGGTTTTATTTTTATATATATATATTTATTTATTTGGCTGCATTAGGTCTTAGTTGTGGCACGCGGGATCTTTGTTGTGGTGCATGGGCTCTTCATTGCAGCACACGGGCTTCTCTCTAGTTGTGGCTCGGGGGCTCTAGAGCGTGCAGACTTAGTTGCCTCAGGGCATGTGGGATCTTAGTTCTCCAGGATCGAACCTGCGTCCCCTGCCTTGGAAGGTGGATTCTTAACCACTGGACAACCAGGGAAGTCCCCCGAACTGGGTTTTAAAGGTACTCCTGGGAGAGCACCAGGCATTGAATCTAGTCCACTAATCAGACAAATTCAGCCAAGGATTGGAGTAAGGAGACTCAAGGATCTACCCATTGTCTGCAGGTATTGTTTATGGGGTTCAATTATTTGTTAACAAAAGAGGTGACTTGTATTTAAAAATAGATAGATCAGGGCTTCCCTGGTGGCGCAGTGGTTGAGAGTCCGCCTGCCGATGCAGGGGACACGGGTTCGTGCCCCGGTCCGGGAAGATCCCACATGCCGCGGAGCGGCTGGGCCCGTGAGCCATGGCCGCTGAGCCTGCGCGTCCGGAGACTGTGCTCCGCAACGGGAGAGGCCACAACAGTGAGAGGCCCGTGTACCACAAAAAAAAAAAAAAAAAAAAAAAGATCATTTAGGGTAAGACTGGACTGAACAATAGGGTAATCAGGAGACCGAACAATAATATAAACTAAAGAATAAAGTTTATATTCTTTTTCTCTCACATAACAGTCCAGGGTAGGCCCTCCAGGCTGGTGATCCATGCGGTCATTCTGTGATTCAGGTTCTTTCCAAGTCATTGTTCCATTATCCCCCAGAGCCTCATTGTGATCTGCATAAATTGAAGCCATAAATAAATGGTTTCTGCTTGCATCATCATTTCTCTTAATATTCCACTGGAGGAAGACATAGGTCCACTCCTAGCTGCAAGGGAGGCTGGGAAATTAATGTAGTTCAGCAGCCATTGTTCTGTTTCCATGGAACAAGGGGGCTGGGCTTTGATTTTGGTGGACAACTAGCAGCTGGGTGTTTTGTGTCAATCTAGCACGTGGCATAGAGGAGGAAGCGCTAGCTCTGGACCCTGAAGATTTGGGTTTGAATCCTTGCTCTGCTGCTCTGAACTAGACAAGCTGCCTTACCTCTCTGAGCTTTGCTTGCTTCAACTGCTGTGCCCTTCTTAGAGGGCTATTGCTGCATGGCCTCCGTCAAGGTTGCAAGAAATGAAAACCAGCTTGAGTTAGCTTTGAGGAAAGGGAGATTTAGTTTAGGTCCAAGTCATCCCACAGAACCTAAGGCAGCAAGTATAGATGAACCTTGGTAGGGAAGGACCAGAATTAGAGCTGGAGGCATTTGATGGGAGTAGGAGGAAAGACGGGAAATCTTAGGAGTCATCCATCCATTAGCAAGTACTGTTGGTTCTAACTCCAAAGTCAATCCTGACTGCACCTACTTCTTTCCCTCTCCACCTCCTATCCTAATCCAAGCCACCCCCAAGCCTTGGCTAGACCAGCACAGCAGTCCCGGTGACTGGTCTCTCTGCCTCTATTGTTATGCTCTCAAATCTATTCTTTCACACAGCAGCCAGAGAGAAGTTTAGTAACATTAATGAGATTGTCTCCTGTTTGAGATCTGCAATGTCTTCCCACAGCACATAGAATAAAATCCCAGCTCCTTACCCTGGTTTGCCAAACCCACATGACCCAGCTCCTGCCCAGTCTCTGACCTCATCTACCACTCTGCCCCTCTTACACTTTGCTTTAGCTGCATGACCCAGCTGTATCTAATCATGTCATCTAAAGCTCGCTCCTGCCTCAGGGCCTTTGCACTAGCTGTTTTCTATGCCTGAGATGCTCTCATTACTTTCTCCTCTTTGTTATTCAGATCTCAGTATAAAATGTCAGAAAAATCTATTAATTAAGTCACTAACTTTATAGTTTTCTCAGTAATTTATTCATTGTTATCCGATCCCCAGACTCCATCACTCCAGTAAATGCAATTTTTATAAGAGCAAGGAACTACCTTTATCTTTCATGGATTCCTCTTTTTTTAGTAATATTTGTTGAATGAAACAATGAGTAAACAATAAAAAGTATGCTTACTGTCTGTAGCCCTTTTAGAACAACAGTAAATTTTGAATCCCTGTCATTTCAACACAACTACCATATCATTTAAGCTGCTCACTCTTCCACTACTTAGAGAGACCATAACTGACTTAAACAACTCCCCAGTGTTAGATATTTAGTGAACATTCTCATAGAGGGACATCTTTGCGCATTCTCCATTATTTCCCGGAACACATTTGTGAAATCATGGAATCAAAGGATACACATGTTTTTGACATTTGATATGTAAAGCAAAACTGACTTCTGGAAAAAATTGCAATTTTTTTCTACTCTCTCCTATGGGGTGTCAGTTTCCCTGGAGCCTGGGAAACAAGACTATCAAAACTTGATCTTGCCAATCAGATGCCCTAAAAATGGTATCTCATTGTATGGATTCACAAGTTACCAGAGGCACTGAACATTTAAATTCTATTTGTTGGCCATTTGTATTTACGTTTTTGATCCTTTCCTAATGGCCTGTTCATCTCTTTGGCCCCTTTTCAAAATGAGCGCCTCATCTCCTGGTGTTATTTCTTGGTTGTCAGCTTCCTCTTTCATCCTCAGAAGCCCACATTCAGGTGGGAGAACATTTGCAAGGATGAGTGAAATTGATTCTTGCTGTGCACTCCAAGCTCCCAAGAGGCCCACCCCTTCCTCGCCATTAGAATACAAATTGGACAGTGTGATGCTTGGGAATGTGCCTTGGTGAAGGCCAGTCAACTGTGACTAAGAGTCCAGAATTATACAACCCTGGTCACGGGTGCATCCCCCCTTCAAATAATTCTAATCCCTTACAAATTGCTTTGGAATGACGATGCGGATCTCTCGCTTGGCACAAAGCTGGGGCATCAGTATCTTTATCAGAACGAAGGAGTCCATTTCTCCATTCTGCAGGCCTGCTCAGAGCCAATCAAACTGCAATTAGATAGGTGTCCATCAAGCACCAAAGCATCCCAGTCTAATTTGGGTCTAGAGACGGCTTCCTGGGTCTTTGCAAGTTATTTGGAGTGATTTAGGTCTAATAGTGGAATATTAGCAGATAGCACTTCCTTCTGCGGCTGACTTGGGAGCAGGCCACACCACAGCTCCAGCCAAGCTTTGGGCCAGGCCTCTGTCACCACTGAGATGGAATCAGAAGTTCCAGACTTAAATTGACTTTGGAAACGCACTTTGGAGTGGTGGTGAACAATGGATGAATAATGGGCACAAGATTTTTGTAGTTAGTCTTTTGTCTTTCTGCTCCTTATCCAGGGAGGGGATGGCTTTCAGAGAAGCTGATTTATTCTCATGTACTGGAGAAGTTCACTGCAGAAAATTGGGGCTCTCAAATTCACTAATCTTTGCTGAGAGGTGATGTAGATGAAGCCTAGGTCCCCACGCACAGCCAAAGGATGAGACAGATACCCCACACCAGGCTTTCTCAGTGGTTGGCTTTCCAGAAAGCTCGACATTATCAACTGAAGGGCAGTTCTTTACTCTGAGGGTTTATCTTTCCGAGTGTGTGTGCATGCATTTATGTGCATGAGTTAAAGCACTCTTTCTTAAAAGAAATAACGGTAATATTAATATAATAGGAAGTAATTGTTTTAACAACATCGTTTCTTAAGGGAACCCTCCTACACTGTGGATGAGAATGTAAACTGGTGCAACCACTATGGAAAACAGTATGGAGTTCCCTTAAAAAACTAAAAATGAAAAAAACTCTAATTAGAAAAGATAGATGCACCCCAATGTTCACAGCAGCACTATTTACATTAGCCAAGATGTGGAAGCAACCTAAGTGTCCATCATCAGATGAATGGATAAAGAAGTTGTGGTATTATACATGGTAATATTCTAGTAATATTCCATCATTATATACATGTATATATATAATGA
Source organism: Lagenorhynchus albirostris (assembly GCF_949774975.1). NCBI lineage: Eukaryota > Metazoa > Chordata > Mammalia > Artiodactyla > Delphinidae > Lagenorhynchus > Lagenorhynchus albirostris. The sequence continues at coordinate 148,817,384 of NC_083095.1, read as the reverse complement.
TGGAATATTACTCAGCCATAAAAAAGAATGACATCATGTCATATGCATCAACATTGATGGACCTAGTGATTACCATACAGAATGAAGTAAGAGAGAGAAAGACAAATATTATATGATATCACTTACATATGGAACCTAAAAAATAATACAAATGAATCTATTTACAAAACAGAAACAGACTCACAGACACAGAAAACAAATTTACGGTTATCAAAGGGGAAAGAGAAGCAGGGGAGGAATAAATTAGGAAGAGGGGATTAACAGATACACACACTATTATATATAGAATAGATAACAAGGGTTTACTATATAGCACAGGGAACAAAATTGAATACCTTATAATAACCTATAATGGAAAATAATCTGAAAAAATATATAACTGAATCACTTTGCTGTATACCTGAAACTAACACAATATTGTAAATCAACTGTACTTCAATTAAAAAAATCCTCTCTTGGTAAAATAAAAAGTTAGCAAATGCATATTTGTTTCCCCATTCTTTTTCATGATCTGTGAACTCCCCAGATCATTGGATCCACTGTTTTTGGTGACAGGCTCTCCATGGACCTGGGGCTGTGTATTTTGTCTTAAGGGGAAGCTTGCTGCACTTTGTACAGTGAGCCCCAAAAGAATGACACCAACTTACTTCAAATGCTGGGAAGGCCTTTTCTTTACTAACAGTGGGAACTGGGGCTCCTCTGGCATCACCCTAAGGAGGCGGCAGTGCTGCCAAGTTCAGGTGGGGTTCACCTAGGCCACAGGGCTGGTGCAGCTGTGGTGGGGTGGGCACGGCTCAGCCCATGGGAGAAGCTGCCTTGGCACAGAGGAGGGTCCTCTGATCACAGGCCTGAGAAGATTCTGGAAGGAAAACTGAGGCAAAGCGAGAGCAACATCTCCTCCATTACTAGTTCTCTCCTCTTCCTCCCTACCCTGTGGCTTCCTCAGATGGATTCATTTTAGGAATCTCGGGGCCTCCAGAGAAATTATGTAGGAGGCCAGTTTATGCAGCGGAAGTTAACTATTGTAGCTTGTTTTTAAATAACCAGGGTCTGGACATTGAATTTTTAATTTTAGAAAACTCCAAAAATAAATCAAAAAGATAAGTATAAGTAAAAAGAAAGCTTCACTATGTTCCCTGTTGTTGGGGAAAAGAAATGCGTGGTGGAGCTTTTGGAGTCCAGAGCTGCATAATCAATTAAATGGATGCAGAACGATGGCAGGAGGCCGAATCCCCTTATCGCTTTCTGTGTCATCATCCTTGCTAATTCTCAGGGCAGGAGACTTTGGAGGTGTTATTGGGAAATAAGAGGACAGTCTCATATTCCTGGGAGAACAATCCCCCTCTCCCCTGCTCCCCCGTCCCCCCACCCCGCCGCGCGATTTGCAGTAAGATCTTGAATTTGACCTATGACTTCTGTGTCACAAAGGATCAGTGATTGCAGTTCGCTAATAGGACAGGACAAGTTCGCCGTTCTCTCCTTCCACCCTTCCCTCCCTCCCAAGGATAACCTCAATCTCTTTGGAATTATGTTTAAACAGCAACCTTATGAAATACCAGAGGCAAGCTGGAATCTACAGTCAATGTGTTTTGGGGCCCTGACTGCCCCCGCTCCCCGCCCCCCCAGAGCTGTCTTACAGATGAATAGGCGAAGTTTCTAGAGCTGAGTCCCCACCGAGACCCCTTGGTTTGCATTTCTATCCATCCCGGGGAGGGGAGGCGGTGCTTAGCTTTCGATCATACTGAGTACCTGGGGGTGGGGCTGGGGTGTGTTTGGGTGTTGTACACTTGGAGATCAGAAGGGCTTGGGAAATGTAATTTAAAAATCTTCTTAAAGGTTGCAAAGGAGAGCCCGCAGCTGGGCTGGAAGCGCGGGGGACGAGAGGCGCCTGGCAGCTCTAGGGCCGCTGGCGCGGTCTCCCCGGAGGGCCAGGGCCCAGTCCTGAACTCCCCAGAGGTGGTCTAGGCACAACTCACCTTCTGATCGGCCCTAGGGCCTGTGGCTTTCCGCGAGGGGGTGGGCTAGGGAGAGGGATTCTCCAGTTCAAAGAGAAGGCTTGCAGCCACCTGTTACCCGCAGAGGAGGCCTGGGGGCGGGAGGCCTGGGGGCGGGCAGGAAGGCCAAGGAATCCTCCGGAAAGAGAGCAGGTGGGAGATCGCCTTCAACAAAAGAATACCTAGGGGACACGAAAGCCGGCAGTTCGGAGCCCAGAACCCTTGTCCCTGGGAAGACCAACTGGTCAGAAGTCACGGCTACTTCTCAATGATTAAACATTTTGCACGATTTCACACCGTTTAACACTTTTATTATCTGGTTGAAAAATACACTTAATGGAAAAAAATCTATAATTAAAAATTCCTTAATGAATTTGTGAAATCAAAACCTAACCTACATACAAGTTAAAAATAGCACTTAGCTGTGTTAGGCGTGTCCTATGCTACGGAAAATGCTAGTCTGCAGGGGATTGGTGGGCCCCTGCAGCAGCGCCCAGACACTGGGGGGCGTGGCCTACAAGAGAACCAATAGACGAGCCTAAAAAATCAGGCCCCTCCCCTCACTAATTTTTTTTTTTTTTTTTGCGGTACGCGGGCCTCTCACTGCTGTGGCCTCTCCCGCTGCGGAGCACAGGCTCCGGACGCGCAGGCTCAGCGGCCATGGCTCACGGGCCCAGCCGCTCCGCGGCACGTGGGATCTTCCTGGACCAGGGCACGAACCCGGGTCCCCTGCATCGGCAGGCGGACTCTCAACCACTGCGCCACCAGGGAAGCCCCCCTCACTAATTTTAGTGATGGGAATTGCCGAGTTTCCAATTCCATATCTTCAGCCCAGATTTGACCCTGATTTTGAATGCTCGTATCCAAATGCTTTGGGCTATATGGATGTCTTGCAGCCCAAACTCAACATTTCCAGACCAATTTTTTTCTCTGTCTGAGATAGAAACCTGGAAGTTATACCGGATTCCTCCCTCTCTTTCTATGGTGCCTCTCCCTGTCTCACTGGTCGCCATATTTGGCCAACTTTACTTCCTAAAGCATTGCTGGAATCCCCCAGTCCACCCCTCTCTATCCCTTCACTCTCATGTCCTGGCTCAGGCCCCCACTGGTTCTTATCAGGTTTCAATAGAAACCACTTCCACATAGTGACCTTTCAGAAGTGCCCATTTGCCACACCACTCTGGGGCTTAACACTCCACCACATGAAAAGATGCTCAACATCAGTAGTCATCAGGGAAATAAAATCACCACGAGACACCACTACACAGCAATTAAAATGGCTAAAATAAAAAATAGTGACAACAAACGCTGGCGAGGATGTGGGCAAGCTGAATCATTCATCCGTTGCTGGTGGGAATGTAAAATGGTCCAACTCTGGAAAAAAGTTTGACAGTTTCTTAAAAGAACCTAACATGCAGCTGCCATGGAACCAGCAAGTGCGCTCCTGAGCATTTACCCCGGAGGAATAAAAACTTATGTTCACACAAAAACCTATACACAAATGTTCATAGCAGCTTTATCATAATCCCCCAAAACTGTCCTGTGATACTCCAGACATCCTTCAATAGGTAAATGGTTAAGTGAACTGTGATACATTTATACCATGAAATACTATCCAGCAACAACGAGGGGCAAACTACTGATAAATGTAACAAATTAGATGAATCTCTGAGAAATGATGCTGAGGGTAAAAAGGCAAACCAAGAAGGTATATTTGAGTGATGTGAATGTACAATTCCATTTATATAACGTTCTTCAAGTGATAACATTTTGTTTCATTTTGTGTCATTGTCCATGGAGGACAGGGGTTTGGGATGGGGGAGGAGGGGAGGAGGGAGGTGGGTGTGATTATAAAAAGGGCAGCATGAGGGATCCTTTTGGTGTTGAAACTGTTGAGTAGTTTGACTGCGGTGGTGGATACTGAAAACTACAGAGGGGACAAAATTGTTTATACTTAATACACGCACACACACACACACACACACACACACAAACACGAGTACAAGTAAAACTGAGAAATCTGAATAAGATGGGGGTAGATTGTATTAGTGCTAGCATCCTGGTTGTACTAGAGTTTTGCAAAATATTACCATGGGAGAAATTAGACAAAGTGTACGCAATTTTTCTGTATTATTTCTTACAGCTGCCTGTGAATCTGCAATTATCTCAATTAAAATTTTTTGTTAAAATTTTAAATTTATTTCTATTAAATTTTTTGGTGGTAAAATATACATAACATGAAATTTACCATCTTACCATTTATAAGGGTACAGTTCTGTGACATTACATTTACATGGTTGTGCAACCATCACCACTGTCCATCTCCAGAACGTTTTCATCTTCATCAACTCAAACTCTGTACCCATTACACAGTAACTTCCCATTCTCCCTTCCTCCCACAATTTTTTTTAAATCTGGAAATAAAGAACCCCAAACAACCTTCCTGAGCATCTCATCAACCACAGAGCAAGCTCTCTCAGTGTCCTTGAACTACCTTTGCTCTGCTGTTGCCCGTGTACTGGCACTCCTGTGACCCCTGTCTTGCCTTATCAAGCCCCCGGGGGATTTTGTTGATGTTATCTCCTTGTTGGGACACTCAACTTCTCTCTGCCTTGTAGATTCAGTTTCAGGGTCCTTCCGAAGTCCTGGGAGGGGTACTAGCAATATGTTTACATGGCCATAAGTTTTTTTTTTTAATGGAAGTGTAGTTGATTTACAATGTTTCAGGTGTGTATACAGATATATGTATATTTATAAGTATTCTTTTTCAGATTCTTTTCCATTACAGGTTATTACAAGATATTGGATATAGTTCCCTGTGCTATGCAGTAGGTCCTTGTTGTTTATCTATTTTATACCCAGTAGTGTGTATCTGTTAATCCCCAACTCCTAATTTATCCCTCCCCCGCCCCCTCCCCCATAAGTTTTTGTAAATTTGCAAAAATAAAATATTTTATCTGCAATCAGGTATGACCTTGGGCATTTCTTTCCTGGTCCTCCTGCTGCCTCTACTACGCTTAAAGTTGTTGACTATTTCGATACGTTGCATCTGTTCCATGTTTTCTTTCCAGGTTGGCCAAGCTTGGATTTTTCTTTCAAGAGTTTAAGTGTCATGAGAAGATCTGCCCATTATGAAGCAATGCGAGATGTGTCTTGCAATGTGGGATGTGTCTAGGACTCTAAAATATATTTCCGAAGACTTGGGAGAGGGGCCTACACAGAAGCGAGAGGAAAAAGCTTATTCAAAAAGTCGATAAACCTTGAATATGCATTTTTCTTGGAATTTGGAAAGATGTTTTGGAACATTTCAGTAGCAGAAGTGAGAAATTACAGACTCCTAATTTGGATGTAGATGAAAGTGAATCTATTTTGTCATCTTTAAATTAGTTTAATTGTTTATTTGAGAGCCAACAGATAAACTTAATGGACTATGAAAAAACATAATCAAAATAATGAAATCAATAGAAATCATTTAGACATTAAAAAATTGTAAGAAAATTTTTTTAGATATTTCAAAGGCAGAAGTTCATCAAGAGAAAGATATTCTATTTCTAACAGAAGGTATGGCTAACTCCTTGGATTTTTTGATAATCCAGTTAATTAAGAGGAGTGAATCATATGAACACATTGGGAAAAGGTTTGTTTCTTGCTGATTTGCTCCAGAATACTGACGTCGATAACATAGTTTAAACTTATAATACCCACTATAATAAGGAAATCAACACCAAACTGGTTAATGACTTTCATCAATTCAAAGAATTTGAAGACTACGAGAGTAGTCACTACCTAAGAAAACTTGAAATACCCCGACATTTCACAGCTCATATATAAACCGAGAGGTTTTCTCAGTTTTGACAACAATCCTACAATTTACATGACCAAACCAGAGATTAGTTGGGAACTGGAAAGAATTCTTTCTAAACTGTTGAGAATAAAAATAAAATTTCTATCAACCATGTCAGAAGGAGAACTGAAGGATCTATTTTCTCCGTAGAAAATATTTCATTGTCAGAGGAAGAGGCAATCAAAGAACATGCAGGACAAATGCGTAGGGATAAAAGTATTGCTGAGGTGGATTAGGCAGTTAATAAAAATACTGGGTGTTTGGATAGTGTAATGTTTGTGATAGTTGATCAATTTTACAAATTTGCAGTTTGTAGAGTTTCTTTTTATTCTAAGTAAGTATTCATTTTGCACGTAATATTGTATTTATAACTTTATAGTTAAAGAAGAGCCCCCAAATTACATTAGCCCCACAAAATCTGGATCTATCCCTACCCCGATTCTCCCCTCACCTCTTAGTTGCATGATTCCCAGGCTCGTTCTAAGACCCCTGTCTAATATCACCCCTCCCAACACATTAAAAAAACAAAAACAAAAAACGTTTGTTTATTCTTTTCATCTTCCTGACCATAAACAGTACCATGTAATGGACACGAACACATACTTGGGAACAAGGCTGCCTGGGTTTGAATTCCATCAATCTGGCCTGGTAGCCTTGTGACCTCGGGCAAATTTCTTATGCTCTCTCTGCCTCTATGTTTTCTTCTATAAACCAGGGATGATAATAGTATACACCTTAAAGTATCATTGTGAGGATTAAATGACTTTATACATATGAAGCGCTTTTAAAAGTCCTGGCATATGTTCTCAGGACCTAGCAAGGTGTCTGGCAGAAATCCTGGCACGTGGTAGGTACTCAGAGGTGTGGCCTGGTTGCAGAGAGGGGCTGGGACACGTGGCTTAACAGGGTACAACCTTCATTGATCAGGGTACAACCTTCATTGATCAGGGGACAACCTTCATTGATCAGGGTACATTGATCTTTTTGGTCCCGGATTTTCTCCCCCCCGTAAAACAGTGGTCTCACATCGAAGTCCTTCATAGCTGTAAAATCCTATGACTTAGTGGAGATACAATAATATGCGATTTTATTACTCACTAGAGTGAACGTTCAGGGAAGCTCAATAATTTTAGTTCTCTTGACAATTTCTAGATTTTTGCTCTTGACTCTGATTCTTCAAATATTTTCTGTAAGCAGACAGGATATAAATAGTAACAACATCCCAACTCTAGACCTTGTGATTACAAGTTCATATGATTATGAACAGTTGTCAATCTTGAACATCCTTCTTCTCCTTCTCTTTAGTAGTGTCCATAGTAACTTCCATTTTTATAAATCTCTAGCTTTAGGAGGTATGTGCTTGTGGTGGCGAACGCTGTGTGTCAGCTCGGCTAGGATGTGGTGCCTGTTTGGTCAGACACTCGTCTAGATGTTGCTGTGAAGGTGCTTTTCAGATATGATGAACATTTACAATCAGTGGACTCTAAGTAAAGCATTTTATTTTCCATAATGTGGGCCTCACCCAACCAGTTGACGTCGTTAAGCGCAAAGACTGAGGTATACGAAGAGGAAGGAATTCTGCCTCAACCCTGGAAAATAGAAACCCTCCCTGAGTTTCCAGCCTGCTGGCGTGCCCCACAAATGTTTTGCCAGCCCCCAAATCATGTGAGCCAATAGAGAGATGGATAGAGAGAGAGAGAGAGAGATTGATTTTAAGATCTCTATCTATCATATATTTATAAATATATGTTAAATAAACATTCTGTTTCTCTGGAGAACATTGACTAATACAGCACTCCAATAGGTTAACTCAAGACATACGAGAAGCATGCATACATTCCTTCCTTCCTTCCTCTAGTCAGTAAGAATTTATTGAGATGAACGTGTACGTGGCACCGTAAAGGGCATTGGACATGATCTGTAAAATATCACGGGAAGTCTGATGGACTCACACTGTAGCTTCCTGAAAATACCCAGTAGAATCGTATTAAGCAACAGGGTAGTAATTGTTATAGGGGCTCAGAGACACACCGTAGGTTTGGTTAGACAAAGGCCCCTTTTCTGGGACCTCCAGAGTCTAAACTCCGATGGCTGAAAGATAAGAAGTGTAGCAGAATGTTTGCCGAAACGAGAACCTTCTTTTTCCCTGCGATCCTTGCTGGCACCCATCTTCAAATCCTGTGATTTTTAACCCTTTTAATCTGTGAAATGTTTTGAGGAGGCCAAAAGGCCTTGGGACTGCTTTGGAGCTGGGAGGTGGGAAGGCGGAGTGAGAGGGACAGGACCTCACAACCAGGACAGAGGGATCTGGTTGCCAATCTTGGCTCTAGCATCATCTGAGTGACCGTGGGCAAATCACGCAGCTTCCCTATCGCTCATGTTCATATTTACAAAGTGGAGAGAATCTCTCCTTGAAACGCTGGTGTGAGGACTCTTTAAGATCACGCGTGTTCGATGACAAGAACAGGATTTTTTTTTTTCCCAGCCTGCACCTCACCGCTGGTCCGTCTCCAGTGGCTCACCTCCTGAGCGTATGTGCTGCGGCCAACAGGGTCTTGGTGTAGCAAAAGGCAGCGAGCGTTTTCCTGTCCTTTCATCTTCTTTTTGTTAAAGACAGTGAGAAGCTGACCTACAGTTTTAAAAGCCAAACATATGCCATACTCACTGTTTCCAAGCTGTGAAAGACAACTTTCCAGAAATGAAGAAGCAGGTCTCTGACAGATGCTGCTCTCACACTCTGAGAGCCCACTCCTACAGCAGTGCCTGTGGGGTGCAGCCCTTTTCTCTCCTGTTACTCTTATCCCGTGGTGTTGGATGATACCCCGCGTGACCCAGGAGAGCTGCCACTGGTGTAGAGGAGTCAGAGGGCTTTAGTCCATGAGCCTAATAGCATGGTTTTTGGATGAGAGAGATGAGCTTGAATCGTGGTCGTCGAGCTGCAGTCTCCGTATTGTAAACAGGAAGATCAGATGTCCCCTGTTCAGACTCTTGGAGCTGACGTTTACAAAATGGAACTGTCTTTACTTTCATTGGGGTGGGATTGCAAGGGAACCCACCTGACTGCAAAGGAACTGCAAAGAGGACTCTGAGCTGGGATTAGCACAAATTGTTCAGGGATTCAGTTCCTTGTTTCCCAAACCTGGTCTGGCATTAGAATCAGCTGGAGGGGTGGGTTTTGTTAGAAACACAGTTTCCCAGGACTCACTCCAGAGCTAGTGAAATAAAATCTCACGAATTAAGAGTTGGGGATATGTGTTTTTTAAAAAGCTACACAGTTTGAGTAGATATTTGTACAGCCATATTCATGGCAGCATTATTCACAGTAGCCAAAAGGTGGAAACAACCCACGGAAGCATTCGTGTACGGATATCAGGATAAACAAAATGTGGTCTATACATACAATGGAATATTATTCCGCTTTAACAAGGAAGGACATTCTGACACATGCTATAACATAGATGGACCTTGAGGACATTACGCTAAGTGAAATAAGCCAGTTACAAAAAGTCAAATATTGTATAATTCTAGTTAAATGTGGTACCTAGAATAGTCAGATTCACACAGACAGAAAGTGGAATGGTGGTAGCTGGGGCGGGGCTGGCGGTGGGTGGGGAATAACTGTTAAATGGGTACAGAGCTTCAGTTTAGGATGATTAAAAAGTTCTGGAGATGGATGGTGGTGAGGGTTGCACCAAAGTATGAATGCACTTAATGCCACTGAACTGTATACTTTAAGATGGTAAATTTAATGTCATGTGTATTTTAACACACACACACACACACAAAAGCAGCACAGGCTTTTCTATCGCAATGAGTCTGGGAACATAAAATTAAGAATACTTCACCATTCCAAATGCTTATTTTCTGTTCTTTTACCCCCAGTTTATCCTGCACCCTTCTTCCTGGCATCACCACCTCAAGGCATCTGTTTAGACAGGGATGTGGCTAGAACTGGAAGGGACCCTGTGAGTCCTGAAGGAAATACGGTAGCAACACTGGGAGGTGGAAATGATCAGCTAGAAGAGCCGCTGGAGGGATGTCCTACCAAGCCATAATCAGTCTCCCCTCCTGCCGTCCCATCCTCTCCACCATCAGGGTCCCTTTGGAGTGTGAGGACAGTAGTGCTTGGGGGAGGTGAACACCAGACCCATCTAGGTTTCGGAGACCACTGTTGGCTCAACCTTCTCCCCCATCACTGAGCTGTCATTTCTGACATCAAACAGCCAGAATGGCTTAGCCGGGCCATCTCATTCTCCCCTCCTTGGAGGGTTAGGGGAAACAGAAGCTTGCAGCCTTCCTCCTGGGAGACAAAGTCCCATGACTATGGGAGTTGAGAAGTCCAGAAGGAAGAGAAGGGCAGATCCCCAGGGACCTGCTGCTCCCCCAGCAGCCATCTGCTGCTGCCTGGGGTCAGAGCCACATTTTCCTACAAGCTTCTCACTTCTCCCAGCTCAAATGTTGCCCTTGAATCAAGATTGTGGTTAAATAGCTCAAAATAATTAATCAATCTCTTGAATTGCTGTTCTCGGCTGGCTTATGCTTTTCTGGTTGCTTTTGCTGTTCTTTTTCTCTTTTTAATTCAAAAGTGGTATTAAGAATTTATAAGCATGTCTGTGGTCACATATACCCAGGCCCCTCCGTCACTCTGCGAGTCAAAATCAATACCGGGAAGTTACAGCCTCCAACCTCAGGCTGTCTCTTTCCTGCTCTTTTTGGACCAGAAATGAGGACCGAGTCTATGTATAGAGAATTGGCCTGCATCAAGCTCGAGAGCTTTTTATTCTGTTCAAACAACTTTGACAGGCGCTGGGTCCCGACAGACCTTAAATAGAACAATATACATTCTGTGACAAAGAGCACTGGGGGAGAGAAACTGGAAAACGGAAAATGCAATACTACTTTTCATTCAGCCAGGACTTCAAAAAAGGGGAAGCGGGGCTCTGGAAGGTTTGGATTCGTTGTTACGGGAGTAGGCGGTCCTGGAAAAGTGGGAAACAAAGCAGGGCTGGACCTGGTGCAATAGATCTCTGGGGAACATTTTAGGCTGGCAGATAAAGGATGTCCTAAAGAAACCAGGAGGGAAATAGAGCATATAGAAGGTCCCCAGTTACAAAATGACTGTGGAGGACAAAAGAGAACACATTAAATGGGATTGCTCTAGAAGGGGAACAGGATGGGGGATGGGGTAGGTGGGAGATTCATGTTTTTACTGTGTATGTTTCAGAACCTTAAAATTTGTTTCATTCGCAAGCATTACTTCTCCTGAAAAATCAAGAAACAAATACATGAGTACACTAATTGGGGGCAGATTAAAAGAGGTTTATTTGTGACGAACAAAAAGAAATCAGAAAGGCATAGACTGAGAGAGGACCTTTTTCCTGGTTTGTAAATGTTTTTGTTACGTCCTTTAAAGATGTAAAACATAATTAAATGAGGTTGCCCTACGCAAAATGACTTTATTTTTAGGTCAGATATGGTAGAATATTGGCAATTTTACATGGTTTAACCCAGGGCTTTTCAACCTTGGCGTTATCGACATTTTGATAACTGTTTGTTGTGTGGTGGGGAGTGTCTTGTGCCTTGTGGGACGTTTAGCAGCATCTGTGGCCTCTACTCACCAGATGCCAGCAGCACCTCCCCAGTCGTGACAATCGTTGATGTTTTCTACGTCTCCAGCCGGAGTGGCAACATAATTTGTGGGGTCCAGTGCAAAATAAAATTGCGGAGCCCCTTATTATATAAAAATTATTAAGAATTTTAAGACTGTGACAGCAGAGGATTAAATCAAGTGCGGGACTGGAGCCATTCTAAGTGTGGTACCCCATTCAACTATGCCAGTTACAAGCCCACAAAACTGATCCTGGTCTCCAGACATTGCCAAACGTGAGAACCACTGGTTTAATCTAATATATTTGGGTCTGCATATGCACATGCTCAGAGTCACAGAGAGAGTTCATCTTTTTTTTTTTTTTAATAAAATTACGTGAAGTCTTAAGAAATGTTATAGCAGGACATCAAGTACCAGGAGGTTTGGATGGCAGCCAAATCTGGCCCTCCACCTGTTTTGGTAAATAAAGTTTTATTGGCACACAGCCATGCTCGTTTGTTTACACATTGTTTGCGGCTGCTTTCCCGTGTGGCAGCAGAGTTGAGAAGTTGCAACAGAGACCATATGGCCAGCAAAGCCTGAAATATTTATTATTTGGCCTTTTACAGGAAAAGTTCGTTGACCCTGTTCTAGATGATTGAGTTTGCAACCAGTGCTTGTGGTGGTGGTCGTGGAACAGATGGAATTAGCTAGAAGCCCTTGGGTACGTGGTCCTCTATCTCTTGTTATCCACACAAGCTAGAACATTTAGGGTTCTTGTAGGGAGGACATAGAAAACTACCCGGAGCTTATTTAAGCAGAGGTGAATTTATAGGAACGATATTGGGGGTACTCAGAATTGGTGGGTGGCTTAATTAATGCATGAAGTGCTGTGTGGAGTGCACAAGAAGTAATACCTTGGTTTCTTTTGGTTCAACTTCCTAACTCAGCTGGTAACCTTAGTGCATGTCAGAGAAAATGAACAGGATAGAAGCTATTTGAGTGTTAAAAAGTGTTGTATGCTGAGCAAAGTTAGTGTCTAGGTTAGTTTTTATTTTATCCAAACAGGTTTGTTTTATTCCTAATATTCTTTTGCATTGCAGTTACTTTCTTTTTCTTCCATGAAAAAAAAAAATTACATTTCTCAGGAGACATGTTTGGCAAAAGTAGTTGAAAGGAAGGACGTCTGATGGAAACTTGAGTAGTTTTGCATGAGCAATGGTAATTATTATGATGATAGGTTTCCTGCCTAAGCCTTCTCGGTGGGTAGTATTTGCAAATTAAACACACCATGAAATATTCAGCCCCTTGCCACACATCTTGGTTGATTTGCATAATCCTCTTGCACAGGCTCTGGGGTGAGCTATTCCCTTATTAATTATTAAATTCCCATCTGTACAGTGTGAACAGGATAATGAAATTCCAGCAGGTCCCAAGAAAAGCGGAGCACCGCCTTCTGGAGAAGGCTCCTGGCTTTCCCGGGCTTGGGTCCTTCTTCCGGCCAAGGGTGCCTTCCCGTGCATCTCCCCCAAGGGCTAATTGTAGATTTGGCCTCTGACCGAAGCAGTTCCGACCTTCTTATAACCCAGGATTCCACGGTTCTGGTATCAGCCCCTTACCACCCACAGCTCGGCCACCGAGGAATCGCCATGTGACTTTATAAGGACATTCTCAAACCCGTCATCCTAGGCTTGCTTTGTGGACGGCCCCTAAGGTTCATTGCTATTCCCCTATTACTTCATTTTTGGGTGCGTTTTTCCATGTGGCAAAAGATAGTTTTCCTCTAGCTGTTCAGCAAGGAGTTTGAAAGCCATGACACACTCCCCGCTGCTCTGTGAAAAAACAGACCCAGAGCACTTGGAGAGGGGTGGGTGGGCATCTTGGGTGTAGAGGCGGAGTTGCCGTGGCAGACGATACTGATGGCTGGGGGCCAGGGGAGCTGAGGATTCGGGGGTAACTCGGGGTCCCCCAAAGCGGGCTCACTCACCTGGAAACTGAGATTCCCGAGACCCTTCCTTGTGGTCCCCTCAGGCTGGTCTTGTTTGGGAGCTGTGTCTCTGGGTAGAGTTTTTGTATTTAAAAACCAGCACTCACTAGTCAAGGTTGTCTTTGGATACACGGAAGAGAATTGTCCATAAAGGGGCCGATATTTGAGATCTCTTGGGGTCCAGGGCTTCTCGAACTTTCCTGTGCATGCACATTACCTGGAGATTCTTTCAACATGCAGATTCTGATTCAGGGAGTCCTGGGGTGGGGCCTGAGATTCCACATTCCTGGGAAACTCCCAGATGATGCTGCTGGCCCATGGACCACACATCAAGTAGTGAAAGGCTGGGAGACAAGCTCATACTTGTAAATAGGGAAGAAATCAGACTTACAAATGAAGGGGAAGAACCAACATGCTAAGCTCATGTGTGCTTTTCTTTTTTAGCTTTTTAATTAAAGGCACAATTAGCAGGGATTATAGCAAAGCCAGCATTAAACATTTTTCTTATGCTTATTATAATCATTTTTTCATTTCCACTAAGCTTGTGTTAAAATTTAGAAGTGGATCTAGAGCTGCTCCTGGTGTAATTGCGAATCTTCTTTTTTTTGCGGTACGTGGGCCTCTCACTGTTGTGGCCTCTCCCGTTGCGGAGCACAGGCTCCGGACGCACAGGCTCAACGGCCATGGCTCACGGCCGGGCCGGGGCACGAACCCGTGTCCCCTGCATCGGCAGGTGGACTCTCAACCACTGCGCCACCAGGGAAGCCCGCGAATCTTCTTTTATACCAGCTGGACTTTTAGGAAGTTTTGTAATCTCTCTGAGCCTCTTCTTCCATCTGGAAAAGAGGGAAAATAATAGGACCCATGAAGTTTGTACAGCTAGCATCATGGGGTGTAGACTCTGGAATTGCTTTGACTTGGGTTTAAATCCTACGTTTGCTACTTGAGTGTATTTTTCCTTCTCTGGCCTTGTTCTCCTCACCTGTAGTACAGGACCAAGCTAGGACTGGTCTTTAGAGGATTGTTTCAAAGATTTGATGAAGAATAGGACCTGGTGCCTGGTTGGTACTCAGTAATGATGGGAGCAGTGGAGGTATATCAAGCTTCTGGAAACACAGCCTTTCAGCTGGTCTCAGGCAGAGATGCCTGCACAGGGACAGAGAAGAGAGAGTGGGCTGAAGGTTTGGGAGGCCTTTTGTTCTCCTTTTTCACATTTTTGAAATGTTCACTATTGCACAAATAGTGTGTGAAGCTTTGTGGGATTTTCGAGGAAGAATCTTAAAGGGATCCTATAAGAAAGTAGTCAAAAGGCTGATGGAAGCAAAAGAAATGCCAAGTCTGACACAAGTGAAAAAATAGTCTCCTTCTGGGAGGCTGACTAATCTGAATGGACCATTGGTTGAGCAAAATTAGGAGGTTTTTCTACTGTGAGTTGAGGAGAAAGATACTATGGAAAAGCAAGAAGTTAGGTTGAAGCAGGCAACCTTGTTGTTGAGGGTGTCATTTCTGGGATTGAATCCTCAGAAATGCCAGTCCTCCAAGAGAGGTAGCAACCAAAGTGATGCAGGAAGCGCTGGAGCTGAGTTAGATTAATTTACATTGGTTCACCCCAGGCCTAGGCAGTGAGCCTTCACCAGAGCTTACAATCTGCCACGTTTGGCTTGCAGATGTGCTTGTTTGGTCCTCAGTGTTTTTTGTTTTTTTTTTTAAACATATGGATTAGGTGTCAACAAAAAAAATATTGCAGATTTTATATCAAAGTCCAGATTTCCAACTACCAAAAAAAATTAGTAACTCTGCTCTGAATAAGCCCTGGGACCTGTAGGTGGACACACTTTCTCAGGTAGGTCACAGTCCCTACCTGGCTTGCTTCAGTCATTCACAGCCCCTGCCTGGCCTCTGTAGGCATTTAAATTTGTGACATTATTGTAGTTTTTGCACCTCTGCCCATGATTTATCATCCAATCTTCTGTTTGAAGGCAGGCAAGCAATGTTCTGAATCTTTGCCCTCCTAATATCTTTAAAAAAATTTTTTTTTACGGTACGCAGGCCTCTCACTGCTGTGGCCTCTCCCATTGTGGAGCACAGGCTCCGGACGCGCAGGCTCAGAGGCCATGGCTCACGGGCCCAGCCGCTCCGCAGCATGTGGGATCTTCCCGGACGATGTCCCCTGCATCGGCAGGCGGACTCTCAACCACTGCGCCACCAGGGAAGCCCCTCTTCCTCATAGCTTCATTTCCTTAAAGCCTTGTTACCTGCAGCCACTGAGCTGTGAAAAGACAGTAGACTTGGAATCAGAAGATCTGGGTGTATGTCTACATGCTGATAATTACCAGTGTTGGTACTTTGGGCAAATACAATCTTTCCAAATCTTAGCTTCTTTATTTGTAAAATGGTAGCTCATAATCGTAAAGGTTAAATGGGCAGTAAGTGAAAGATCTCTGTGACCCCTAAAGGGTGGTAGAGGTATAGTGTACCACGGGAGAGGAGGGTGGGAATGTGA
This sequence comes from Lagenorhynchus albirostris, assembly GCF_949774975.1. Lineage (NCBI taxonomy): Eukaryota > Metazoa > Chordata > Mammalia > Artiodactyla > Delphinidae > Lagenorhynchus > Lagenorhynchus albirostris. The sequence goes on along the minus strand of NC_083095.1, from coordinate 148,801,469 downwards.
TACCTCCAGTCTAGCGAGGGAGATAGAATTGATATAGACAGTTGTATAAAATCATAAATGCTATTATACGGAAATGTTGGGAGCAGGGCAAGTGCTTGGTTCAGCCTCAACGTAGGAGGGAGTCCTACCAGGGATTCTTGAAGGATGTGATTTGCTGAGTCTTGAAGGACTATTTGGCGTGGCCAAGAGGACCAGATAATGCAATGCTTCTAATGATTAAAGTGCACAGGCTTCTAAGAGGGTCTGTTAGGGAGTGATTCTAGAGCCATAGATCCCTCACTGGTAGTGGGGGAAAGAGGGCTCCGGGTAGACTTCTGGACACCCCTCAAATGTCCTGGGTAGAAGCTGCCCAGTTTGACGCAAGTTCAAGCTGACAAACTGAGGTTTTCCCCACCAAACCTCATTTGTTGGTGGTGAAGAAGGAAACTGAGCATTTGGGAAGGAGGACCTTGTTGAGAAACTTTGGGTGACGGCTTAGTGTGAGAGTCAAGACAGAGTTAAAAATAGGAGTTTGGTCCTTTCGGTCTGGAACCATCACCACGCATTGATGACTGGAGAAAATAATGTAATTTGATTGTTCCATTGGGTGATTTCTGGGAATACGAAGACATTTTTCCAAAACTGGAAGTCCGCGTGCATTGGGAGAATACCTCAATGCTGGGTCCTGCGTCCTCCTTGGCATCCCCCTCCCTGGGCCCCTGCTCCATCCACGGCAGGCTTAAGTTCCCACTGAAACTCGACTAAATTAGAGGTGTGCCAATTTTTTCCACATGGAACTCTGTTAGGGTTGAAGATGCGTTTGGCTGGGCAAGGAATCGCCAGCCTGCTTCCCCTCCCTGCATTGCATTTGGCAGATGTTTTCTGCAGAAGGAATGTGGAGAATTTCCCTTTTCATCATGTCAGATCATCTGGCCTGGGCCTGGCCCTTCCCCAAGAGCCCAGTGGACACAGCTGGAGCCGGGCGGGGCCCAGGCGGATTGCTGAGCTGGGAGCTGTGGCCTTCCCTTGGCTTGAAGGCCATAGTGGAGCAGGACTGACCAAGGCCAACGCGTCCCACGGGGTGGGGGAAGGTGCCCAGCCTGACGCACAAGTGAAAGGAGGTGGGGCACACAGAGGCCTCTGCCTGCCCCTCTGATCTAAACTTTAATCTTGAGATTGTGGCCTGTGAACTCTCCCACAGCACCTTTCCCACAGCACTCCACTAGGAGATCTCCAAGAGAAAGAAATCATTTCGCCAGGGGTGGATCCCGGTTTGGGGTGGCCTGAAGTTCACATGATTTTTGGAATCCTCTTTGAGAAGATAAAATTATGAATACAGAATTAAGTGCAGGGCCTTATAAGGGGTTCTTGCAAGGGAGGAGGCCTGATGTCTAAGCTACCTTAGTGTCACGGTGAAACTGCCTTTTCAGTTTCTGCTCTATCAGGCAGAAAATGCAATCAGAAAGCCTGGGAAGACATTCTGGATTGGGCTTTGGGTGTTCACTTAGGAACCTGCCATTGCTTGGTCATCTGATGGTCAGGGTACCCCTGACAGGTGGGAGAGGGTGGATGTGAGGCCCAGAGGACCTGGACATGTTGGGACATCCATGGGGATAGGCCACACTGGGGAAAGTCGGGGAGACAGACAAGGTCAACCAAAGTGCCAAGTGCAAAGTAGCAGGATATAATTCAGAGAGGCCAGATTTTTGTTTGCTAGATTTTGCACAATAGGTTAGAGGTTGAGAGTTATCATTTCACAGCCTCGCCGATCTGGACTTCTTTTCATTTTTTTTTAAATTTTAGAATTTTATTAATATTTTTTATACAGCAAGTTCTTATTAGTTACCCATTTTATACATATTAGTTTATATATGTCAATCCCAATCTCCCAATTCATCACACCCCACCCCCCCACCACTTTCCCCCCTTGGTGTCCATACATTTGTTCTCTACATCTGTGTCCCTATTTCTGCCGTGCAAACCGGCTCATCTGTACCATTTTTCTAGGTTCCACATATATGCATTAATATACGATATTTGTTTTTCTCTTTCTGACTTACTTCACTCTGTATGACAGTCTCTAGATCCATCCACATCTCTACAAAAGACCCGTTTTCGTTCCTTCTTATGACTAATATTCCATTGTATATATGTACCACATCTTCTTTATCCATTCATCTGTCGATGGGCATTTAGGTTGCTTCCGTGTCTGGGTTATTGTAAATAGTGCTGCAATGAGCATTGGGGGTGCATGTGTCTTTTTGAATTATGGTTTTCTCAGGGTATATGCCCAGTAGTGGGATTGCTGGGTCATATGGTAGTTCTATTTTTAGTTTTTTAAGGAACCTCCATACTGTTCCCCACAGTGGCTGTACCAATTTACATTCCCAGCAACAGTGCAAGAGGGTTCCCTTTTCTCCACACCCTCTCCAGCATTTGTTGTTTGTTGATTATCTGATGATGCCCATTCTAACTGCTCTGAGGTGATACCTCATTGTAGTTTTGATTTGCATTTCTCTAATAATTAGTGATGTTGAGCAGTTTTTCATGTGCTTCTTGGTCATCTGTGTATCTTCTTTGGAGAAATGCCTATTTAGGTCTTCTGCCCATTTTTTGATTGGGATGGTTTGTTCTTTTAATATTGAGCTGCATGAGCTGTTTATATATTTTGGAGATTAATCCTTTGTTTATTCATTTGCAAATATTTTCTCCAATTCTGAGGATTGTCTTTTCATCTTGTTTGTAGTTTCCTTTGTTTTGCAAAAGCTTTTAAGTTTCATTAGGTTCCATTTGTTTATTTTTGTTTTTATTTCCATTACTCTAGGAGGTGGATCAAAAAAGATCTTGCTGTGATTTATGTCAAAGAGTGCTCTTCCTATGTTTTCCTCTAGAAGTTTTACAGTGTCTGGTCTTATATTTAGGTCTGTAATCCATTTTGAGTTTATTTTTGTGTATGGTGTTAGGGAGTGTTTTAATTTCATTCTTTTACATGTAGCTGTTCAGTTTTCCCAGGACCACTTATTGAAGAGACTGTCTTTTCTCCATTGTATATCCTTGCCTCCTTTGCCATAGATTAGTTGACCATAGGTGCCTGGGTTTATCTCTGGGCTTTCTATCTTGTTCCATTGATCTATGTTTCTGTTTTTGTGCCAGTACCATATTGTCTTGATTACTGTAGCTTTGTAGTATAGTCTGAAGTCAGGGAGTCTGATTCCTCCATCTCCATTTTTTTCCCTCAAGACTGCTTTGGCTATTCGGGGTCTTTTGCGTCTCCATACAAATTTTAAGACTTTTTTTTTCTAGTTCCATAAAAATGCCATTGACAACTAAATAGGGATTGCATTGAATCTGTAGATTGCTTTGGGTATTATAGTCATTTTCACAATATTTATTCTTCCAATCCAAGAACATGGTATATCTCTCCATCTGTTTGTGTTATCTTTGATTTCTTTCATCAGTCTCTTATAGTTTTCTGCATACAGGTCTTTTGTCTCCATAGGTAGGTTTATTCCTAGGTATTTTATTCTTTTTGTTGCAATGGTAAATGGGAGTGTTTCCTTAATTTCTCTTTCAGATTTTTCATCATAAGTGTATAGGAATGCAAGAGATATCTGTGCATTAATTTTGTATCCTGCAATTTTACCAAATTCATTGATTAGCTCTAGTAGTTTTCTGGTGGCATCTTTAGGATTTTCTATGTATAGTATCATGTCATCTGCAAACAGCGACAGTTTTACTTCTTCTTTTCCAATTTGTATTCCTTTTACTTCTTTTTTCTTCTCTGATTGCCGTGGCTAGAACTTCCAAAACTATGTTGAATAATAATGGTGAGAGTGGACGTCCTTGTCTTGTTCCTGGTCTTAGAGGAAATGCTTTCAGTTTTTCACCATTGAGAATGATGTTTGCTATGGGTTTGTCATATATGGCCTTTATTATGTTGAGGTAGTTTCCCTCTATGCCCAGTTTCTGGAGAGTTTTTATCATAAATTGGTGTTGAATTTTGTCAAAAGCTTTTTCTGCGTCTATTGAGATGATCATATGGTTTTTATTCTTCAATTTGTTAATATGGTGTATCACATTGATTGATTTGTGTATTTAAGAATCCTTGCATCCCTGGGATAAATCCCACTTGATCATGGTGTATGATCCTTTTCATGTGTTGTTGGATTCTGTTTGCTAGTATTTTGTTGAGGATTTTTGCATCTATATTCATCAGTGATATTGGTCTGTAATTTTCTTTTATTGTAGTATGTTTGTCTGGTTTTGGTATCAGGGTGATGGTGGCCTCATAGAATGAGTTTGGGAGTGTTCCTTCCTCTGCAATTTTTTGGAAGAGTTTGAAAAGGATGGGTGTTAGCTCTCCTCTAAAAGTTTGATGGAATTCGCCTGTGAAGCCATCTGGTCCTGGGCTTTTGTTTGTTGGAAGATTTTTAATCACAGTTTCAATTTCATTACTTGTGATTTGTCTGTTCATATTTTGTATTTCTTGTTGGTTCAGTCTTGGAAGGTTATACCTTTCTAAGAATTTGTCCATTTCTTCCAGGTTGTTCATTTTATTGGCATAGAGTTGCTTGTAGGAGTCTCTTATGATGCTGTGTATTTCTGCGGTGTCTGTTGTAACTTCTTCTCATTTCTAATTTTATTGATTTGAGTCCTTTCCCTCTTTTTCTTGATGAGTCTGGCTAACGGCTTATCAATTTTGTTTATCTTCTCAAAGAACCAGCTTTTAGTTTTATTGATCTTTGCTATTGTTTTCTTTGTTTCTATTTTATTTATATCTGCTCTGATCTTTATGATTTCTTTCCTTGTACTAACTTTGGGTTTTGTTTGTTCTTCTTTATCTAGTTCCTTTAGGTGTAAGGTTAGATTGTTTATTTGAGATTTTTCTTGTTTTTGAATGTGGGGTATCGTTTTTTGTGAGTTCCAGTGTCTTCCTGTCGATGATTGTTCAGCAGTTAGTTGTGATTCTGGTGCTCTTGGAAAAGGGAGTGAGCGCACATCCTTCTATTTCGTCATCTTGAACCAATCATCTTGTGTCCTCACCGATCTGGATTTAAACACAGGCTGAATTGCCTCTACTTGCCCTGGCATCTAGATCATTTCTTCAGTTGCAGATACCGACTTCTGGAAGTCTGATTCCTTTTTTAAACAAATATTTATTTACTTGGCTGCATAGGGTGTTAGTTGCGGCACGTGGGATCTTTTTGGCATGTGGGATCTTTCATTGTGGCATGCAAGCTCTTCGTTGCAGCGTGTGGGCTTCTCTCTAGTTGTGGCATGCGGATTTTCTCTTCTCTAGTTGTGGTGCCAGGCTACAGGGCACATGAGCTCTGTAGTTTGTGGCACGCAGGCTCTCTAGTTGCGGCGCACGGGCTCAGTAGTTGTGCTGTGTGGGCTTAGTTGTCCCGCGGCATGTGGGATCTCAGTTCCCCAACCAGTGATCGAACCTGCTTCCCCTGCATTGGAAGGTGGATTCTTTACCACTGGACCACCAGGGAAGTCCCTGGATGACTGATTCCTTTTAAAAGCAGACAGGTGCCAATCCTGAGTCTGTCACTTCCCAGCTTTGAGATTCCCATTTCTTCATCTGTAAGACTCATTTCATACATGTTTTTTAAAAGTTGTGATGATCAAAATCACTGATACAGGTAAAGGCCTATACTGTAATTCTAAACATAATTATTTAGAAACCAGAGTAAGTGGACACATTTAGTAAGCATATGCCACTTACACGCTTGATCTAATAGACACAGGTGGAACCCCAGAAACAGAGACGAGGCATACGTCTCAGGCCCACATGGAACATTTCCATAAACTGACTGCATTCCAGGCCTTAAAGTCTCAAGTCCTAGGATATATATCATGCAGACTCTATTCCTTGCAACTGCCCTTGCATTCATGAAATAAACCCAGCAACGTTGCTGAACTCACTTATTGATCTACACTGTCAATACCCACAGTTCTTGAAAACTCAATGTCAAGTGAAAACATGAAGCTGCAGAATGTAAATAAAATGTGATATCAATTCCCTAAAATTTAAAACACACAATGCTATTTGCTTTCTATGGGTAAATACTTAGATTAGTAAAAGCATAGAGACATGGCAGGAAGGATTTACATAACTGTAGTGACTGTTTCGGAAGTTGCTTAAGTTATATCAGACAGGTTTTGCTAAAAAATAAAAAGGAGTAAAATAAATGTGACGAACCTATATATGTGAAATCTAGTCCTTGTTGACCTAGAGGATTGTCATATCCCTTACCTCATGTCCTTTATGCTCGAGATTGTTGGAATTAAAAAGAAAAGGCTTGGGGCTTCCCTGGTGGGGCAGTGGTTGAGAATCTGCCTGCCAATGCAGGGGACACGGGTTCGAGCCCTGGTTTGGGAGGATCCTACATGCCGCGGAGCAGCTAGGCCCGTGAGCCACAACTACTGAGCCTGCGCGTCTGGAGCCTGTGCTCCGCAACAAGAGAGGCCGCGACAGTGAGAGGACCGCGCACCGCGATGAAGAGTGGACCCCGCTTGCTGCAACTAGAGAAAGCCTTCGCACAGAAACGAAGACCCAACACACCCAAAAGTAAATAAATAAATAAATTTATTTATTTTTAAAAAAAGAAAAGCCTCAGTGTTGGACACGTATTGGTATTCAGCAAATGTTAAGTTTTGTCCAGACCAGGTTTCAAGAGAGCATTCAATGAACCAGCATGGGTGAAACTTCCTAGGGCAGGTGCGCAGGATGGGTGTGCAGCCTCCTTCCCCGTCTTCCTGTTCTGGTCCAGCCTCTCATCTGTAGGGTGTATCCCACAGTGCCAGGCTGGCTGCTCCCACTTGTTTCCCCCAAATCTGTGCAGCTCCATGGGCACTGCTGGAAACATCAGAGAGGCAGCAGAAGTTGGGGAGACTGGGCATTAGTCCATGTCCAGCTCTCAGATCCCTGCCTCTAATAGGGCAGCAAAACACTCTCCTGCCCAGTCGTGCCTGGCAGGTCAGGGAGAAATGTGCGCTCCCAGCTGCCCCCTTCCTCCATCATCTTGCTGTATTACTCATTAATACCCACCTCGATCTCCCTTTAGGCAGTGGGCTTTCTTACCTTTTTAGGATAATTAGCAAACCTATTACACAATAAAACATGGCTTGGTTTCCATGGTGATTTGCATGCTCTGTCTCATGATGCTTTCCAAGGAGCCTATCTTAATCTTCATCAGCCCTACCACAGCTAGTCTCTGCCATATCTCATTACGGGGAAAGTTTCCTTAAGAAAACATTGTATTTCTTAATGCTCCTTTTGCCAGGGCAAAAATTCCAATGTACGGCATGATGATTATAGCGAACACTATTGTATTGCATACTTGAAATTTGCCATGAGAGCGGGTCTTCAGTGTTCTTGACATGCACACAGGCACACACACACGATGGTAACTATGTGAGGTGATGGATGTGTTAACTGAATACAGAGTATCAGTGTATCAAATCATCACATTGTACACCTTAAATCTATACAATTTTCTTTGTTAATTGAATCTCCATAAAGTTGGGAAAAAAGAAAATTTGCATTTTGAAAACAAAGGCTTCTTGGGTTCAAGTTCATTGATTTGTCTCTAATGTAGCCTGTAATTGAGAGCAACTTGTTTCTCATCATGAGTTTAATTATCATCAGGATGGATTAAACACTTAGCATACATGCTGTTAAGCATCTTAAAGACACTTAGGACATGTGTCTGTGTGGCCACTCCACAAATATGTGTGGTGAAATCCTGAAGGCTACGTTCAGAGACCTGCACGATATGCATGAAGGATTTCAATCTGCTCAAATGGAGATTCGGTAGAGTCGGCAAGCACCGTGAAATATCAGGCAGGTGGGAACAAATCATTCTGAGTCAGATCCAGTGGGAGACATGCAGTGTGGGCAGCTTCTTAATGAATATAGACCCGCACCATCCGTGCATTATTCACCCAGCTGTGCCTATTACTATTTCAATAATTAAAGGCAATTTGTTACAGGGTAACTTGACTGATTGCAATCAATAATTAAGAAGCCCAGAATCCAATGTAAACTGCTCACACCAGCTGGTTTTCCTGGGGCAGAACAATGCCCCTCCCTTAACCCTTTCTGCCCCTGGAGCATCTCGAGAAGGGTATTAACAAATGGCTGTTGAAGCATCCTCACTGTGCCCTCATCCAGCTCCAGGATGCACTTGGCACGTTCCCTTCGCTGTTGCTACTCAAAGTATGGTCCATGCATTGGTTGCTTCAGTTTCAGCACCAGCATCAGCATCATCTGGACCTTAGAAATGTAAATTTTTAGGCGCCACGCCCCCAGACCTACGGAATCAGAAACTCTGGGGTGGGGTCCCATAAGCTGTGTTCTAACAAGCCCTCCAGATGATTCTGGTGCGCACTCAAGTTTGCCTACTGGACTAGAGCAAGACCAAGTGTTAAGATAATAATAGAAAGTGTAAGTAGAGTTCAGTTTTAATATCCATCATGTCTGCTGTATAGTGGTCCCCAAGATTATGAGCTGCAGAGCATATGACTTCTCCATCCCCATCCCCTGTACTCCCCCCTCCCACCTTCCCATGTGTCCCTCCAGCATCCTCTCCACCATAGCATCCTGCATCCTTCTGGCTTTGCTCCACAGCTCCTGCAAGCGGAGCTCTCACTTTCACACCCCACGGGTAGAGTTCTGGTTTTGCACATATTGCAACTGCCAGAATTGACAGAAGTGACATTTATTATAAAATATGTATTTCACTTTATCACATCTCCTCGACAACTAGCTATGATATTCCTTCCAACCCCCAAACAAATCTAGGAATAAAACGAGTTCAGCAAGTAGTTTTTGAGAGCAACATTTCTTGATTAGTCTCCGCTCTCCTGACAGAGGAGTGGCTCTTACTTTAGTAATTGAGTTAATAGTCAGCATTACATTCATCACCATTTAGAACTGATCAGTATCTAGAGCCAACCCCCCTCTGTATAACAAATATAAGAGAGAGTCTCAGTACACTTAAAAATATATATATATATATATATATATATATATATATATATATAAAACAGCTTTAGTGAGATATCATTCACATACCGTACAATGTACCCATTTAAAGTATACAGTTCAGAATTCCTTGGCAGTCCAGTGGTTAGGACTTCATGCTCTCACTGCCGAGGGCCCAGGTTCAATCCCTGGTCGGGGAACTAAAATCCCACAAGCTGCACGGCGTGGCCAAAAAAAATAAATTAAAAAAAAAAATACAGTTCAAGCCACTCAGCTAGCTCAGTCGATAGAGCACGAGACTCAAAGTACAGAGTTCAATGGTTTTTGGTATATTCCAAGAGTTGTGCAACCATCACTACACTCAATTTTAGAATATTTTCATCACTCCCAAAACAAACCCTGGATCCTTTAGTCATCACGCTCCCCCCACCCCCAATTCCCTCTTCCCCTGTAGCCCTAGGTAACCATGAATCCACTTTCTGTCTCTGTGGATTTATCTACTCTAGATATTTCAATTATTTCATGTAAATGCACTTCTACAATATGTGGTCTTCTGTAGGTGGCTGATTTCCCTTAGCATAATGTTCATCCATGTTGTAGCATGAGTCAGTAGTTTATTCCTTTTATGGCCGAATCTCAGCACCGTTTTACTTCCCAACTCCCTTTTCACCCTGTCACTTTTTTTTTTTTTTTTTTTGCGGTACCCGGGCCTCTCACTGTTGTGGCCTCTTCCGTTGCGGAGCACAGGCTCCGGATGCGCAGGCTCAGCGGCCATGGCTCACGGGCCCAGCCGCTCCGTGGCATGTGGGATCTTCCCGGACCGGGGCACGAACCCGTGTCCCCTGCATCGGCAGGCGGACTCCCAACCACTGCGCCACCAGGGAAGCCCACCCTGTCACTTCTTAAGTTGGATTTTAGTTCCAGACTGTGTGTGTATGTTTATTTTATTTTTAGGAATCAATAGTTACTTACAATTAGTTTCAACATCAGTACCTTTCCCCTTTTCCCCTCCTCTGCTTCTCCTTCTCCTCCCCGGAGTTTCCCCCATGGTGGAACCAGATTCTTGCATTGGGTGATTGTCAAGGCGGTTTAAAACATTTTTTAATAGCGTTGTTTATTTAACTCAATATATCTAAAATATTATTTTAACATATAATCAATATTCAAAATTATTAATATTTTACATTCTTTTATTCATACAAAATCTTTGAAATCCAGTGTGTATTTTACACTTGTAGCACATCTCAATTCAGATGCGAAATCTGCACTAGAAATACTTGGCCTGCATTTGAATTTCATTGTTTACTGTGAAAATTCTTTTCATTGAATGGTATCTCCCATATTGCACTATTTATCTCAAGTTAAAAATAAGTACTTGCAATTTTTCAAATTTTGAATCAACACATCTTTGATGTTATTTGAAAGCTCTTATATGCTACAGGCAATGGTTTGGGTCTTAATTGAAGGTCTGTCACTTCTGGGGAATACATTTTTAATTTTTCTCTTCATAATTTTAAAGAAAACTTCCCTAGCTGAAATAACAATTTCTTTTACCATCTCTCCATCTAAAAATGTTTTTCTTTTTGTGCAGACACCCAAGCCATTTTATAGCTGGCCAAAGTTATAAGCTCAGATCTGTTCAAAATTGTTTAAAAATGTTTGTTGGACACAATTCTGATTTCAGACAACTAATTTTCTTGTTTTCTGATTGTTGAGAATAAACTTCTTATAAAATTCGCTGTGTATTTGTTGAACATGTATTATCCACTTAATTGTCCTAAATTTTCTTTTACATGACAGATATTCATTTTACTCTGCTGCAATAAGTTGCATTTACTATTCATTGTGAAATTTGCAACATACTTTCTTTTAGTCTCTTATTTTCTTTCTGCAAAAAATATTCATAAGCAAATTACAATGTTATATAAGTGTGTAAAAAAATAATTAGAACTGAGTTAGTTCATTGATGCTGAGAAGATTGATGATGAGTTGTAATACTAGAAACGACACAAGAAGTTTGAATCTTGTTGCTGGGCTTACACAACCAAGACTTATCAAGTGACTTTGTTAAACGCTCTCCATCCCCCGTCCCCCTTAGATGCCGTGGTGGCCTTGCCTACAACACAGATTGTAGCACACAAGACAGTGCCCAGTGGCTCTCAGCTGCCTCCATCACAAAGAGACATTTTCCTTTCCTCCCAAAGAGAGGAGTTTGCGCATCATCAGAACAACATGGGTCTATGGCTCCCTTAGGCAGGGATTGAGAAGGGGACAGTGCCCTGACATCATGTACCTTCGGAGACATTCGCCATGGACTCTACTGCCATTCCTCACTCATAGTGGCGTCTCCAACTTTATGGCTGAGTTTCTTCATTCAGGAACCTTTTCAATACTCCTGAGCATGGCCCCAGACCCAGCACTGTGCCGGCCCAAGGGTGTAAGCACAGGAGTGATTTGGGCTCTGAGGTGAGGCGTTAAAGGGACTACAGTTACACCACTGAGATGAACTATCATTTCACAGATGGGGATCCTGAGGCTTAAACAGGGACAGTGACTTGTCTGAGGCCACAGGGAATATTGGCAGGACCAGGGTTGGGGGGCAGATTCTACTGATGGATGGTTTGCCCACATTCCCACTTATAGGAAATCTGGAATTTATTGCAGAGGGTGATTCCTTCCCTTCAATACCCTTTCTTATTTTTACTCCAAAACAAGCCTGCCTCAATGGAAACTCTGAGGGCTATTTCATCTTTTGTGTTCCCTTCTGGGATAGACAATGTCATCACATTTCTGCTCTGCAGTCTTTGATTTTCTTTCTGGTTCCAGTTCAGACTGGAACCCTCCCACCTCCACAACCCCGAAACTCCAATCCCAGCCCCCGAGCTGCTGATTCACGTTTGCCTGCTCCCTTAGCATCACTACGCAGATGTCTCAAGCTTAAAATATCCAACACAAGACTCTGATTGCCCCCTCCCCACCAATGGTTCCTCCCTATACTCAGTCTTTTCCATCACACAAATGGCATCACAGTTCCCTCACTGCCTAAATGAAGAATCACTCTTCACTCTTCTTTATGTCATCCCCCACGTTGGTGGACCCCAAAGGTACACCTGAAGTCCATTCCCAAATCGCCACCTCCAGGAGCCACCCCTGTCTAATGCTCTCCCTCAGTTGCTGAATCTACTACAATAACTCTTTTTTTAAAAAAATTTATTTATTTTTTAACATCTTTATTGGGGTATAATTGCTTTACAATGGTGTGTTAGTTTCTGCTTTATAACAAAGTGAATCAGTTATACATATACATATGTTCCCATATCTCTTCCCTCTTGCGTCTCCCTCCCTCCCACGCTCCCTATCCCATCCCTCCAGGCGGTCACAAAGCACCGAGCCGATATCCCTGTGCCATGCGGCTGCTTCCCACTAGCTATCTACCTTACTACGTTTGTTAGTGTGTATATGTCCATGCCTCTCTCTCGCCCTGTCCCAGCTCACCCTTCCCCCTCCCCATATCCTCAAGTCCGTTCTCCAACTCTTAATTGATCCTACAACGCATTGATTGTGCCCCAACAGTCCATCCTTTCCTTAACTGCTAGATGGCCCATTCAAAGTATGAAACAGAGAATGTCACTTTCTAGCCTAAAAGCCCTTGACGACTTCTGGCTGTCCCTAGAATGAAATCCAAACTCCTCTTGGCTGTAAGGCACCTCCCAGTCTTTTCCACTGCCTACCACCTCTCAGGAGAATGAGAGCTCTTGGAGCAGGGACTATTCTGTCCTGTCTACCACTAATCCCATGTGCCTGGTGCATAGTGGGAGCTATTGATTGATCGACTGACTGACTGGTTCTATTCCTGCCTCGGCCTCCCCGCTGCCTTGTCTGGCCGCTCGACCCAAGGTCTGTTGCTGGCCTTGGGATTCCAAGTGCTTTGAGCAAAGGCTGATGGCAGCGCAGTGATTTTTGTGATGAGTGCACTCATTTGAAAATATTAATTCAAGGTATGTGTGTTATGATAGCTTATGGGGAACTATCACATGGTAAAGTTTGGAATTTGTTGAGAAGGGTGGGTTCTTCCCCTTCGCTCCATCTCTAATTTCCATCTGATAGCTCAGCTGTCCTGTGATTTGGGGCCTCTGAGGTTTGAGGACCACATCCTGTGTTTCGTCCAGAGGTCAGGTTGAGGCTCTTGAACACGCTCCCGTGTAGATTACTTCCAGGTGAAACGACCCTGGGAATTAAGAATGCTCTTCACGGTAAGAAGCCACTAACATTTCTGCATGGGAGAAGAAAAGTAAGCATCAAACCATAAAAATTTCCTGGCTAATGAAACGGAAGGACAAAGCGCTGTGAGAGCAGCATTCCCTACACTCGTAAATACCAAGCAGTGTTCCTAGGTGACCAGAGAAAATGCATGGGGGATCCAGAGAAGTTTTCAGAGCATAATGGGCTCTCCAGGGAGGGAAGGGGCTTGTACCATTTTCTCTTTCCCGTAAAGGGCAGGTTGCTGGTTTGCAAACTTTTGGGGCACTGTCCTTTAGCCCAGCAATCTGATCTGCCCCATGGGTTCTTGTCCACAGGGGTCTGTACACCGAGACTGGGGCTGCCTTCTGAGGTCAGTCTGGGGATCATCATGGGAAGAAGGGAAACATTATTGATGAGGCAGAAGCTCTCCTTCTGATCCTTAATCAGGAGGGATTTTCTGAAAGTTGCTTAGATGCTGGGGATTCAGCCGGGGGTAAAATGTGGAGCTCACGTTCTTAATAAACTGACCCAGAAGTGAAGGACTAGAGGCATCCGATGAGTGCAACGTTAGAGCCAAGCTCGAATGACGGGGGACACAGAAGATGGGGAAATCAACATTGAGGGAAAGGAGTCAGGCAAGGCAGCCCAGATGAGCAGACAGCCTGAATGAGGGCTTGGGGGTATGAAACCTCTTGGGGAGCTGTAGGCAGATCTGTCTGGTGGGAGCATCAGGTTTTGGAAGCAGAGTTTACTCTGGAAGGTCAGTGCTGGGCAGGTCAGTGTTGGGTCTGCATTTTAGAGAAGATCACTCTGGCTACAGGGTGAAAAGCAGATTGGAGAGGAAATGAGGGTTCAGAAGATGCATGCACCCCAAGGTTCATTGCAGCACTATTTACAATAGCCAAGACATGGAAGCAACCTAAGTATCCATCAGTAGAGGAGTGGATAAAGAAGATGTGGTACATATATACAATGGAATATTACTCAGCCATTAAAAAGAATGAAATAATGCCATTTGCAGCAACATGGTTGGACCTAGAGATTATCATACTAAGTGAAGTAAGTCAGACAGAGAATGACAAATATCATATGATACCACTCACATGTGGAATCTAAAATATGACACAAATGAACTTATTTACAAAACAGAAACTGACTCACAGACTTGGAAAACAAACTTATGGTTACCAAAGGGAAAAGGTGGTGGGGAGGGATAAATTAGGAGTTTGGTATTAACAGATACACACTACTATATATAAAATAGATAATCAACAAGGACCTACTGTTGCTGAGTCCAAGTTTGCTCTGCTCGCTGCACGACAGGCCAATAACTCGGAGAGGAGGTATTGTGGCAAGGAACACCACTTTATTCCAGGAGCCGGGCATCTGAGAAGATGGCAGACTAAAGTCTCAAAATAACCACCATATTGGGGTTTGGATGCCAGTTTCTTTTATAGTGCAGAGAAGGGGAGGAGATGAGGAATTGCAGTAAAAAGGCCATACGTTTTGCAAATATTCCCTGGAATGGCCATCCTCAGGGAGGGGATGTGTTAATTTCTTCTTTCTTGTAGCCATCCACAGGTGGACAGGGTCCGGATGTTCCCCTGAACAAAGGCACTTTGGTTTAACATTCAGGCAAAGGGGCGGGGCGAGGCAGGCCATTATGTACAGACAGTATCCTTTTAGTGAACAAAAGCAGCGGAAAGCTAAGGTTAAAGTAAAAGAAACAGAGCCAACATGTAGTCAGATTCGGCTCTTTCCTGTTACACTACTGTATAGCACAGGGAACTCTACTCAATATTCTGTAATCACCTACATGGGAAAGGAATCTGAAAAAGAATAGACACGTGTATGTATAACTGAACCACTTTGCTGTACGCTTGAAATGAACACGACAGGGTAAATCAACTATACTCCAATATAAAATGAAAATTAAATTAAAAAAAGAAAGAAGGCTGTTGTTCTAGCCCAGCCATGGCTGCAGTGGGGATGGAGAGGAGTGGGTGACAGAGATATCAAGCATTTAGGATCAGCAGGTGGTGGCAGCTGGTTATAGGAGGAGTTGAGAATAATTTTCATGAATATGGCATGTAGCTTGTTCCATATAGATGGGGCCAGGAAATGTGGTTAGATGACCAGGTTTTGGGGGAAGATACAGAGTTCATACTGGACATACTGGGTTTGAGGTGTCTGCAGGTCACCTGAGGATGCTCTGAAGGTAGGGAGTTCCAGTTTGGGGCTCAGAGACGTTGTCCCGTCAGACATAGGTTCAGACCCAGGGAACAGTCTCAGCTTCAGAGCGGAAATGGATGCCAGTAATGGCTGAGATTCCCCGGGGAGATTACAGGTAAATGGACACTGGGCTTGTTTAGTCAACAGCATTTGCATTTGAAATTTCTCACATCCAGTGCCCCGATGGTATTGAGAGGCAGCTGAATCCCTTGTAACCAGGTGAGAAACTGTGTCACTCTGAGGGTCAGCTGTGGACCTGCATGCAAGCCTTGCTGTGATGCTTTAGGACACCTAAGTAAGCAGGGTTTCAGTTTCTTGGTAGAGGGACAGGGGTTTGAATTCAGTGTATTTAGTATCGGAGTGGGTGTGAGGGGAATGAATGTCTAAATGAGGAGATCCTGGTGGCTAAAACTTGGGCCCGTGGGACCCAGATCATTTGAAACAAATCACTGGAAACAAAGAAAATATGTTTTTTGTGCCACATAGCTGAGCTTTCGTTTCTTTCCTGGGGTCGGAGCTGAGCTGGTACTGTCTGGAGTGGAGAAGGAGGCAAGCTGTTAAATCCTCAGAAGGAGGCGTTGAGGAGCTATTGATATTCTAAACCCCAGGGGCCAGCAGCACATCAACAATCAATAGCTTTCCCCACCAGTTTAATCGTCCCCATTAGCTCTGTCTCAGATGCCCTTACTCTAGTGATAGGTGTGGCCCACAGTCCGGGCTGTGTGTCAGGCCCTGTGGAAAGAATGTTGCTCTTTTCTTCTGAGTGGATTGTTTCATTACCCATTCAGTCATCAAAGACAAATCATACTGAGTTCAGGGCTAGAAGGGGTGCCATTCTTGACTGCAAGATGAGCGTGGGCGGAGGAAGCCCTGAGCTTCCTTGTGACAATGGCCCCTGGAGGAGAAAAGGGCAGAGGATGTCCCAATAGGCAGTGGCCAGGAGGCAAGGTGCTGGGACTCCAAGCCAGAAAGCTGCCTGGGCAAGTAAGGAGCAAAGCAAGGTCAGGGACTCTTCAGCTGCTAAGAGGATCGCACTCAACTCCAGCTCCAACCGGTAAGTAAAGGAAAATAATGCCATTGGTTCCTATTGCTGAGATGCCTGGCCGGCATCATGCATGATTGGATACAATGCTCCAATGTACCAGACATTGTCTCTTCATCGCTTTCCTCTTTCCTTTGTGTGACTCCATTGTTGGACAGGTTTTTCTCATACAGTGGCTACTAGCAGCTGTGGCTTCATTCCTATAGCTTAGCAATATCAGTTGAAAGAAAGTTCTGGCTGAAGTTCCAGAACTGAATCTCATTTGTGTTGGTTGGACCACTTGTTCATGCCTGAACCAATCACCATGGCCACAAGGATGGATGTTTGGATTGATCTGGCTTCGGTCGGGTGTTTCCTTGTTGCGATGGGGGGAGATGGAGTCAGCCCCATCCCAATGATATGGAAGGGGCATGAGGATGGGGGAGGTGTCCCCCCAAGGAATACTGGGACCCTGGATGAGTTGAATCAGTAAAAGCAAAACAATGGGGGGCTTCCGTGGTGGCACAGAGGTTAAGAATCTGCCTGCCAATGCAGGGGACACGGGTTCGAGCCCTGGTCCGGGAAGATCCCACATGCCGCGGAGCAGCTAAGCCCACGTGCCACAACTACTGAAGCCCACGCGCCTAGAGCCCATGCTCCACAACAAGAGAGGCCAACACAATGAGATCGTGCACCACCACGAAGAGTAGTCCCCGCTCGCCGCAGCCAGAGGAAGCCTGCGCACAAAGAACAAGCAACACACAACAAGCAATAAGCAACGCACAAGCAACAAAGAACCAACTCAGCCAAAAAAAAAAAAAAGAAAAAAAAAAAGGAAATCTTACAATGAGACATGGAAGGGCCCAGCAGCAGAGAAGACTTTGAGTTTCATTCGGGGCCATCACTCCATTCACAATAGGGCCCTAGTGTCAGGAGGCAAGGAGCCTGCTGGGGGCAGGTGGGGTCTCTGCAGCCCAGCTAAGTTATTGGGGTTCACTTAGGACCATGGTTTTAGATGGGTCTGGGACAGCAGGAAGGATGCCTGAACATTTCCAGTGGGTGGGAGGAGGTCAAGCCCCAAGCCCAGACTTGGGAGGAAGGCAGTGGATTTTAGATCCTAGGCCACAGAGCCGTGTGGCCTGGTGGAGATGCCTCGTGGCGGGGGTGTGGCCCCTGAGCAAGGGTGCATCTGGGCAACCCAATCCGGCTTCAACTAGAGTCTGCCTTGTGTCTATTTTGCTAATAGGCTCCCATTTGAAGAAAGTATTTAGTTGTCAAAAAAGCTTCAAAGAATCCACCGGACAAGGGTGATGGGAATTCTGCATCTCAGAAGCCAGACCTGGGTCTGCTCAGGTGGCAGCATGATTCACCTCCAGAGGGGATGGTGGTACTTAGGAATCCCCCGTGGGTCCTATGGCTGTTGTCACGACAAGTTCAGGCCCTGGGGTAACCTGCATGGTGACCATCTGAGAAGAAGGGTCAGGAGACAGGCAGAGACTGCCAGGTTCCAGGGCGTGCTCCTAGCGGCCGGAAGGGACGGTGAGGGAGCAGTGTGCATAGGTTGGTGACTGCTGTGCTGCCAGGGACAAACACTGGAGAGCAGGTTCTTGTAGGTCATCTCTGCCAGGTGCAGAGGATCTGATAAGAGTCATGATCTCCTGCCGGAGGGGTGGGGGAGGCTAGGAAAGGTGACACCCCCATCCCCACTGCATGGAAGGTGTTTGTCCAATAGCTGGTTTATTATCATCATTGTTGTTATACTGTCATCATCTTTTCTTTACTCGTATCTTCTAAAACGATTGGAGGTGACTATGAGAAAAGATCCGTCTATTGGTACATCTATTTTTTTTTTTTCTGGTGCCATTTTATTTATTTATTTATTTATTATTTATTTATTTATTTTAGGCTGCGCCTAGTGGCATGCGGGATCTTCCCTGACTAGGGATCGAACCCGTGTTCCCTGCACTGGGAGTGCAGAGTCTTAACCACTGTACCGCCACAGAAGTTCTGGTACATCTGTTTAAAATGCCTTTACCACCAGGCACTGGGCGAGGTCTTGGGCGTGTAGAGAGGACACAGCCCTGGGCCCTCCACAGTTCAGAGGGGGAGATGGGCATGTTAACAAACTGTCGCATGGTGAGATAGCGATGATGACAGAGGGATGTAAACATTGTCCTGGGAGGCCGCCAAGGGAGCCTGCCTGACAACTGGAAGATTTGCAAAGCGCTTGACATTCGCGGTGGGGCAAGCTGGAAGGAACAGGGGTCGGGAAGGGCATCCGGGCTTAGGGAAGAGCAGTACAGAGTCACAGAGGTCCCAGGAAGCAGACTCCAGGTAGAGAGGTGGATTCCTGTGCCTGGGACCTAAAGGGCTGTGTAGGGAATGGGCCAAGGCCAGTCTGTGAACCACTTAGAAGTCTGGACTTTATTTCTTAGACACTTTATTTCTTAGACAGTCAGCGGGGTGGGCACTGAAGGTCTTGAAGCCAAGGAGTAGGATTGGCTGGTAGAGGATGGATCGGCTGGTGGCTGGAGGAGAAACCCGAGGTGGGGAATGAGATCTGGAAGCAGAGACAAGTCACAGGTTGAGAGGTAATGGAGCCTGACCTTCAATAGGTAGGAAGGAAGGGTCTCCTGGAGCTCAGAGATGGTCAGGAAGGGGGAGCCGCATAAATTAAAGTCATCAAACAGAAAGAGTAAAGGAGCAAAGGGGGGGGGCATTGTTACTAAAGTCACCAAGCGTCCTGGATGGGGTGTGGTCAACAGGAGGTTACGGTGGATGTTTCTGCAGAGACTTTGGCTGCCACTGATACTCCACAATTAAGAGAGCTGCTCAGTCAGGCATCTGGGGATGATCTCAGAGCCCCGAGCCCCTCAGGACCTCCCTGAGGAGGTAGGAAGGCGTAGAGAGTCCGTGGGCAAGGGCTGTGAAGTGGGTGTCCTTGGAGAGGGCTGTGGAGATGGGCTGGGAAGGGGTACGGGAGGGTGGAGCTCCCCTTCCTAAAGCCTCATCAGAAGAGGGCAGGCCTTACAGGGATCTTCGGAGAGTCCACTGTCTCCTGGGTTTGAGAACACAGAGCAGTGAGGTCTGGGTCCTGACCCAGGGGGTGAAGAGTGCAGGACTGACGGCAGTTGGACAACGACAGGGATGAACAGGTCTGGGTCCTTCTCCCCTAACGGGCCTTGCCCCGGTGGGTCACTCAGGAGTTATGGCCTGGAGGAAGGGCAGAAACACTGGACAAGAGAAAGAGAAAAGTAGTGTCACATCCTCCCTTCCCCACCCACGAGCAGCCAGCCCAGTGCGGGAGGGGAGAAGGGTTGCCATTAAAAGTTCGGAGTTATTATCATTATTGGGGACTGGACATTCACATTTCTAAAACGAGGCTATGATTGTGATTTTATATGTGAGTACAATCCTCTATTAAAAGTCAGCAGAGGGCTTCCCTGGTGGCGCAGTGGTTGGGAGTCCGCCTGCCGATGCAGGGGACACGGATACGTGCCCGGGTCTGGGAGGATCCCACGTGCCGCGGAGCGGCTGGGCCCGTGAGCCATGGCCACTGAGCCTGCGCGTCCGGAGCCTGTGCTCCGCAATGGGAGAGGCCACAGCAGTGAGAGGCCCGCGTACCGCAAAAAAAAAAAAAAAAAAAAAAAAAAAAAGTTAGCAGAAATGTCAAGGGATTTGCCCAAACTTTCATTCTGAGGCAACCTCTCTCGTGAGAGAGAACACTGTAGTTGATAACACTGTATTGTGTAATTGAAATTTGCTGAGAGAGTAGAACTTACATGTTCTCACCAAAAAAAGAAAAAAAACACATCTTTTTGTGTGCCCTTTGGCCATCTTTATGTCTTCTTTGGAGAAATGTTTATTTAGATCTTCTGCCCATTTTTTATTGGGTGGTTTGTTTTTTTCATATTGAGCTGTATGAGCTGTTTGTATATTTTGGAGATTAATCCCTTGTGGGTCACATCATTTGCAAATATTTTCTCCCATTCTGTAGGTTGTCTTTTTGTTTTGTTTATCGTTTCCTTTGGAAAGGGAGGGGAGGGATAAATTAGGAGTTTTGGATTAACAGATACACACTGCTATGTATAAAATAGATAACCAACAAGAACCTCCTGTATAGCACAGGGAAATACACTCAATATTTTGTAATAACCTACAAAGGAAAAGAATCTGAAAAAAATTTTTATATCATTGAATCACTTTGCTGAATACCTGAAACTAACACAACATTGTAAATCAACTATACTTCAATTTAAAAAAAGAAAACAAAAGGTAAATATGTGAGGTGATAGATGTGTTAATTTAATGGGAGAATCCTCTCACAATATATTTGTATATCAAATCATCATTCTGTATTCTCTAACTATCTCTCAATATTCTTTGTCAATTATACCTCAGTAAAGCTGAAAAAGCAATCCTCTCTTTCCCTGTCTCCCACTCTTCTGCTCTTCAGCAATTCCTAGAAAGAATAATCTACCCCCTTTCGCTCCTTTTTACTCTTCTTATTATACATGAAATATGTGGTTACATTCCTTAAAAACTTTTTAAATAAAACTGGAGCATATAAGTAAAGAGGGTAAACCCCTTCCCTACCTCTGTCCCCTCCCCAGTGGTGTGTATGTGTTTGTATATGCATTTGCGTCCACACATGCATACTTATTGAGGTGGCACTTGAGTTCACGTTTTCCCTCAGTAACTGGCCAAAAATCTGCTACTGGTTCTGCCTTGGCCTTAGTCTCATGCCTCTCTCAATATAAGTTCCCGCATTCTTGAACTTGTCTGTGATCAATGAGTGTGTGCTCATAAAAGTCCATCATCACATCTAATCAGAGGAATAATGTCCACATTATGAAAAAAGCATGGCACTGAGATGTGCGGCTGATACCCAAATAGTCACTTCAAACATAGGTAGGGATTTGAGTGGGATCTGAAATGAAAATCTCTTATGTGTTTCATGTAATGAACTGTTACTAAATATGTCAATGTGTATTTATTATTGCAGGACAAATTGTTGCAGTTGTTGAGGATTGTCAATGCTATTCACTTTATGTGCAACACAATTATTAGGAACTTTCAAATAATTGAATAGGAAAATAGATGAACAGTTAATTCAAATATTAAAAGAAAGTCTAGGATATAAATGTATTATCTTTGAGCCTACAAAAGTTAATAACCATTTAAATAATAATATAAGGAAAGAAAATAGAAATGAACTCATATTGTAATTCTAGTCTTTTTCAAATTGTTTAGTATATTGTTGTATTATTAGTTGACTGCAGGCTTGGCTGGGCCCTGCTAGACCCTAGATTTCAGATTGGGCTCAGGTCTGCTCCATGACTCCGTGATTCTGGGACCAGTGGCTACGCAGGGCAAGTTCTCACGCAAGTAGTAGCAGCCTCCAGGCCAACCCAAAGCACACAAGCACATATAGAGCCTCTGTGCCTGTTAAGTCTGCTGACATGCCATTGGCCAAAGCAGATCACATGGGTGGGCTCAGTCAGCTGGGGTGGGGCTCTAGAGGGAGGGTCTGCAAAGTCACATGGCAGAAGGTGGGCAAGGAAGGGGGCTTCCCTGGTGGCGCAGTGGTTGAGAGTCCGCCTGCCGATGCAGGGGACGCGGGTTCGTGCCCCGGTCCGGGAAGATCCCACATGCCGCGGAGCGGCTGGGCCCGTGAGCCATGGCCGCTGAGCCTGTGCGTCCGGAGCCTGTGCTCCGCAACGGGAGAGGCCACAACAGTGAGAGGCCCGCGCACCAAAAAAAAAAAAAAAAAAAAAAAGTGAAAAAAAAGGTGGGCAAGGAAGGAATAACAACCCAGTCTCCTCAAAGGCAGAGGAGAAGATGCAAGTTCTCTGTGGATGGTTACCATATATTAGAAAGAAGAGACTGTGTCACAGCTTGTGTCAACTTCACCATCAACAGTACTCCATTCTGGTAGAAGTAGACAAAAATTAACTGGCCTCCTAATAGCTTTAGTGTGTGTGTGTGTGTGTATGAATAATTATTTACCTATAATGTACAGTGCCTATCTCTGTACACTGCCTATCTCTTACAATTTGGTTACTAAATTAATAGTAAAATGGTAGTTACAATTAATTTTTATAGACTTTGAGATTTATTTTTGGATCCCAGAAGTTCATTCTACATGGTGATACTTGGATTTGACCTCTTTTAGCTGAATGTATATATATTCTTTTCACTCTTGACCTTTCAGCGTGTGGCTAAATGTATACTGGTGCATCTCTCCTATTTCTCTTTCTCTCTCTCTCTATATATATATCAGACACATTTGGATCATATCTATATATTACATATATTTTTCCTGCAATTTGTTTTTTCACTTAATACATCTTTGAGCTCTTTCTATACCAGCACATACAGACCTAAGTCACTATTTTTAACTTCTACAAGTTGTTCCATTGATGTACAAATCCCTCCACTGTGTAATTTATTAACACATCCCCTATGGATGTGCACCTGAGTCCCCACTTTACCCCATCCCAGCACTGCTATTACGGCCAGTCCCACTTTAACTCACTACTGTCAGGCCCACTGGAGCCAACAGTCTTCCGAGAGTTGTGGGGAATGTTCACTCTGCTCTGACCTTCCTTACGTCACTTGTCCTTTCAGGAGCATGTGACAGTGTTGGTCTGTCCGTCCTTTGTTTATTTTGTGCTCCCTCTGGCCATTCTGCTTAGTAACATATGGCAACTCCTTTCCTTCCTGCCTATACGTACTTTCTCTGGATGATCCCCTCTGCTTCCTGGTCACCCACATCCATGACCTGATGCCTCCACGATCAGGTCCCAGCTCAGCCCTCTGCCCACCCTCCGCCTCCAGACACACACTTGTGCTCCCACCCCAGGCTTCATCCTCCCTTGTGCTTGCTGCCTTGGTAATTTGTGCTGCCATCCACCAAGCCATCACGGCAGGCCACTGCCTCCCACATCTGGTTGACACATCCATGTGTGGCAATCCTGCCTTCCGCCCCTCGCATTCTCTGCTCCTCTAATCATCGCAGGCGTTGCTCTGCTTAACTTCACTGGTGGTTGCTCTGCCCGCTCCGTGGCCACAGCACATCCGAGCCGTCACATGATATCCAGTGCCCTGGACGTACTAACAAGTCCAGTGGTGTCAGACCCTGCTCTAGCCCTGAGATGCCTCCTCCTGCCCCGTCACAGCGTAATCAAAGTGACCACCTGCCTCCCAGGGCTCTTATTTAAAATGTATATTATGGGGCCCCGCCGCACGTGCACGGAATCAGAGTTCCTGTCCTGGGGCCCGGGAATCTGCATGTTCAATGCACTCCAGGTGATTTTAAAAAAATTTAATTTATTTAATTTTTTTATTTTTGGCTGTGTTGGGTCTTCGTTGCTGTGCGTGGGCTTTCTCTAGTGGCAGCGAGCGTGGGCTACTCTTCGTTGTGGTACGCGGGCTTCTCATGGCGGTGGCTTCTCTTGTTGTGGAGCACGGGCTCTAGGTGTGTGGGCGTCAGTAGTTGTGGCTTGTGGGCTCTAGAGCGCAGCCTCAACTGCACCACTAGGAAGCCCGCAGGTGATTTTTAGCTTCACTAGTTTGGGATCTAGTACTATAGAACATAGTCAAGATTCCCTCCTGGCACGTATAAGAAAGGCCCTTTCTGGAGCTTCAGTCTCTACCTGCAAATTAGAACTCAGTATTTGCTTAGAAATCTTGGGATCATGAAATCTTGGGATAAGTTCATGAGATCACACATGTGAAATGCAGTGCACAGTCTGGCCCTCGGAACATAACGAGGATCTCAGCGCCTCCGTCCTGGTTATGTGCAGTCTGCACGGAACCAGATCCAGGGCCCATGGGCCAGATCCGCTATGCCTGCTGGCGTCCTAGGCGTGCAGGGTAAACCAGCCTGCCTGTTGCCCCTCGGAGCTTGTGGGGCACTGTAATCTGTGTTCCCTTCTCTCTGGCCTCTCACAGCCCTGGGCCTCCCTTTTCCCCAAGGGAACCACCTGACTCTTGGGGCGGGGGAAGTCATTTTACTCTGACTCAGCTCCAACTTTCCAGGCTCATGTTGAGTTCTGAGCACAGAACTCAACTCCTCTCAGATGTGCACTCAACATTGAGTATGAACTGATGATTCATTGTAGATTATTCTTCCTTCGCCCCCTGCCCAGGCCCCCTTCATGCCCTGCCCTTCTCTGCTCTGCTCTGGGCTCCAGGAGGCTGACCCCTAAGGACCACATGGCCACGTTGCTTTGCACGCTGACTTCCAGCTTTGTGGCTTTATTAGCTTGTTCAGGTACCCGGAACACATACCACCATCTGGTTTAGATGACAGAAATTCTTTTCTCACAGTTCTGGAGGCAGGAGAGTCTGAGATCAAGGTGTTGGCCAGGTTGGTTTCTCCTGAGGCCTCTCCTTGACCCGCTGAGACCATCTTCTCCTTCTTGTGTCTTTACATGATCAACCCCCAAGCCCCCATCTGTGTGTCTGTGTTCGAATCTCCTCTTCTTATAAACACACCAGTCATATTGGATAAGAGCCAATCCTAACAACCCCATTTTACCTTAATTACCTCTATAAAGGCCCTATCTTCAAATACACTTATATTGTGATGTGCTGGGTGTTTGGACTTCAGCATAGGAGTTTTGGAAGGCACAGCTCAGCCCTTGATAGCAGCCAGTAGGAGGCATGGGCTGGGGATGAGGTGGGGGGGAGAGGCAAGGACCATTTTCTCCACCCTCCTCCTGCCCTAGCATCTCTCCCCGACCTGCTCTTTTCTGCTAACATCACTGTCCCCCCTCTCCCCGAACGGGGGGCAACTGCTTCCCTGGCATTGGCCTCTGAGTGCTTCAGCCTCCTTTGTTGGTTCTTTCACCCCTGTCACCCCTCTGAAACTCTGCCTTAAGTAGAGCCTCTCCATTCGAACCACCTGAGGTAGATTCTGTTTCCTGCCAGGGGGCTGATGGGTACGGTTTGTTCATTCACGGTGTCTTCCGCCCGCTTGTCCCAGACACCCAGACATACCACCTCTACCCGATGGAGAGGGATCAGAATCCATGCTGATGGAACGCTGAGAACCAACATGACACTAAAGGAGAGAGGGTTCCTTTCCCCTTTGATGGTAAGGAAGGCTTCCTGGAGGAGGAAACACTGTGACTATAAGGGGGACAGACTTTGGTGAATGAAGAGGGATGTGAGATGGGACAGAGTTTATAGCCAAAGCCAGAGCAGAGAGCTCTCAAAGCAAGGATGGCCCTCCCCCAGCTGGGGTCCCTGGCGTCACCATCCACAAGGTCACCCAGCTAAAGCCTTGGCACCAGCATCAACCCTTCTCTTCCCCCGCCCCTTCCCATGCTTGGCTTGTCACTGAGGCCAGTTGATTCTCCTTCAGACACACTTCTCCCCTGTTTGTCTTCTTTTCTCCATCTCTCTGCCACTTCGGTGTGGTAGTCTGACATGCGGGGAGAGTGAGGTCTTATCTGGCCATTGCATGGCCGGAAGAAAGGCAAAGAGAAGAGTCTTTTTTGGGCATCTACTTGATGCCTTGCACTAAGCTAGGTAGTTTATCTTTGACTTTCATAACATTCCTGGGAGGTAAGTCGGTACTACCCCATTAGCAGATGAAGAAACTGACCCTCCGAGGTGCTCATGAACTGTGTTGTTTCCCTTGCTTTGAAGGTACCTTTGAATTTGGACCTAGGGACAGATGAGGATTGGTGGCAGTCTGTCTCTGGGAGGCGACCAGGCAAGTTCCCAGGGTTGAGGGATTGCAGCGTGCCCCGAAGCTCAGCTGCTTAGAGACAGAGCTTGTGCGCAGAATTTAATGGGCAGGTTCTCCAGAGCCAGCTGGACACAACCTTTCAGGAGATCTGGACGGTCCTTGAAGGGAGGTTTTGTTTCTCTGGGCAGCTCTAGGTGTATTTTCACCCAGTGGGCCCCAGAGAGGAGACCAGAGCAAACTATTTTTTGTCCTGACTGCTTGTGAAATGGAGAATATTTTTAGCAGATTTGAAAGCTTTGGAGACAAATCCCATTACTCAGGGTCCAGCTCATAGCAGGCACTCAATAAACCTTTGTTGAATGTTGCTGAATGTTACTCATTGGCACAAATGATCCGTGGTGAATGTGCACATTCGGGGATTTGATGAAGATGTCAGCCAGCCTGACAGTAAAAAGTAATCTTTATGATGTCATAAAAAGGAACATGGACAATAGCTTAGAATGTCATCGGTGAGCACAATAAATATTTCCCTGAAGTTCCTTTGCCCATCAGGAAACCGCATTACATGCACTTTCAAAACCCGTGGCTCGTTTCAACGTTATGTAAAATGCCATTCTTTTAATGGGAAATGATGGGGTTTGCAATTAAACAAAGTGCACGATAATCACGTCCACCTTGATTGATTTATGGGGCGTGGAGTTTGCTTTAGAGAGTTACAGGAGGGATAGTGAGTGAGCAGGGTTTCCAGTGCCACCAAACACAGTCACTGTGGCTTCAGGGTACTGTTCCCTCCATGGATTAAAAAACAAATGCATCTACGATGGATGACGAGGTTGCTCTATTCAGCCAGCCAGCCAGCTCTTGCTGAGCACTTGCTGTGTGCCAGGCATGGTCCTAGGGATGCGGAGTTGAGAGGTCAGAGGTTCTACTCCCACGGGACTCACAGCCTAGTGGCAGCCAATGGCGAGAAAATGTCATGTGGGCGGTGAGGGAGTCACTAGGGAGTTGTGCCCAGGTCACTAGGAGAGGACAGGGAGGGAACAGCAAAATGTGACTTGGATGGGTAAGGAGACATTCAGGAAAACTGAAGGGATTCTTGAGGGGTGACACAGGGAGCAAGGTGAGGGGGCCCTGGGCCAAAGCAAGGGCATGGACTTGATGGAGGACTGGGAATGTGGGTGGCAGCTGGAGGAATGATGGGGGTGCTGAGGCTGGACAGGGTGTCTCTGCCTGTCAAGGAGCCTGCACATTACCCTACCCCCTGCCTGATGGGGAAATCAAGTTGTAACTCTCTAACTTGGAGTCTGATCCTTGCTGGGCTGCCCTGGTGCATAGAAAGGTTTTCCTCACTTGGAACTGAGATCTGTCTCCCTGAGGATGGAAATCAATGACCTTTGCTCTGCCACCTGCAAGATCCCAGAGTAGCCTATCTTTTCGTCAGGTATTATTATTATTATTTATAGTTTATAGTTTTATGAAGTTGACTGTTACAAAGGCTACCTCTTTAGATATGTGACGATAAGCCTCCTCTAAATCTTCTCAAGGTCCAATATCACTGTCTCCTTGAAACTTTCCCTAAATGGCAAACTTCTCCTTTCCACACAATCCACAGTGTCATTTTCAATCTTAAAATTTTTTTCCGTTTATAAAAGTGATATATGCTTGCTGTAGAAAATTAGGAAAACACAGACGATGAAAAGAAGACAAATATAGCCAGTTTGTTGGACGCTTCTTTCAGGCGGACTCTCTCTGGATCGCCGCCCCTGCTGATTCTGGGGCACACAGGTTCCTCTGAGTGATTAAATGCAGCCCAGTTTAACTCTTGGATCTCAGATTCGGTATAAATCTTGTCTTCTTGCCTCCCTCTGCACAGGCTCA
This sequence comes from Lagenorhynchus albirostris, assembly GCF_949774975.1. Classification (NCBI taxonomy): domain Eukaryota; kingdom Metazoa; phylum Chordata; class Mammalia; order Artiodactyla; family Delphinidae; genus Lagenorhynchus; species Lagenorhynchus albirostris. The sequence goes on along the minus strand of NC_083095.1, from coordinate 148,773,419 downwards.
AGCTGGGACCTCTCGGTCTTGTGTTTCTCCTCCCCTCCCTTTCAAGTGCCCTGGGATGGAGAGCAGGGAGAGCAAAGTGACTTTTTCCTTTATTTACCTGGACTGCCCTGGCCTCCCATTCTACCTGTCTGTTGGCGCTCCCTCTGTGGCAGGCACGAGAATGTTGGTGATCTTGTGGAGAACGTAGAGGAGTTATTTGGGGGAAACTGTGGAGCTCCCCCTGGCACTGTTCCCAGATGCAGGAGACAAGGTTCTTTGTATCCCCTGTCAAGTCACCAGCAAACTCAGCTCTGTCCTCTTGCTGGGCGGTGGGGTGGGTGATTCTCGCTCAGTGGTCTGCCTTTCTGGGTAAGGCACCATCCCCCGCCGCCCCCGTGCAGGTATCATTTGGCCCCCAGGAAGCATAGGCATCCTTACTGGGGCACATGGCAGGAGTGTGTGGAATCTGCGTGTCTCTCCAGAAACCGTCATTGTCTTTTGTTGTGTTGTTGAATTCAGCGTGCTAATATCGAATTAGGATTTCATTAGAAGCTTTGTATCTTTGTTTATTATTGAAATGAATTTATTCACTTTTCTGCTATATCCTTTTTTAGGTTTTATTCTTAATGCTGTGCTGGATTTGTAAAATAAATTAGAGAGTATTCCTTCTTTTTCTGTACTTTGGAACAGTTTACATAATGTGAGAATTATCTGTTCCATGAACATTTGAAAGAACATGCTGTGACAACAGTCTGACCCTAAAGCCTTTTTTGGGGAGGGAATTTTTTGAAACTTGTTTGCTTCCTTCCATGCTTGCTGGTGATTGCAAAATTTTTTTCACTTCTCTTGGAGACAAATTTAGTAATTTGTGTCTTCCCAGAAGATGATCCATTTCATTAAGACTTTGATATATACTAGCATGAAGTTGTACCACCTTATTCTCTTATAGTCAAAAAACCCCCCTGCATATCTGTTCTTATGTCTTGTTTTTCATTCCTATATATTTTCTGTGATCTCTCTCTCTCTTTTTGGTGTTAGGATTTTCAGAGGTTTTGCTACCCAAATGCAAGTTTGTAGAACCTGGTCTTGGAATTACCGATCATTTCTACTAGTGGTTAATTTCTTTGTGTTCTGCTTTATTTTTATCATGCCTTCTCATTTACTATCCTCGGGCTTAAAAATTCTCAAGTTGAATGTTTCTTTAGTATTTTTAAAAATAATACAAATGTTTAAATCTATGACTTTATTCTCAGACTACAATCTGGTCCCTTTCTTTTAGTCCCCCAGCTTTCAGCCACAAAGTGTACACCATCTTGCAAATTTTTCCCAGACTCAGAAGAGCCCACTTTCCTCTTCCCTATTAGCAGCCCCTCCTTAGCGATTTCTGCTGCAGCAAATCCACCTCTGGTGAATGACCTGCTTGCTTTGGAGCGGCCGCTACTGCACTTGGTCGGTGACCTTGGGCACACTTGAGGTGTGTTTGATTCCTTGACACCTCCTGTAGGCTCCTCCTGCAACGAGCATGCCTTTAACTGTCCTGATTTCTCCTGGACTCTTGGTGGAACCCAATTGCCATAAGGTGGCACACATTTTAGAACATTCCACCGTGAGATGGAAATGGCACCCAAGCTTGGCCTAGAGACTTTAGCCATCCTGAAGAGGTGGCTGTCTACACATTAGCCTGAAACACAGCCTCACCTACTGCTTGACCCAAACTGATGCTCTGCGGAGGGTCTTCTTATAACACTGACAAGAGAGCACGGGTGAAACAGCCAGCCCAGAGATGGGAAAATCCCCTGGAATGTCCCACCCACTCAACTGTAATGGTGCTAAGTAGCTGATGACTCGTGGCAGAGGAAATTCTGCCCAATGCGCTGACTTCGGGTCAGGACCCTGGCCATGAGGTACACTGACCCCAAATTTACTGAAGTAATCTACATGCTCAGTCCCCCAGACACCCAGTACTGGAACGCTAAGATCACATTCACAGGAGGTACCTTCCTATGGAATTGAATCCAAGGAGCCGATCACGAACTTGATCTTTGTTACCCATGTACACGTCCATATGAAGCAACAATACCTAAAGGGAAGCAACCCATCAGCAAGCGAGGCTATCGTCTCTACTCCAGGCCTGGATCTGTGCTTGAATCCACTGCAGGCATGGGGCTGGGATGCTGAAGGGGAAGGCCACCGTTCCCTGCAAAGGGGCTATACGCCACTGTGCCAGGGTCTCCAGAGACAGCTTCCACGGGGCCTGCTGGCCAATTATGGATACATTGTGCACAGCCCTGCCCTGCTGCCTGGCTGGGCTCCTGGACACCGGCGAGGCAGGGCTGGGGCACAGGGAGAACACGGGGAGTGACCGTATACTCTTCTCCTTTCTTTCGAGCAGGACACATTTAAAGAGGGGCCATACTCTCCTCTCTCTTTGTACCTTCTTTGATCTCAGCAGGTGGATGGAAATTTATGTGATGTCATCTGATGGTTCCTACTGCTCAGTTGCAGGACACCTGAACAGACATGAACTTGGACCCTGATTTTGCCTTGGGTAGTTCTACAGCCCTCGCCTCTGCTTTAAAATCACTTATGATGACCAATGGTGGCATCTGTATCCCTCTTGAAGTCATCTCTTGGGAGAAAGGAGGGACCATCTGGCTCATCCCCAAAGGGTGGTGGAGAGAGACCTCAGCTGGAAAGGTGTGAGCATATCTGTCCTGGGCCAGCAGGATACGTGAATGACTCTCCTTTATTCAAGCATAGATATGCACCATCTGAAATGGCTTTCCATAACTGTCCCAGGCAGGGGCTCAGTGCCAACTCCTCATGGTGGTGGGTATGTCCACTTTCTATCTGATGTACCTGAAGGGAACCTGTGGACACCTTGCCCCAGCAATGCTAAGAAAACCACTCATCCTGGTGTCGGCCAAAGCCTGTGGAGGAACTTGCAGTTAACAAGCCTCCAAGAACAGTATGGAGGTTCCTTAAAAAACTAAAAAGAGAACTACCATACGACCCAGCAATCCCACTACTGGGCATGTACCCTGAGAAAATCATAATTCAAAAAGAGTCATGTATCACAATGTTCATTGCAGCTCTATTTACAATAGCCAGGACATGGAAGCAACCTAAGTGTCCATCAACAGATGAATGGACAAAGAAGATGTGGCACATATATGCAATGGAATATTACTCAGCCATAAAAAGAAACGAAATTGAGTTATTTGTAGTGAGGTGGATGGACCTAGAGACTGTCATACAGAGTGAAGTAAGTCTGAAAGAGAAAAACAAATACCGTATGCTAATACATATATATGGAATCTAAAGAACCAAAAATGGTTCTGAAGAAACTAGAGGCAGGACAGGAATAAAGACGCAGACTTAGAGAATGGACATGAAAACATGGGGAGGGGGAAGGGTAAGCTGGGACGAAGTGAGAGAGTGGCATGGACATATATACACTACCAAACGTAAAATAGATAGCTAGTGGGAAGCAGCTGCATAGCACAGGGAGATCAGCTCCGTGCTTTGTGATCACCTAGAGGGGTGGGATAGGGAGGGTGGGAGGGAGACGCAAGAGGGAGGAGATATGGGGATATATGTGTACGTATAGCTGATTCACTTTGTTATATAGCAGAAACTAACACAACATTGTAAAGCAATTATTCTCCAATGAAGATGTAAAAAAAAAAAAAAAGCCTCGAAGAGCCCGGGAGTGCACTGAGGGGGGACAAATCTGTGTGCCTGGAAGCTCCTTTCCTCCTCACTTTTGGCAGTGCTGCATCGAGCTGTCTTAGCGGGTCTGAGTTAGATCAGTGGCAGAACCGCTGGTGTCAGCCTCTGAATTTGGGGTGCTGCCCTCTTTCTCCTGGTGAAGGAGCTTCTCTTGTTACAGAGTTGCACGTCTATAGCTGCCCCATAGCCCTATAAATAGGTGGAGCTTAGTGGGGACCGGTTTCTCTCTCCTGGAGCTTTGGCATGCAGTCCATCCATGCCTGACCTAAGCTGGGGACAAGAGTGTGTGGGATCCCACGGACACTACCATGTGCTCCTGTTTTCCCCAAAGGACCTCAATTTTCTGTCTGCAGGACATGGCGCTAGTGTGCGTGTCCTTTGCATGACAGTGCTAAAATTGTTGCTGCCACCTTCTCAGACAAATCCTATTCTAGATCCTGCCCTTTCGTGACTGTGAGTGGGAATAATATATCTGGAGGGGGTATATAATTTACCATAGCAACAGCTAATAATTACTGACTGTTACTACAGGCTGGTCACTCTGCTAAGAGCTTTATATATATTAACTCACTGAGGGAGAGAAATACAATGATTTCTTCTTTTCTATTCATTTCTCTTTTTTTCCCCCAGAAAAGGAAACAGAGGCACAGAGAGGTTAAGAATTTGTCCAAAGTCACACAGCTATACGTGGTGAGTCCAGGATTCAAGTTTGGGCCATCTGCCTCCAGAGCCTGGGCCATTAAAATCACCTGTGTTGATGACTTGCAAGTGGGCTGCAGGGGGTATTTGGGGGGTGAAAATAAAAAGTATTCTGGTCGTCTCTGAAAACAGCACCCCTCTGTCCAGTATAGTTGCATTATTTTCTGACCCCCAAGAAGGATCTCCTTACTTCCTCTTAATCCACGTATTTGCTTCTCACGCAGAACAAAGCCTTTTGCCCACCACTGACTGTGCCCCAAAATACACTGTATAGGTCTTATATCCGATAGCACTTCTTCCAAGATTTTAGCAGCAGGTCGGCTATGAGGTCCGAACTTTCAGGGGTGCTAGAGTTTCTGGGATTTTGTTTGTAAGCTTGCTTTGCTGTGTGTTCCTAGATTCGCAAGCGGGAAGTGAGGTGGGAGCAGCTGTGGTCCATCCCCGAGGCTGCCCAGGTGTGGGCTCCATCACCCACAGTCCTTGCAGGTAGGCTCTGGCTGCCCCCAAACACTGCAGCCCCTGAGATTTGGAAGGAGAAGGTGACCACGTGAGGTGTGGGCTGTGACAGCTTCACTAGAGGTCCCGGGAGCCCGAGCAGGGTGGGAGGTGACCCTGGCACTGACAGCCGAAACGGTGGTATCTTCATCACCTGGTCATGACCAAGGCAGCAGCTGGTTGTCCGGAGTCTTTTCTGGAAGCTCAGCTCTGGGTCTGCTCCTCCAGCCCTGCCATCAGTTTCATAAGGACCTAATTCCCTTTCTGTGTCAACTAGGTAGAGTGTTCCATGTTATCTGCCACTTGTTGCTATTACTTTGTGAGTTGTTTTTTTTGTTTGTTTTTTTTTAACACAATTGGTTCAGATTGAGCCCATGATAAACTAAAACCCTCAGATTTCTTTTCCCATTAATGTTCTTGGGCATCCTCCATCTGGATGCGTGGGAGCAACTAAACTTATCTGCATTGGGCCTAGCAACCCAGTCAGTGAGGTCCTTTGAATGCTTGTCTCTATGGGAAGCCTACCACTGAGAACCGCACTGTTCCCACTGCCAAAACCTTGTACTGGGGCTGCAGGATGTTGTCTCCAACTGGGTTTCTGCCAAGGATTCTCTTGGCCTGTTCTCTGCTCCTGGGAAGGAATGGCCTGGGGAGCTCTTCAGTGCATCTACCTTTCTCTCTGTCTCTTGGGTGACCCCGGGGTTACTGACTCTGGCTCCCTCCCCTCCCCTGGGGGTAGGCATCTCCATTTTTCCAGAGGCTGCTCTGCAGAGTCTTGCACATGCTTTGTGGGTGGGACCATAGGTATAGTCTGGGTACATTTTCCCTCAAGAATTCCTTTCAGGAAGGTGTCTTTTCTAATACTCAGACCTCCCAGGGGAGTGTGTGAAGTTTTACTGTTGTTGTATAGTTTTTCAAACGGCAACTTATGACCCTTGAATAGGATATAAAATTGATTTTGAGGTCTGGACGAACATCAAATATGTAGAATCAAAATTCATTATAAACAGGAAGGATAAGTAGTGTCTTGAGCGTCTATTGTTATTTGTAGGTGGGTACATATGGGTAGCAATCAGGGGTCCACAAGAGAAACAAAACCAGTAGAAGGTATGTATATCTATCTATCTGTGTATACGCATTCATATCTGTGTCTGTATATAAATACGTATCTGTATATATATCTATATATTTGTATCTCTCTATATAGAGACATTGATTTTGAGGAATTGGTTTAGGTAACTGTAGGGTCTGCCTAGGCAGTTCTTTTTTTTTGCTTATAAATTTATTTATTTATTTTTGGCTGCCTTGGGTCTTTGTTGCTGCGCGCGGGCTTCCTCTAGTTGAGGTGAGTGGGGGCTACTCTTCATTGTTGTGCGCGGGCTTCTCACTGCTGTGGCTTCTCTTGTTGTGGAGCATGGGCTCTAGGCCCGCGGGCTTCAGTAGTTGTGGCTCGCGGGCTCTAGAGAGCAGGCTCAGTAGTTGTGGCGCACAGGCTTCATTGCTCCACGGCATGTAGGATCTTCCCAGACCAGGAATTGAACCCGTATCCCCTGCACTGGCAGGCGGATTCTTAACCACTGTGCCACCAGGGAAGCCCCCTTGGCAGTTCTTAAATCCATAGGAAAGGCCAGCAGGAGGAGCAGGCTGGACCTCTCAGTCACAAGTTGAAGTTTCTGTACACAGGTGGGATTTCTTCTACGTTAGGGAAGCCTCAGCTTTGCGCTTAAAGCCTTTCAGTTGATGGAACCAGACCACTCAGATTATCTACGGTAATCTTCCTTATTTAAAGACAAATATCATATGATATCACTTATATGTGGAATCTAAAAAAAATGATGCAAATGAACTTATATACAAAACAGAAATAGGCCCACAGACATAGTGAAAAAACCTTACGGTTGCCAAAGGGGAAAGGGGGGGAGGGTTGTATTAGGAGTTTGGGATTAACATATACACACGACTATATATAAAATAGATAACCAACAAGGACCTGCTGTATAGCACAGGGAACTATACTCAATATTTTGTAATAACCTATAAGGGAAAAGAATCTGAAAAAGAATATATACATACATACATATATATAAATATATATTATACATAAATATATAATATATATTTATTATATAAATATATACTTTATATTAATATATTTATTATATAAATATATACTTTATATAAATATATAATATATACTTTATATAAATATATAATATATATTATTTATATAAATATATAATTTATATATATAAAACGGAATCACTTTGCTGTACACCTGAAACTAACACAACATTGTAAATCAACTATACTTCAATTAAAACATAAAAGGAAAAAAAGGAAAAAAATAAAGTAAACTGATGACAGAGTTTAATCCCGTCTCCAGGAACCCCTCACAAGGACACCTAGCTTGTGTTTGAATCCCTGGGGACTGTAGCCTGGCCAAGCTGATGCACAAAACTATCCGAATAAGTGTGTGTGTATACTGGATGGTGATTAAAAATGAATTTCTTACTGTAAAATATAATTTGAAAAACTCAGGGGAAATAAATCAGCCCTGCTGCCCTCTGTTTTGCGGGCAGATGCATTCAGACCCGTCCCCTTTCTTCAGTCACACTCTCTAGGCTTTTCAGGCCTGGTGGGTGAAGTGGGCAGGCAGGTGTTTACTTTAGTTCTGTCTGATGTTTCACCCTCCTCCAATGGCATGGGGTCAGCCATGTGGAGCAAAGGTAACTGACACCCTGGGGCACTGGCTCCCTGGACCGCGGGCAAACCCGGAACTAGGGACCGCTCACAGCCGGGCTCTGGCAATGAGCCTCACTATTGTCGGAGGACAGAGGAAGAATCTGCTTCCTGTGCCTTCAGGGTGAGTCCTAAGAGCCCAAGATTCACCTCCTTGTAAGAGGAAGTGGTGGGTAGTCCCAGAGTGGAGAAGCTTGCAGGCACGCAAAACTCCCCAACCCTGATGTCAGAAAACGTCTAAGGAGGCGATTCGAGAAGGATATGAGAATGTTGCTTCTCCTTTATACAGTTTCTCATCCCTCCTGCAGTTCAGCTCTCCCGGGTTGTTTTATAAAGGAACAGCTGACTCATATTTCCCAAGCAGAAGATACTGGTGAGGAAGGAATATATGACATCATGGATAAACAGAGAAGTCCTTAATTTTTAATGTGTATAATAGTGTTGTAGGAAGGAGGACCCCTTCTAGGGCCCAAGAATGGACTCTTGTCTAACACTTGGAAATGAATTGCCCCAGGAGACACACCTGCTGACAAAGAAAGAGACTTTATTGGGAAGGGGAACCTGGGCAGAGAGCAGCAGGGTAAGGAAACTCAGGAGAACTGCTCTGCCACGTGGCTCACAGTCTCAGGTTTTATGGTGATGGGGTTAGTTTCCGGGTTGTCTCTGGCCAATCATTCTGACTCAGGGTCCTTCCTGGCGGCACGTGCATCGCTCAGCCAAGATGGATTCCAGCGAGGAGGATTCTGGGAGGTTTGTAGGACCTATGGACTGGCGTTTCCTTTCTCCTTTTGACCGTTCCCTAATTCTTCCGGTTGATGGTAGCTTGTTAGTTCTGCGTTCCTTACCAGGAACTCCTGTTGTAAGATAACTCATGCAAGCGGTTACTACCTTGCCTGGCCAGGGCAAGCAGTTTTGGTCAGTGGTTCCCCTAACGATAGTAGAGCATCGTAAGTGGGATCTTATTTAAATTGTGTGTGTCTTCCTTAGGGAGCAATTCAGTCGTTCCACGAGTAAGCCAGGTGGCCTGCAGGGAAATGGGCTATGAAGCTAAGATGAATGCCTACGAGGAGACAGAAGGGGACATGGAATCTCAACACAGTGAGAGTTCTGAGTGGCGAGCACACACGGTGGGGCAGGGAGGGCATGGAATGGTGAGCGCCAATGATGCCACAGGCATTGTAGTTGGCACTGGGGATTGGGCAGCAAGCAGGACAGAGATTGAGCTGGGATCTAGGTGGGGAGATTAGCATCATAACAGATGTTAACCAGTCACCCCAATGCCCATCCCTGGCCCTGCCATGGGCACACTGCCATGAGGTCCTGCTTCAAGTTTAGTTTCAGGTTTCCTGTAGAATTCCTGTTCTGGAGGGGCCCACTGGTACCCTCCCCACACCAGCCACTAGCCCGGATAGGATCTTACTTGAGAAAGTGACATTTCCCAAGTAACGTCACTGCAATAGAGAAATTCCTCTCTTTGACAGTCAATTCCCTGTGACCAACAGATTAGATGGATGAAGTTTGCGTGAACCGTTCTGTTTGGTTTTAGAAGCACACACGATAGTTTCCTTCTTTGTCCCTCCAAAGAGCTTTCTTGGCCCCTTGCATCTGAATACGTATTAGATCTTGCTCCTCCATCCCCCATCCTCCCTAACTGTCCTATTTATAACTTTCAGCTGTTGGCAGGTCTGCAGTGCTGGGCCTTCTGGGAGACATACACAGAGCAAGATGCCTGTGGGTTGTCTGGGAACACGGGTTGGGGTGATGTAGACACCCAGGCCAGTCTTTTCTTTCAGAATTTATAGGGAAGACTTGGCTTTCAAGAGCCAGGGGTTTTGTGATGGAACAGTCCTGTGCCTGGAGCACAGCGAGGTGGGGTGGGGGGCGCATCCCACTTAGGCCGGAACTGGCTAAAACCAGCTTTTGGACTCACAAATTAGTCAATAACTCTCTAGCAAAAATTAGAAATAGCTGTTTCAGTTATAAATTGTCTTAGCTACAATAACTTTTTTTTTTCTTTTTAAACAGAAAGTGAGATGTTTGGGACAAAATTTAAATAAGGGTTTTGGGCAGAGAGTGTTTTCTGGACCCAAGATGCAAATTTTTGGTTTTGACCCAACCAAAGAAGTTGGGTCACTTTGTGGTGTGTAAATGGGTCTGGTGAGAAAAGTGCCAGGAGGAGGTTAGTGGAGGTGGAGACTGATGGTTGCTTGGGCTGCCTTTAGGTAGAAATCATCCATGCTAGGCTGGCCCCGATAAGTGTAAGTGTAAATAATTCCAGATTGACCTCTGATTTCTTTGCTGGGGTTCAGAAAGCTACACTTCCCCAAGGCTTTACCTGCTCATTGTCAAGGAAATAAACACCATTTGAGAACTTGCTTCCCCAAATCTGATTTTCCTCCTTCTGAGAAGCTGCTGGTGAAGTTCTTGTTTTTAACTCTTTCACCCACAATTCTATCCATCAATTCAGTTGGGATCATGAGTCTTTTTCTGTGACTGGAAAGATCCTGCTGGAGCATCATCATCATAATTTTTCCAGAGTTTTTTGTGTTTTTTTTAATTTAATTTTTTAAGTTGCTCTTCCTGGGATTTATGCCCCTTTAGTTTTTTCACTTCACGAAGCCTCAGATTAAAAAATGTGTTTCCGATGCTCAGTATTTTGGCCTGAGATGGGCCCATAGGGAGGACTTCTTCACCTAAATTTGTCTCGGGCTTTAACACCTCAAACCCGTTGTAGTCCAAGTCAGCAGAGCTCCAAAGCTCCAGGCTGGGGCAGTGAGGTGTGGAGTGTTGCTAACTTATCAGATGAGCCCAGGCACTCAGAGCAGCCCTGGCTCATGGATGGACTCAGACAAAGTGACTGAGGTCAAAATATTATATCCCCAAAGCCATGTCAAGATGCATCTGTGTAAACTGGAAGGGGAGAAGTGGTCCATCTTTGTCTCAGATCGTGTAGAGTCCTTGGTGTGAACAAAACAAGCATTTATTGCTGCCTCTTCAGTGTTCTTTGTTCATATGGTTGGTTAAGCTTTCAACCTGGAGAGTCACTTATTTGTTTGTTTTATTGAAGTATAATTGATTTACAATTTCAGTTAGTTTTAGGTGTACAGCAAAATGATTCAGTTTTATATATATATTCTTTTTCAGATTTTTGCCCCCTTATAGGTTATTACAAAATATTAAATATAGTTCCCTGTGCTATACAGTAGGTCCTTGTTGGTTGTCTATTTTGTTCATGTATTTCTCTCTTTTGCTGGTACATATTGACCCCATAGGGCAGGGTCTGTGTTTTAGGCCAATCCTTAGTCTCCAGGCTGGTGAGGGAGGAATAGTCAGAATCGAGAGATGGTTGTTGAATGACGGAGTGAGTGTATGATGGTTGACTTTATTGTCAACTTGACTGGGCTAAGGGATGCCCAGATAGCTGGGAAAACAGTATTTCTGGATGTGTCTATGAGGGTTTTTCCAGAAGAGAAGCATTAGAATCAGTAGGCTGAGTAAAGAGCATCCTCACCAGTGCTGGTTGGGCATCTTCCAGTCTGTTGAGGGCTTGAATAGAACAAAAAGGTGGAAGAAGGGCAAATCTGCTCTCTGCTGGAGCTGAAACATCAAACTTCTCCTGCCCTTAGACATTGGTAGTCTTGGTTCTTCTGTCTTTGGACTCTGACTGGAACTTACACCATCAGCTCCCTGATTCTCAGTCCTTTGAACTTGAGCTGGATTATACCATGGGCTTTCCTGGTTCTTCAGCTTGCAGATAGGCAGATCGTGGGAGTTCTCAGCCTCTGTAATTGCATGAGCCAATCCCTATTATCTATCTATCTATTTATCTCTCCATCGATCGGTCCTGTTTCTCTGGAGAACTCTGACTAGTAGAGAATCAGTGATCTGTCCCTGGTCTGTGGAGCCAAGGTTGCTGTTATGCTGTTTATCTCAGTGGGGACTTATCCCAAACAGGGAGGTCTTGGGTGGACCATAAGAGTCTGGGCCAGGCTGCAGGGGGCAAGGAGAACAGAGGTGGGTGCTGCCAGGTATGCACTAGGTGATGCCTGCCCTGACTTCTCAGGGCCTCTGTTTCTTCATTTGTAAAAAGAGCTAATAGAAGATGGTTTCACCAAATGCCTGTGCTCTAAAGAACTCGCTGGCCATCCAGTTTCTTTTTATATTCCTGTAATGCAGAGGGAGAGAGGGAAATTATCCATTTGTGCCCTGCAGTGGTGTACATGAGGTGGTGGTAATCCAGGCCAGTGACAGCCAGCCCTGCCAGTCCTGCCTGCCCTTTCCAGGGCAAGTATGTAGTCACGCCCTGTCTACTCTGCTGAAATGAAACTTGTAGTTTATATAACCTACCCACCCAGATAACTAAAAAGAATAAGGCTTTCACTGTTATATAAAGGAGAAATAGCAAGAAATATTTATAAGAAAATATTTTGTATTTAATAATGAAGTAGAAGTGTTTCAGTGAATGAATTCTGGTTTTTGAGATGTGAGATAATATTCAACTGAATAATTTTGAAACTTTAACAATATTTGACCTTTTAAAATCAGGGCTAATATATTTATACACATCTATAGGATTACCATGAACACAATTTCTTTAGATGTGCACCTATTCAGGTGTGCTTATTGGCAATCAGGATACTGTGATACAGTAGGTAATAGGATTTTCTGACATGGTGAACAACTTTTGGCATTTGTTCATAAATGAGGAAAAGAATCATTTTTTTTTCATAGTAGTTGCATTCCTGGAAAACTATCTATGTAAAAAAATTTCCTTGTTCTTGTATCTAAAATGGAGTTAGGTTTCAAGCTCAGTTATTATAAGCAGATTTTTCACCTATGTGACTGTCTCTAAGTACATTAGAAAATTGTACAGGACACAGGACACAGGACAATTCTTTATTGTGCAGAACAGTCCCTGCATTGAGACATCTGACATCCCTGTTTCCTGGCCGCTGAATGCCAGTAGCCCTTGGGCCCTGCCATCATTATGGCAATGAAAACCTCCCCACATTTCTAGCAAGTTCCCTATGATGAGTTTCTGCCCTGTTGGAAACATTTGCTCTGGATGGGCATGCAAAGTTTCTAGACAGGATCGATGACAGACTCAGGATCATCTAGAAAAGAAAACAGTAAAACCTTTCAGTGAAGGACAGTAGCTAAAAGGGATAAAAAGCGATAATAGGGAACGAGAGGGTATAATACAATTTTTTTGTTGTTGAAGTGTATTTCACTTACAATATTATATAAGTTTCAGGTGTACCACATAGTGATTTGGTATTTTTATACATTATAAAATGATAACCATGATAAGTCTAGTTACCATCTGTCACCATACAAAGTTATTACAATATTATTGATCATATTCCCTGTGTGGTACATTTACATCCCTGTGATTCATTTATTTTGCAACTGGAGAGCTGTACCTCTTAGTCTCTCCCACCCATTTCACTGCCCGCCCCCCACCAGGAACCACCTGTTTGTTCTCTGTATCTCTGAGTCTCTTTCTGTTTTGTTATGTTGTTTCATTTGTTTTGTTTTTTAGATTCCACAGGTTAAGTGAAATCATATGGTATTTGTCTTTCAAATAATGAATACTTTTCTTGATAGCACTTGTATCAGTTAAAATGCCTTGGGCTGCAAGTAAAGAAAATTCACCTAGAGCCAGCTTAATCAATAGGGAAATGCACCCTCACATATGGGGGAAATTGAGAGGCATGGAGTATTGCCAACTGCGAAATGGTGCAGTGAGTATATATTCTGCAGCCAGACTAGCTGGGTTCGTATTCTAGACTCACGATTTATGAGCTAGTTGTATTGTCTTTGGCAAGTGACCTAACTTTTCTCTGTCTCAGTTCTATCATCTGTAAAATGGGGTAGATTGTACCCACCTCGTAGGATCAGATGAGTTAATATAGGTAAAAGTGCAGAACAGGGCTTGGTGCTTTGTGTTAGCTGTTATTATTGTCATTAGCATCACAAAAACAGTTTGGCCATTTAGAATCATCTTGATTTTCCTGTGGTAAGACCCTGAGCAGAGAATCCAACCACACTGTAACCAGACTATAGAAACCAAGAGATAATTGCAAGTGTTGTTTTAAACTGTAAGGTTGTTGTATTTTGTTACACAGCAACAGAAAACGAATGCAGCTGGCTTCCTCCTAAGGCTGTTTCCTTGGGCGTTTGCAAGAGGGCTACCAGGAGTAGTTGGTGCCAAATACACCTCCAGTGGGAGAAAAAGGGGCCACTTCATTATCTGCTTTTCCTTAAGGACACAGAAACCTTCTCCAAAAGTCCGCAGAAAACTTTCTCTCATATCTCATTAATTGATGGAATTGGGTCAATGTACTTGCTTCTTAATGAATTGCTGACGGCGGGACTGGTATTACCACAGTTTGTTACGCAATGTCAAGTTTGAAAATGGGACAATTAAAAATACACTTAAATGGAAAAAAATTGGCAGTGAAGAGGTAAGATAAAAAATGATCAAATACTTAAATCTTTTTGTACATTCCATATTCCCATCCGTGGCCCACTTTCCAAGCACATACAATGAAATCTGGATCCTTGGATTGAATAGAATTTAAGACGTTTAGGGAAGCCCGAGCACTGATTGCCTTTGGGAGATGAAGGAAGGCGGGGTGGGGGTGGGCATCCAGGTTCCGGCCTCAGTCTTGTGTATGTGGAGCTCTGAGGCACCTACGGGATCTCCAATGTTCAGTGGGCAGTTTGGAAATAGGAATGGTGAGCTTAGCAGTGAATGTCAGTGGTGGACTTGGGGGTCCCTTTGGGACTCTCTTCTAAGTGATATTCTCTTTTTCTGTAGAGCTACCAGTAGGTAAGTGTCTGGCTCCATGTCTTTGTGGCTCTTGGGTAAGAGTAGAATATGTCCTTCATTTGTAAGGTTGCATGATAGCAGATTTAAAACAGCTATGAGAAGTTATGTGTTTACCCAGGATAAACCCATGCAATAATTCTACAACAGCTAACGTTTTCATCTATTTCATACTTGCTCTGATTTTTTTATGAACCATCATTTTATGTCTCATGAAGAGCAGGTATTATTTCTAATAGAATAGGACAAAAGTAGGTGTGACTTGGAGAAGATTCATGAGGCGGGTGTGAATTGTGTATCTGTCAGGGAGCTGGCAGGGGGCAGATGGCACAAGCCAAAAGGTTATTTGGAAAGCTTTAGTGAAAGGACTATTTAAATGCGAGCAGTGATAAGGGAAACCCACTGGGGAAGGTGAAGCGCCCTGGCGCTAGCAGCAGCCAGGAGCTGTCACCACCCGGAGGGCATGGTTACTGGAACTAGAGTTGTAGCTATAGGAGATAGCACAGCCACTACCAACCTGCGGTCCAGCAGGGAGGGTGCTGGAGAGTAAATGCCCTGACCTCTTTTTTTGACCTCTAATCCTCAGAGGGCATCCATCAGAGTGATGCAGTGGGGAAGTGGATCTGGAGGTGCTAATGGGGATTATCCAGCATAGGTTATGTAAAACACACTGTGTGTAATCATCTCCTTTTTTATTTTGTTTTGACACAGAAAGACATTTATGGTGTGTCCATCCATCCACCCATCCATCCATCCTTCCATCCATCCACCATTCTATCTATTCTGTTTATCTACCTAATTTTTTTTTAAATAGCAGCTTTATTGAGATATAATTCACATAAAATTACTATGAAATGATCCTTTTGTACCATAAACTTTTCCCTTTTAAAGTGTACAATCCAGTGATTTTTACTATATTTACAGTCTTTATTGATTTTTTAAATGTACATAAGGAAAGTTTTTAAAGACCTGCTATTTGCCCCAAAGTGTGCAGGAAGTTTGGAGAAATGAATAAGCTGAGAGATATAGCACCAAAACGGTGGTCTTCAAAGATTCTGAGCTGAAAGACCAGTTTTCACATTTCCAGTCCTTGGTGGACGGATATGTGGTCACAGTGCACAAGACTTGTTGTAGCCTGGGCCATGTACACCTCCGCGCGTGAGTCCAGTGATGTCCAAAGTGGTCTACATGCTGGTCGACCAGCCAGATCCCTTGATCTCATGCTTGGATATCATGGAGATTTCAAATTGCTGCACAAGTTCCTAAGTGCTCATTCCCAATTTGTGGACCAGTAAGAACAGGTCTCAGACGGGCACTGGTCTGTGAATCACATTTTAAGTAACACTACACTAGAGGAAACTTCTAGAAAATCAGTACCTTTATAGTTTTCTTCCTGGTTCCCTTTTTTTTTATACACAGATTCTTTTCTCCTAGGTCTTAGTCACCTCCTGGGCTCAGCCGTGGCCTCTGAGCTTCCCCACAAAGCCACGTTGCCATCGGGAGGCAAGTCCCAAATGCTGCTGACAGGCGGGTTAGAACTGGAGCTGGCGCTCAGCCATGATCTCACGCCCTGCACAACCACACGTGATCTCCTCTCCAGTTTCCTGATCTCTGTGGATACTCCTGGATTCTCAGACACTCAGCCGTTTGGGGACCAGGGGAAGAAGCAGAGCTGGGAGCTTCCAGGCCCTCAGGCAATATTTAAAGAGAGGTCAGCGGCTAGGTGTGGATAGTTACCCGATGCAAAACTGTAATAATAGCCCAGTACTGGGAAACCTTTATTGAGATGTAGCAGTCAAACCACACAGTTGTTAAGCAACCATAACGATGTTTTAAATAATCAGTTCAGCCGGTCTCTATTTAACATAATAGCTGCCTATTAAACATAAATTAAGTACAGAGTTAAATGTCTCCAGGACACAAAAACCCCAAAACGACTGCCAAACCTAGAATGGAGCCTCTGGCTGGAATGAGCTAGGAGAGCGGCCGCCCCGTCTGGGTGTGCTCTGGGCTGGATAGAGCAGGAGTCCCGTCCCCCTGCCCAGCTGTCTGTGCTTGAAGAAGAAGATTTCCCAGGGTTGGGGTGTGGGGGAGGACTGGCTTTGCAGTACACTTCAGTCCCGATTATGTTTCATAAGTCTTTTACTTTCATAGACATTCCCGAATATGCCAGAAATACAGAAATGCCTCCGAGAAGTCTTGTGAGGCCTCTGTGGCCTCGAAAATGCCAGAATGATGGTAAGTTCTTCCCCTTCTCCCCACTCCTACTCCTCTGCCATAGACAGGTCTTTATCCTGTGCTTGGACCACAGTAAGAGATTTCCAGCCCTCAACCTCCTTCCAAACCATTCTCTACCCTGCCTTATTCACCCTCCCTCCCTCCCTTTTTCCCTCCCTCCCTCCCTTCCTTCCTTTCCTCCTTCCTTCCTTCCTTCCCTCCTTTCTTCCTTCCTTCCTTCCCACCTCCCTCTCTTCTGGAAATACTTACTTTGCACTAAACACTCCGGTAGCAATACAGTAGCAGCAAAAACAGACCCCTGGGGCTTCTATTTTGGTGGGAGAGGCAGCCATTGATCAGCGTGCCCTTTCTAAGACACAGTCTGACCTCAGACTCTTTGGATCTTCTCTCCCCTGATCTCTAAGTCTCCAGGAATAAAGACCCTGTTTATTTCCATGCTCACTTCCTGCATCTTCCACCTTCCTCCCTACAGGCCAGCCACTAAGTACACCCATTTAGTTATGTTGCTTAGGGCTCCTTCTGGGAACCACCTGCATAGAATTTACCTAGGATTATATTGATAATTTAGAATGCATATTCCCAGGATCCTCCCCAGATCTACGGAACTGGAATTTTTTTGTTGGTTGGGCTGGAGAATCAGCCTTTAATTTTTTTAAAAATTTATTTGTTTTAAAATTTTTTATGGAATATAGTTGATTTACAATGTCGTGTTAGTTTCTGCTGTACAGCAAAGTGAACCAGTTATACATATACATATATCAACTCTTTTTTTAGCTTCTTTCCCCATATAGGTCATTACAGAGTATTGAGTGGAGTTCCCTGTGCTATACAGTAGGTCTTTATTAGTTATCTATTTTATATATAGTAGTTTGTATATGTCATTCCCAATCTCCCAATTTATCCCCCCCACTTTACCCTCTGGAAAGCATAAGTTTGTTTTCTACATCTGTGACTCTATTTCTGTTTTGCAGATAAGTTCATTGGTACCCTTTTTTTAGATTCCGCATATAATGGATTGGAGACCTTTAATTTTTTATCAGGTTCCCCAGGCAACTTTGCTGCATGCCAAGATCAGTAAGTCACCACTGGTCAGCCTTTCCCCAGTTTTTCCTGCATCCAGGCCTTTGCTGCCAGCCTCCCTTGTCCTGGCCCTCAATCCTGTAGATCTGCCTGGGGACTCCCATCTGTCAAGGCTCAACTCAGCGTCTCAACCTCTATGTCTTTTTCTGACCCTCCCCCATAGCTGAGTTGGTGGCTCCCTCCTAGGGTCCTGCCTCTCTTTGCCAATGCACATACCCACAGAGATGGCTGGCCAAGGCCTAATCAGTTCAGAGCTCTGTTGATATAGCTGTGCCCTCTGGGAGAGTCCCCGCAGGCCAGCTCCTCTGCATAGCTCAGTCCCTGGATGGCTCACTGCTAGCTGGCCCCAGCTTCCAGTGGAGTAATGCAAGAACTGCAGTGTATAGTGATCAAGAGAAAAGGTTCAAGTCCTGGCCCCTTCACTCTCTGGCTCTGTAGCATCGTGCACGTAACCTCTCGGAACCTGTTTGCCCAAGTATAAGTGGGGATGTCGACTGAAAAAAATGACAACCTAAAAGTTGAGTTACGTTTTATTTGGTGAACAAAACTGAGGACTTAAGCCCAGGGCACAGCATCTCAAATAGCTCTGAGAGACTGCTCCGAAGAGGTAAGGGGGGAAGCAGGACATATAGGAGTTTTTGCAACAAAGACCAGGTAGTTGGAACATCAGAGGATTCTAATTAAAGAAACCAGACATCTCAAGTTAAAGAATTTCGTGTTTTTCTATGTATGGGAAGATGCAAGAGTTTGGGCTCACTGAAATCATTCCTTTGATAGCACCAGAGCTATCGGGCCAGTATCCTGTGCTTTCTCATCCTGAGTCTCCTCAGGGTGCACTGCTGGGATGGTGGTGGCTGCAGCCGCTGATAGCTTGGTGGCAGGATTCCTGTTTCCATCCCAAGTTCCCTCAGGGCTCACCGCCGTGGGCTGCTGTAGTGGCTGATGGCTGCAATATCCTTTGTTTACTAATACGGCAGGCAGCATTCTTAGTCCACAGGGATAATCCACCTGACTTGTGGGGTTGTCTCGAGGAATAAAGAATAAAAGCATGTAATAATTCCAGTGCTTTCACACTTGAATGTGCCCAGGAACCACCTGGCTGTCTTGTTGAAATGCAGGTTCTGATGACCAACCTCTGGAGCAGTGGCTCCAAAGGTTGGTTATGAGTAGTGTTATTGACATTAAAACCAGTGTGCATATGAAAAATCCCAGGGAAGCTTTTCATGAAAGCACAAGGAACTTCAGTTTGGAAAGGGAAACCCTAGGGGTGTCTGCTACCAGTCAGTTGGGCTCAGTGTAGAGGCCAGAAAGTGGCTCCCACAACCTGTCAGTTATGCACCTCCAGATGTGATACTGTCTTGTTCTCCCCTCTACCCCGGGGGGAAGTGGATGGACGGCTGTGAACATTGGGACGGGCGCTGGCTTTTCCCTGGGCGGTGGCGCAGGGGTACCGGGCGCACAGCCTGACCTTGCCCTGCCTCTGCCGGGAGCGCGCATGCGCAGAAACGTTGTCATGTATTCAAGGCGTCTAAATGCTATGGGAGATATATTTGGGGCGCTTTGCATCACCTACATCTTCATTTTCTTACTGCCCCTCTTCATCCTCCCACCCCCCTCCCACCATAGAAACAGCTCTTGCTAAGAGCATTAATTACCTTCTGTTACTGCAAATACCAGGTATTTCTTTGTCCTCTTTCTTGACCTCTCATCAGTGTTGAACAATGACGATCACTCCCTCCTTCTTGAAGCACTCTCTTCCTCTGACTATCCTGAGTGCCACTCTCCTGATTTTGCAGGATTGCCCTTTTCTATTGGCGTTAAATGTCGGAACTCCTTAAGAACTGAATCCTAGGCTCTCTCTCCTCTCCTGTCTTTATCCTTGGGAAGTCTCATTCACCCCAATTGTAAGTCTTAAAAGTCGGTAAGTCATGTAAGTCTGGTACCACTTAGATGAGAATGGCACAGTCATTTATTTGTATGTCAAGTCCACAGAACTTCTGAATAATTGCCAAGCCCCTCTTAGAGCTCTCAAAGGCACCTGAAGATCAGAACGTCCAAAACCACACTTGTGATCTCTCTTGCTTCAGTCTGTCGATTTCCAGGTTTCCCAAATCAGTGACTGACCCCAGTTTATAGGGGGAACACCTAAATATCATCCTCAACACTCCCCTTTCTCTCACTTCCCACATTTTATGCGTGCACAAGTCTTTTTGATTTGACGTCTTAGAGCTTCTCTCAAAATCTGTCCACTTTGCTTAATCCCCATCACCACCACATCTGTAGGGCTGTGATTGTTATTTTGGTTTTGAGCATCACCTGTCTCTTCCTCTACTGGAGGAGACCGGGAAAGCCAAGTATCCCACAAAGTCGAGGACAAGCAATGGACTTCATCTCTTTTCTCTAAGGATAGTTTCATTCAATATGGTGGGAAACAATTCTTGTGGGATGGCTTGGACCACTGATGCAGGATGGCTTGGACCAAATTAGTCTAGGCTTGGTTTTCTTTTGTGAGGTGGGATTGGAGTTCATCTCTTGCCGCCTACCAGAAAACTCTTCCTAAGGGTGTAGGCACTGCTGTTTCACGTGGATGACCTGACTGTTAAGGATAGGAGCGAGAAATTGTATCAGTGTCTGTTGTACGATCAATTTTGCTTTCCACATTTTAAAAGTGAATTCATTTGCTCTACATAATAGTCTGGACACATGTTTTCTTTGTTCATCCATTTACTCATTTGTCTGGGAAGATCTGTTTTGGGGAGTAATTTTTGCTTTATTGAGGAGACAGTGTAATCCATAATGAGAAAATTTCCATCTTCATGCTTCTGCTGAGGACTGTGTGAGTGTAAGAAGCGTGGTGATGAAGAATGGCAGAGCCTGTCCTGGTCCTTGACTTTGCCCCTTGTCTGAAGGGCTCCCTGGGAGCAGGTGTCAGAGCTCCCAACTCAACTTTGTGAGCTGAAACCTTGGTTTTTAGATGTGTTTATTTGTTTGTTTATTTATTTATAGAATTTTGTTATAAATCTAGATCCAAAGCACAAGTTTTAATCCTTAGTTTTCTTTTATTTAGCTGGAAGTCAGTGTACAGTGTTTGCACTCAGACTACTTGGGTTCAAATTCTAGTTAAGCCTCTTACTTGCTAGCTGTGCATTATGGGGCCCATGACTTACCTTTTCTTTGCTGTAGTCTCCTCAAGTGTAAATTGGGGATCATAATAATACTTCACCGTTAGTGTAGTGAGGATTAAACAGGATGGTGTGTGCTGTAGAGCACTTAGCTCAAGACCTTGTTTTTGGTGGCTATCTTTTTCTTTTCTTTTTGACATCACTATCTTTGTTTTTTTCCAGTTTGTTCTTTCTCATCATCTTTTATTGGCATACTGTTTCTATCTATGCCTCAAACATGGGCTTTCCTGAAGGTTCTATCCTTAATCTGTTTCTTTTTTTTCTTACTCAACACATATTTTGGAGGGTGATTTAATTTAATCTTGTGGTGTCAACTCTCCTTTCTTTGGTTATGACCCCAAGATCTGGGCCCCCAGCCCAGCCCCTTTACTGCAAAGCTCAGACCACATTGCTAGAGACCTGCTCGGTGTTTCCACATGGTTGTCTCTTGGGCACTTTTGAGTCTGAGCCCACCTTTCTGTCCCACCTCCTCTCCTTGACAACAGTAACTCAGCCTTCTCTTCCCGCCTTGGTGTCTAGATTCTAGTTCCTTAACATCCTGGACGTTGCCTTTGAACATGTGTCAGGCTTTCTTAATAATAACGATAATATTACTATATGACTTCAATAACTTTTAAAAAAGTAAATCAGATAATAAAACTCTTATTCTTAAAACATGGTAATGCCTTTTAAATGCAGAAACGACTATTTCCTTTTGTCCAACTTGGCTACAAGTTAGAAGTTCCCAAGACCCCCTCCTCATGTTCTATAAGTTGTTCACAGAACTCAGGAAAGCAGTTTACTTACTAGATTCCCAGTTTATTATGAAAGGATGCAACTCAGGAACAGCTAGATGGAAGAGATGCACAGGGCGAGGTATAGGGAAAGAGTACAGGCTTCCATGCCCTCTCCAGGTGTACCACTCTCTCAGCACCTCCATGTGTTCAGCAGTCTAGACTCCAAAATCCTTAGGGTAGGGTTTTTTAAAAAAATATGTTTTTATTTTTTATGGAGGATTCATTATGTAGGCACGATTGATTGAATCATTGGCCATTAGTGATTAACTCAACCTCCAGCCCCTCTCCTCTCCTAGGAGGTCAGGGTTGGGGCTGAAAGTTCTAACCCTCTAATCTTGTGGTTGGTTCCCCTGGCAACCAGGCCCCATCCTCCAGGGGTCACCCCATGGGCATGAACTCAGGTGTGGTTGAGAGGGGCTTATTATGAGTAACAAAAGATGCCTCTCTTTCCCCTATCACTCAGAAATTCTAAGGGTTTTAGGAGCTCTGTCCAGGAATTGGGGATGAAAGCCAAATATATAATATGCACCATATCACGGTATCACATCTTTTCTTTACATGTAAAATGAAATAAAACTCTTCACTGTGGCCAGCTGTGTGGTCTTTATTCTATCATCTTCCATTGGCTGAGTGTTGATAGACTCTACTGTTGATCCAGCCCAAGTGAAATAAGCACCATGTAGAGAAATGACTCTTTTCTCCAAAGAATAATGCTTTTCTGCCAAAAGCAGAGCTTCGAAATTGCTCACAACTTAGTACAGGACAAGAAATTACTGGCAATCAGAAATCAAGGTTAATTTTGAAAATGGACAGAAGAGGAGATAAATAGAACCATGAATAATGCCAGCATATCTCATAGCTTGTTGTTCACACATCAGAAGAGTGAGGGAGATTCCCACAATTTCAGCTCATTGTCCTAATCCCTGACCTGAGAGTTAGCAGGGTCTGAATTTCATCTTGGCTTTCCCTTGAACAAGTCACTTTTTTTCTCCGAACCTCAGTTTATCCCCCTTTATAATGAGGGGGATTGGACTACATCATCACTGATGCTTCTAGGGAACATTCTGAAAATTTGTGGGAACATTTCTGATTGTCACAAGGATGGGGCTGGGTTCTACTGGCATTTGGTGGGTGGAGACCAGAGAGTGACGGTATCCTGCACTGCACAAGGCATCCTGAGTCATGTCCCACCAACTTTTCTCTTCTTCACCTAGGTAAAAAACTTGTCTGTAATCACCTGGGCCTTGAACTCAGCTCTGTTTTACATATACACTCAAGCTATTGTTTCATGGTTATGCTGAAGTTTCTAGAAAGGCAAGTAACATGTAGATGGAAGAAATCATGTACTTTCTCTTGTTTGTAGCTCTGCAAAGAGTTGTTCACCATTATGAAAAATCATGCCACTGATGACAGCATCATTCCTGGTGTCTGAGGTGCCAATACTGCTCTAACTCTGCACTTGTAGGCACTGAGTTCTTGGTGATTATATACCGATTGTTAATGTATTTATTTAGCTCTTATTTCAAAGTGTCAGCTAGAAAGAATAAACGTGGATAATATATCAAAACTAGATTTAAGCTTCTGATTTATTCATTATGCCTTCTATCTGTTCACAAATACTTGAATGTTGAAATTCATCTTATTTTATTATAAATTGCTTTATTTCTCATTGTTTATGGTATAGGGCATTATATTTATTTTTAAAGTTAAGTACTTAGGTAGGCTATACATCTGTAATTCCATTAAGACTAGCAAAGGGGATATTGCAAATATGTGCTATAAAAATAGGATCTTGGGTCTAATAGGATTAGGACTCTTCGGACTGGGTACTTTTCAGTTCTAATAATTTAGGAAAATGAAATGACATCAAATAAAACAAAAAGGTCAGCCAGAGCTCCTAACAAAAAGAATGAATAGCACAGTAACCGAAGAGACTGAATATGCCCTTCATAGGGGCAAGTCTCCCCCCACCTGCCCCACTGAAACAAATGCCAATTCTATAACCCTTCATGTCTTCATCTCCATTGGGAGTTGAGTCCACCCTCATAATCTTCCCTGGCAACTGTTGCTAGGAAGATGCTGCCTCTCGAGCTGACCTTCCGAAGATTTGAGATCACAGCTGGTTGTTTCCCAGCTGCTGATGAGGAGATCAGATTTGCCCAGCCAGAGTGATGGAGAAACATGCAAACAGCACAAATAGCAACAACACATATAGGATGCCAGGGACGATATATAAGACGTGGTGATCAGGAGACGTTTGATTATTGCTTTCCATTCCTGGAGGTTTGGGAGGAAAAAAAAAGACCATTACTAATCTCTGCATTGCATTTTCTTGTTATAACAGTGATGGAGACACTGCCAGGGAACTTGCTATTTTGACCCCTTTCATTAAACCTGTTGGCAGAACTCATGGCTTTCAGGCAGGCAGTGTCCATGTTTCACTGCTTCGGCTTTGGCTGTTCTGTTCTTTTGATATCGCTGAATAGTGATAATGATTATGATAATGATGATGATAGCTACCGATGATGATGATAGCTACCGTTCGTTGATACTTGCTTTGTTCCTGGCATTGTCCTAAGTGCTTTCCATGAATTGCCTCGTTTAATCCCCACGGCAACCCTATGAGGGAGATATCACAAACTCCACTATTGTACTAATGAAGAAACTGAGCAGAGAGAGATTAAATCTCTTGTCTAGTCCCACTTAGCCAGTGTTCACCAGAGTAGGATTTGATCTTGAGTCTGAGTGGCCCCTAAGCCCTCCACTCGTACCTCCTTTGTGTGCTGTGTTTTATCCACTGATTTTGATCATTTGCTTTTGTCCTGGCAGTGGCAGTGCATGCAGTAAGATCCATCCATCCATCCATCCATGCATTCTTCACCACATGTGACCCAAACATGTGCTTACTGCCAAGCTCACTGGGAACTTGGGTGAGTGAGACCCATGCCCTTTCCCAGGGAGCTGAGGGTCCGGTTCTGTGCAGAATTGAGCTTTCATTCTTTGAACCTGTTGGGTCTATGAAGGTGGGGCTATGGGGTGTGGAGAGTGCCTGGGTGCACTCCACAGACTGTGGCGAGATGTTTGGCCACACAGGTGCTCATGAGACACTGGTTGATTTTTTTACCCTCCATTCTCAACTAGGGCTCCCATCCTAGGATGCTGACAGGCTTAAGGAAAGGGGCCAAAATAGCAAGTTCCCTGGTAGTGCCTCCATCACTATTAAAGCAAGAAAGTGCAATGCAGAGATTTGCAATGTTTTTTGTTTTTTTTTCTCCCAAACCTCCAGGAATGGAAGGCGATAATCAAACCTCTCCTATCATCATGTCTTGTATATCATCGCTGGCATCCTATGTCAAGGGGCAGAACAAAAGTCATGCTGACAAAAGTCAGCAGCCAACATTGGGGTCAAGCATTGCACTTCATCTCATTTAATCTGCAGAATGATGTGGACTTGGTAGAATAGGCTCAGGAGGAAAATCACTGTTCCAAAGGATCAGACTGGCAGAAGCGCCTACCTCTGCAGTACCTGCTGTCCCCTCTTTACACTCTGCTTGGGTTCAGTTAGGCCTTCAACCCAGGCTGCCGATTCTTCTTTCCTTCCTTCCTTCCTTCCTTCCTTCCTTCCTTCCTTCCTTCCTTCCTTCCTCCCTCCCACCCTCCCTCCCTCCCTCTCTCTCTCTCTCTCTTTCTTTCTTGTTAATTGAGATAGAATTCATATACCATAAAATTGCCCTTGTAATGGCTACAGTTCATTGGTTTTAGTATATTCCCAAGACAGTGTAAACATCATTACCATCTAATTCCAGAATATTTTCATCACCCCAAAAAGTAACCCCATCTGCATTAGCAGTCACTCTCCATTCCCCCACCTCCAGCTCCTGCCAACCACAAATCTTTCTGTTCCTACTGGTTTTTCTACTCTGGACATTTCATATAAATGAATTACACAGGATGTGACCTTTTGTGTCTGACATCTTTCAGTTAGAATATTTTTAAGGTTCATCCATGTTGTATCATGTGTCAGTACTTCATTCTCTTTTCATTGCCAAATTATATTCCTTCAGATGGAGATATATATATATATATATATATATATATACACATATATATATATGTATATATATATACCACATTTTGTTTATCTGTTCATCAGTTGATGGACATTTGGGTTGTTTTCTCTTTTTGGCTATTGTGAAGAATGCTGCTATGAACATTGGTGAACAAATTCTTGTGTGAACATATGGTTTCAATTCTCTTGGTTATATACCCAAGAATGGAACTGCTGTGTCATATGGTAACTCTATGTTTAAGTTTTTGAGGTACTGCCAAATATTTTTCCAAAGTGGCCATACCATTTTATATTCCCAACAGCAGAGAATGAGGGTACCAAAGTCCCCACATTCTCTTTAATACTTGTTATTGTCCATCTTTTTGATTATTGCCATCCTAATGGGTACGAAGTGGTATCTCATTGTGGTTTTGTTTTCCATTTACCTAATGTCTAGTGATGTTGAGCATCTTTTCATGTGATCACTTAGGCTGCTGCCTCTGACTTCCACTTGTTTCTGTTCAAGAGGCTTTGGGTCTAATAGAAGAGAAGTCGAAAACTCAGGTGGTTGTGGTAGAACCTCTGCCTGCAGACAGGAAACTACTTGATTAGACTGAGCAGAGGGCAACGAGTCAGGTGCTGGGAGATGCCTTTCTAGGTCTTCACTGAAGGTGCCCATGGGACAGCTCCCGTGACTTCAGGCTTCCCTTTGCCCACAGGCTCAGCACTAGAGGGTAATTCTCCGTCAACTTCCCCATCGGGGTCTCTGTCTCCACTTATACCCACACTGGACCCAGAGAAGTGCTAGAAGCCAGGCTGGCTCTTTGGATTGAGCAGGGCTGAGCTGCCCAATCCTGTGGTCCAGGCAGTGGTGCTTGTGTTTCTTTCTTTTTTCCTTTGTATGGACATTAATAACTTTAACAAATTTTTATTTTAAAATTTATATATAGTACAATTCACTTTTTTGGTGTATAGCTTTATGAATTTTAACCAATACCACAATGAAGATCAAGAATAGTTCTATCAACACCCCAAAATATCCTTCATGCTGCCCCTTTGTAGCCAGTGCCTGCTCCCTACACCCAGCACCTGGCAACCATTTCTCTGTCCCTATAATTTTGCCTTTTCTATCGTATAATATAAATGGTGTTCTACAATATGTAAACTTTTGGATCTATTTTTACTTAGAAAATACATTTGAAATTCATCCATGTTGTATTTTTCAAGAGTTCCATTCCTTCTTATCGCTGAGAAGTAGTTTATTGTATGGATGTACCACACTTTGCTGGTCCATTCTCCAGGGAAAGGACATTTGGGTTGTTTCTAGTTTTTGGTGAGTACAAATAAAGGTGCTATAAACATTCAGGTATAGGTTTTTCTGTGAACATAGGTTTTTACTTCACTTGGGTAAATATCTGGGAGCCAGATTGTTGCGTCATATGGTAAATATGTTTAATTTATAAGAAACCTTTCCAAAATGACTGTACCAGTTTGCATTCCCCCCAACAGTGTATGAGAATTCCTGTGGCTTCTTTTACTTCCCAATACTTGGTATTGTCAGTTTTAAATTTTAAAAAATTTAATTTAAGCCATCCTAATAGGTAAGAGATGGTATCTGTGGTTTTAATTTGCATTTCCCTAATGGCTAATGATGTTGGCTATCTTTTCATATGCTTATTTGCTATCCATAAGTCTTCTTCAGTGAAGTGTCGGTTTAAATTTTTTGCTCATTAAAAAAGTTGCACTGTTTCGTTTCTTATTATCGAGTTTTGAGAGTGTTAAAAAACTATATATTCTGGATAGGAGTCAGATATGTGATCTGCAAATATTTTCTCCCGGTCTGTGGCTTTGGAGTGACATGTGTTATTTCCACTTGAGACCCATTGGCTAGAATTAGTCATGTGGTCCCATGCAATCCCCAGGGGGCCAAGAAATGCAGTTCTACCCAGTGGCTGGAAAGACAGAGAGCTGGAGATATCTGGTGAACAGCAGGGATGACCATCCCACACACTGCTCTTACTATTTCAGAGTCTGCTTAACAATAGTTCATGAACATTCTTCCATGTTAGCCAGCATTCCTTTACAGTATAGGGGCCAGCAAATGCAGACAATGGCCAGTTTTGGCTTCCTGTCTGTTTATCTTCAGCCTGAAAACTAAAAGCGTGCTTGTTACAGATGAATATTTGAAATCAATTTGATGATAAGGAACACTGTCTTTGAACCCCAATTCAGCAAATGTTGTTAGTCCAAAAAGAATTAGATTATTCTCACTCCTTGGCCTGTGTTACAAAAAAAAAATAAAATAAAATAAAAAAATCAATAATTAATGCATTTTGGATTTGTCAATAAAAAATTTGTGGAAATTTGTTTTCTCTCATTATTATGAGTACTACGCAACATCTGTGATTTTTACCCTTTGGCCCACAAAGCCTAAAATATTTACCCTCTGGCACTTGACAGAAAATGTTTGCTGAATCTTATTAGAATGGTTTTTCAGAGCTGCGTGGAATTCCATAATGTTCTATATATGGGCCTATTGTAACATGCATACATTCATATTGTTCAACTGCATTGTTTCTAGATTCTTCCTAGTTAAACAATGCAGCAATATGGATCCTTGTATACATGTCACAAAGATAAGCACTGATTATTTCCTTAGAATAGATTCTTAGAAGTGGAACTGCTGAGTGAAAGGATGGGTACATTTTGCAGGGTTTGACTCAACAGTTGTAAGTAATCTGCCAGAAAGCTGCCATTTCACATTCCCTCATCCAGTGGAAATATGTGCTTATTTACTTTACTGTCCTTTTTCCAAGACTGTTCGTTTAACTCTATAACATCAGTAGTGATTTGATTGGGGATAAAATGGTTCCTTATTGTCATTTTAATTTGCTTTTTAAAAATTACGGATGAAGCAACACATACTTTTGTATGTTTTTAAGCCATTTGCACCTCTTCTTTTGTAATTGGCTTTTTCAAGTCCTTTATCTAGTGTTCTGTGGAATAATTTTTAATTCTTTTTTCAGCACCCCGCAGTGCCCTGGACAAGTAGCTGAAAAGTTATTCGTAAGGCTGAATTAAACCCCGTGCAGCCATTCTTCACGGGAGCCGTCCAGCTACATTCTCAGACTCAAGGCAGATTGAGTCACTTTCCTCCGCTGTGTTAATCTGTACTGTGATTTTAAAAGAGACTCTCCTCTTCAGTCGGTGGATGGACATCTCCTGCTTTGCAGGAAGACACAGTCCCATTGGCCTCAGCGGCCAAGGCTTGGGATTCAAGGTACGAACATACAGCTAAGAACGTTCGTACTTACAGATGTGCTGCAAAAAAGTCTTCTGGTTCGGGATTCATGAGAATTTCTTGGCTCCCAACCAGACCCAACTTCTAACAGTGGTAGATGCGTGGTGGAATGTGGGGAGGATTCTGAGAGCACCACGTGGCTATGAGAAGCTTAGGGTTTTTTCCCATGTGTTAGAAATGCAATCAAACCAATGTTTCAGAAGTGGTGAGCTACAGATGGGGGTTAGGGCCGGTGTCCCCTTGCGTCGCTGAAGATCCTGCAGTTCTCTCAGGAGTCAGAGATCATTAGTGGGGTGAAGGAGAAAGCCAAATGTCTAGAGCTAGCCTGGCCCAGCCGTAGCCAGACCACCCTGTTAGTGGGAAAGCCAGGATCACTGAAGCATCTCCTTTGCAGGTTCTGATCCTTGGGAGACCCCAGATTCATTTCCTTTGATGCTCATGGTGTTTAAGGCCATGTGTGGGTAGAAGAAGACTTTTTCTAACCTGTATCCTTGACACTACTGATTTCTGGACTTCAGTTTAAAAAATTTCCAGGCAAAACGTCCACCTTTGTTTTGGGTTATCTCTCCATCGATAGAGTTGTCACCGGCAATGCTGGAACGCTGAGAGAATGGATTCCAAATGAGCCCTTGACACCAATTAGCAGCTTCATTTCTACTTCCTCGGGTTCGGAGATGTGGAAATATAAGGAAGTAAAGCACAGTCTTTGCTCTTAAGGATCTCACTGTGAAGTGGAGGGAACACGGCTTAAACAATGATTCTAGTCCAGTGGGAGAGGAGTCTAGAGATGTATGTCCAAGTTGTTCTGCAACCATTTGGAGGGAATGGGAGTGGAGGATGGTGGTCGGAGAAGGCTTCCCAGAAAAGGAAAACTTGAGTTTTGGGGGAAAAAAAAAAAAAAAAGTAACCAGCCAAGGCAGTGGAAATTGCAGGTAGAGGGAAGAGTGGGTGGGTGAATATAGGCGTTCAGTTACCCAGCAATCAGCTAACCCAAATATTTCTCAAATTAGGACATACCAGGCATTGCTTTTCATGCTATGTTACAATAATATTCTCTAAGTGAGTCTCAGTTGAAAGTTTTGGTGTTACTCAACTTAACTCTCTCCACCTTACCCCTTACAAATTTCCAGGCTGGTGGGAATGGAACTGTCAGAAAGGGGCTTAGTAGATTAAAAAAAAAAATCACTCCATTCCTTGTTTTCCTGGAACGTTCCCCAGGAATACGCTGCCAAGTCCAGGAAGATACACATGTATGCAAAATATTTGCTGACCTCCATCCTCAATGCACCAGAGGCTTCCGTTAATAACACTCATCCCAGATCACAGTTCAGTGCAATTCAGCCCTGACCCCCATGCAAGAGAGTTGACCACTGACCTCATTACAATTTAGATTTTCGGGAAGGGGCTTGAAAACAGAATGAGATAATGCCCTGGGACAGTTGGGAGCCACAGCCCTGCACTGAGGGATGAAAGTTGGGTTGTTCTAGAAAGACGTTCAAATGATTAGAAGGATAAAAAAGGCTCATCTTTGCAGAGCTCTTCACAGTTTAAAAACCAATCCCTTCACCCTGATAGAGACCAGTTTCACGTTTATCTCCAATATGCAATGTAGAAACTGAGGCCTGGGGGAGACTGAATGATTAGTTACAAAAGGGCCAGGACCTGAACCTAGGCCTCTGGTTCTGGGTCTGATGTTTCTTGCCTTTTATTAACCTTACTGAAATCTCCAGAGACAACATGTTTTCTGTAAACTTTGCTGGGACAGCGACTCTTCCATCTCTCAAGAACCTTCATCTCACTTTACGGTAAAATGCCTTCTGAGTCAATAGTGTCTTAAAATTTGTTACTTATTTCTTGATCCTTCTCTTCTAAATCCAATTTGGTTTTGCAATTCTGAGGCTCACCTAGGTTTTTAGAGCTTGTTCTCTGAATGTTGAGGAATTTCCTCACGGTAACTTTGGGACAAGGCAGGAGGAAGTTCTTACTTGTATTGAGGGCAAAAAATCTGTATTTTGGGGGTTCACTTTGTGTTTCCCTAGTGCAAGATCTCAAGCACAGCAAACACCAAGAAATAGGTCTTCAGAGTGGATAGGGAGATGGGGAGAAAAGTAGGGGGAGCTGGTAAAAAAGCCACACTGTGCTTGGAAGGATAAGCACTTAGGAAGCAGGAAATGGCAAGCACAGGGATGAGAGAGAGAGAGAGAGAGAGAGAGAGAGAGAGCGTCTTTATTCACGATGGCCCTCCCAGGGCCCAGCCCCGAGCCTGGCTCAGTACTCACCAAGGTGAAAGCCCCTTAGGGAGAAGTGAGTCTGAAAGCAGGAAGGCTCAGTCATGGACGCGCCCGGTAGTCCTAAAGTGCAAGTGGGTTGTAAAAACTAGAGCGACGACCAGGCAGATTCCACCACAATGACCTCCTCCACCGCCATCTTCACCACCTCTCCCATGCTCCCCTGCGCTACCAATGCATTACCACCATCACCATTGATGGGGCCCTTGTGACGTGCCTAGCACCACGCTAAAGGCTTTATGTGGGTTTAATCCTCACAACACTCCTCCACAGTAGGAATCATTGGTCCTGTTTTCAGTGGAGGGGACTGAGGCTCAGGGCAGTGAAGTCATTTGCACAAGATCACACCCTAGAAAGCCGTAGAGTCAGGATTTCACCCCAGGCTCTGTGTGCTTCTGATGGGCAAGGTGGAGTGGTCCGGAATGCTGCCCCACTGGGCACGAGGCGTGTGCTGGGGGCTGGTTTTATGCACAACTGGATCTGAGAGGCTTCTGTGGGCTGTGACCAGGCCTACCAATCTCTTCTTCCTTCCTTTTTCTAGTTTCCTTTCACACATTCTGGATCCTATGGTCTTTCAGGTCAGAGCATATAAAAATGCTTTATGTCCCTTCTTTTCTAAGCTTTGCATGTTACTGTTTGCACACTGTTCTGGAAACAGACGGAGGCTGATAGAAATCCCAGATGATAACTCAGACATGAAAGCTCTGTGAAAACACCCACGTAGCATAAATACCTCTGAGCATATGAGAGACAGAGAGGAGAAAGACAGAGACAGAAACAGCGAGAGAGAAAGACAGAGAGAGAGAGAAAGAAAGAGAGAGGCTCAGAGACAGAGAGAGAAACAGAGACACAGAGAGAGACAGAGAGAAACTCAGAGAGAGTGATATATATATAGAGAGAGACACACAGAAAGACAGAGGGACAGAGACACAGAGAAAGACAGACTGAGAGAAAGAAGGAGACACAGAGACAGAGAGACACAAAGAGAGACAGAGAGAGAATGAGAGAGAATGCCTCATGACACCATTCACTGTTCATGCTTTTGGGCCTAGTTGTGCCGGGACCACCCCTGGGCCTTCGGGTCACCTGAGCCAATGACTTCTGAATAGTTTCTGTTCCTTGCAGTGGAAAGAATATGATGAACAAATGTAAAGCACTTAGCTGGGTGTTGGGCCCCGAGTAAGTGCTTGAAGGATAGCTATTCTCTTCATGAACAAGAGCATCTCTTTGCCAGTCGTGACTCTGCCCAATGTCCCTGCAGTTCCCCAGCCTGTTTCACACTCAGGAGCAAGGGGGGCAGGTGCTGCCAGCCTCTCCCTCCCGCTGGGCCTTCTCCGTGCCTGGATGGGATGTGTCTCCTTCCCGAAGAGTCCCCGGCTGGAGGTCAGAGTCAGGTGCGGACACAGCACGTTGAAGTTTGTTGCCAGGTACACGATGTGAATTCAGGGACATTACGGCGTGGGTGGAAAGCACCCTGGAAACCGCTATTTTAAAAGTCAAGCCCCCTGCATTTAAAGGGAGATTCAGAGCACGGTGTTCCAGCGAAATGGGAGCTTGATTAGGGTTCTGACCCGTGATCAATCATCTGGAAAAAGGCTTTACAGGGGCATATTTGGCCTGAGAGGGAGGAGTTGAGCTGCTTTCCATTCTGGAGGCGTAGAATCTATTGAGGTTGCTGTGTGGAGACCTCGCTGTGGACTCTGCAGCGGAGGAGGAATTGGAGGCAGAGACGCGTTGTCTGTGGTCCTCACTCTGCCTTTTCTTTCAGGACACTTCCCTCCTGTTTTTTTTTTTTTTTTTTTTGCGGTACGTGGGCCTCTCACTGCTGTGGCCTCTCCCGTTGCGGAGCACAGGCTCCGGACGCGCAGGCTCAGCGGCCATGGCCCACGGGCCCAGCCGCTCCGTGGCATGTGGGATCTTGATTGTTAATTCTATTGTTTTTATTTGGGGTTATTTTCCAGAGGTGGAGACAATCACCAGCAACTGGTGGATATAATGCAAGTGGCTCTTTTATATGATCTTGACCTCTGTGACCTTGGCCAAGTTCTCTGGAGCCTGAATACCTTTATCAATAAAATTGGGAAATAGTAATATCATTTCCTCCTGCTTATGACCATTTACTATCAGAGCTCAAAGTCAGGCTGCAAAGCTGGGTTACAAACAGGATGTCACCGACTAGTGAACAAGCTGTAGGAAAGGATCCAATCCTCTACAGGGCTGCTCTCAGTGTGGGGACATCATAAGCTTTTTTTTTTTTTGATTATTTTATTTTTTTTATACAGCAGGTACTTGTTAGTTATCTATTTTATACATATTAGTATATATATATCAATCCCAATCTCCTAATTCATCCCCGTCCCCCTTCCCCCCCTTGGTGTCCATACGTTTGTTCTCTACATCTGTGTCTCTATTTCTGGGGGGCATCATAAGCTTTTAAACATTTATTTTACTTCGTTTGTACTTTGCAGATTTTCCATAATAGCAACCTAAATTTCCCATAAAATGTTACCTTTATAATTGGGAAGATTTAATGAAAATTCAAATTTGGGTCTGCAGTCTACTTCCCAGTCTCCTTCTGCTGCCCACCAGCCTCCTTCCCAGGCAACCTTCCCCGGTCCCTCCAAGCCTGGCTAGTTCTGCCTCGGGCTCACTTGAGGGAGGCCCTGCTGGGGTGGACAGACAGCATCTAGAGAGGATCCAGAGGGTCCTGCTGCCTGGGGCACTGCCTTGCTGGAGCACCTGGGCTGGGCAGTGTCTATCGGTTTGGGGTGGGGGTAGAAGACAGCGTGTGATGACAGAGGCTACCCTCTGCTCAGCTCCAATCCTGCACCACAATCTTTGTGAGCAGTGTCTTGTTCAATCTTACCATCAGCCGCAAGAGGAGTATGTTGCCACCAGCCCTCTTGATCTTGCAGATGAGGATGCTGAGGCTCAGAGGGGTTAAGCAGCTTCCCTAAGTCACACAGCCCATAAGGAACTGAGCTGGGATTTGAACCTGAAAGACTTAAACTCAAAAAGCGGGGTTCTTTCCACCAACAGGAGCCCCTCAGGGAGTACTGGGGCGAGATGCTTAGTGAAATGCACTGGGTGGGGAAGGGGGAAAGGAGGGAATGTTTAAGGTGGGGATACTTATGCAACCCCACCTTGATCATGTGTCAGCAACAAAATATGGCCCCTCCTGGCTACACAGAGGACGTTAGTCTAGTTTTCCTTGCAAACAGGAGCAGGTAGGGGCTTTGTGGATCCTGGTGACTCTGAGCCTTTCAAATCCCAAAGTACAAAGTACCCAGTTTGGGTAGAAATTTGACTTCTATCTGCAAATTGATTTATCTCTATCTCTTGTGAAAAAGAGGACTTTATTATTCAACACACAAGGTGACAACGTGATTTTGTTAAGAAACAGAAGTCCGGGTCACGAGAGGTTGATGTGGAATGATGTGGGGCCTCCTTTCTGGGGCAGCTCCCCAAGGACAGGGCTCCACACTGAGAGGGGCAGGTCACGTGGGAGCATGAGGAATGGGGTCCCTGGTGCTTTTTTTTCCCGTGGTGGTCTGGGCCCTGTGGGGTGGGGTGGGAAGGCTGTTGGCACTATGGTGTGCCCCCGAGGCACTGTGCCTTTCCGCAGACTCTGCCACCACATCCTGACCAGATCCTCGCTGGGGTGGCTGTGTATCCCCACCTTCCTTCCAGAGGAGGGAAGTTACAGGCAGCTAAGAAAGGACGTGCAGGATTCGAACCCACAGCTCTTGGGGCCCAGATCACTTGCTGGTTCTGCACTAACTTGTTCCCCCAGGCAGAGTGGGAGCCTCCAGACAGGGGAGGTAGTCTTTTTGAACTAACAGTAGTGAAGGGGGAGGAGAGAGCAGCACCGCAAGCACAAAGTTTCCTTTGACTGCACTGCTAGGACAGGACGCGGTCCTCTCTCCCCACCAGGACAGGTCACCGCAGGCGTCTGCCTTTGATTGGAAAGGGCTGTGGCCCAGCAAAGACAGGACTCATACCTGTGGTCTGGGGCCTCTCTCACACCCCCAGAAATGCCATTTGCAGATGGGGAAGATGGGGAAAATGTGGGAAGACAGGAAGAAGAAAAATCAACAGATGTAGGGCAGGCATCTTGGGAGGTCAGGTCACAGCCCGGGAGAGAAAATAGGCCTCAGCCATGGGTCAGGGCATAAACACAGAGGCCCCAGGGCCTGATGTGCTGGAGGGAACCACGCTGGGCTGGCTCGGGGAGAAGAGGTTTGCCATGTGTGTGGTGACTTCAGGGGGAGCCCAGGCTTCTGAACTGAGAGGAAAGAAGAGTACCTTTCAGGAGGCCGGGCCGCAGCCTGCATCTGCCCGCAGAGGCTCCCGTCAGGCCGTTTCTGGCTCAGCCACACCCCTCCCACAGGCCAACCCAGGCCTCAGTGTGGGGCAGGGGAGACCTGTGACCCTGTCAGAGAGGAACATTCTGGCCAGGAGGAACCCAAGGAGGAGACTCACAGGTCCTGGCATACGCAGGGGAGTGAGGGCCTCAGACCGTCTCTTTTTTTTTTTTCTTGTACGCGGGCCTCTCACTGTTGCGTCCTCTCCCGTTGCAGAGCACAGCCTCCGGACGCGCAGGCTCAGCGGCCACGGCTCACGGGCCCAGCCGCTCCGCGGCATGTGGGATCTTCCCGGACCGGGCCACGAATCCACGTCCCCTGCATCATCAGGCGGACTCTCAACCACTGCGCCACCAGGGAAGCCCAGACCGTCTCTTTCCTTTCTGCCTTTTATAGGTAAAAACAATACTGTTGACCTGCTGAGGCTATGAGTGCTTGTTCTGGGTGTGGAGAAGGCTCCTAGTGGCTTCTTCCACTTCCAGTCTGGGGACTGGCTAACTGTGCACTGGGCAGTGCAGGCCTGCTGTGTTCCAGGGCAGCACTGTATGCTATGGGGGAATGGGAGCCCCGACTGGGGGCAGGCACTTGGCTGGGTTGGCTTACTTAGCCCTCAGGTGACTCTTTCCTCAGCAGGAGTGAACTGTGCTTTCCAGGTAAAAACACTGTGAAGAGTTGTTTGCTGAAATGTTCTGTGCTGGGTCACAGAATGACCCTGTGACACTGTGACTGGAGAGACCCTGCCTGGCTCCCACCCTGAGACTTGGTGTTACAGCCCAGGGGAAAAGACACACTTGAGACCCGCCTGTGCTAGCTTGTAAAACCAAGTGGAGGCACCAACAATGCCATTCTGTCCCCATGCCATGCAAATAAGAGAGGACATGGTGTCAGGAGGCCTGAGCGGCAGCCCCAACCCTGCCTATTATTCCCTGGGTGAAGCTGTAAATTTTATAGCGGGAGGTGGGGGCCAGGGAGGGGAAGATGGTGACGATTATGATGATAAGAGCAACAGTAATAATAATGCTTATTCTCCTTACTGCCTGGGTTTACTGTACAGCCAGAAGAGGTAACAAATGTGATTCTTTTCTGTGGACTACAGGTCATGATTCACATATGTTATGGGCTGAATTGTGTCCTGTCCAAATTTCTGTGTTGAAGTCCTAACTCCCAGCACCTCAGAATGTGTCTGTAGTTAGAGATAAGTTCTTTAAAAAGGTAATTAAGGTAAAATGAGGTCATTAGGGTGGGCCCTCATCCAATATGACTGGTGTCCTTATAAGGAGAGGAGATGAGGACACAGACACGCACAGACAGAAGAAAGACCATGTGAAGACACAACTATAAGCCAAGGAGAGAGGCCTCAGAAGAAACCAACCCTGCTGATGTCTTGACCTTGGATTTCCAGCCTCCAGAACTGTGAGAAAATAACTTTCTGTTGTTTAAGCTGCTCAGTCTGTGGTATTAGTTACAGCAGCCCTAATGCAATGTGTTAGTCATGACTGTCACTAGGGCTCCACAGATATACTCAGACAGAGATGAAGAATGACACATTGGGGCCTGGGGGCATGGCTATGACAGGCTCCAGAGAAGGGTGGGAAATGAGAGGAAGGTGAAAAACTGTCAGCTGGGGGCAGTCAGGATAGGCTTCATGCAGGAGACAGATTCAACTTTGGTTTTCTAATCTCTAAAATGGGGATGATAGTAGTTCCTCTCTCAGAGCCATAGGGAAGATAAAATGAGGGAATGCATGTAAAGTGGGATATGGTACCGAGGACAGAAGATGCATTTGGTGAATTTTACTCTAATTTTTACTACGAACATTATTCAAGGATGCTGAGATCTAGGAATGGAAAATGAAGTAGCGTGGGAAAAGCAAAAATTAGGGGGTGGACAGTTAGAAGCCCAGTTGGCCTGGGGAGGGCAGACCTCATATGGTGGCATGGAGAGTGGAGGGAAAGGACGGGGTTGTTATGTATACTGGGAGGGTGGTGGCGACATATATATGGTGACATATATCTTGTCATCTGAGCAGAACTCCCCAAATCAGTCTTAAATGCTCCTATCTGATCCAATTCCCTGGTGATAAAATCACCCATTAAAAACCGTAAGATCTTGGGACTTCCCTGGTGGTCCAGTGGTTAAGATGCCGTGCTTCCACTGCAGGGGACGTGGGTTTGATCCCTAGTTGGGGAACTAAGATCCCACATGCTGCATGGCCTGGCAAAAACAAATAAACAAACAAAACAACAAAAAAACAAACCAAACAATTATCCAAAAAACAGAACAAAACAAAACAACTGCGAGATCTCAAAAAAGCAGAGAAAGAGTAAAGCCAGGCCCCTCAATTAGCACAGGGTTGTGTAGGGGTGGACCTGCAACGTCTCCCTAGATCCTCTGCTGTGGGAGAAAACCCTTATTTGGGACTCATCAGCCATTTTTTATGAAGGTCAGTGGGCCAGGCTCATCGGAGCCTCTGTTTTTCACTTGTCACTTGGTTGGTCTAATACCAATTCACTCCTTCCTTCCTCCCTCCCTCCCTCCCTCCCTCCCTCCCTCCCTCCTTCCTTCCCCCCTTCCTTCCCCCCTTCCTTCCTTCATCTCATAGGTATTTATCAGTGTCTTTTGTGTGCCGAGCCTTTCAGCTGTGCACTGGATACTGGGCAGACAGCTGTGTACAAGGTGGACACGGCTCCTCACTTCCTGTGGCATTTATCTTACTTCAGTCTGTCTAGGTCCTCTGGCTGGGCTAATTCCTGCAGAGTGGGAAGAGGAGTAGAAAGTCTGTCTCACTAGCACTGCATCCCAGGCCCCAGTGCTGAGTTGCTGCATGTGCGTTCAGTAGGAAAGTGAGGTTTGCTGTGGACATCAGTGAGGGAGCTGTAAGAAGAGGCTGTGAAAAACACAAAGGCAGATCTGGGATGGTTGCCATCAATAACACCTGGGCTTTTAATCCTACTCCAATCTTAATGACTGCTGTAACGGAAAGTTCTATGATGCATGCTAATAATAGTCAGTGTCTAATGGAAGGAGTGTAGCTTATTTTGGTAAGATCTCTTGCCAGAAGTTGCAGAAGACTGATATCTTGCAGTATGGAACAGCTGTGAAGTTCATCTTGGGCCTTGATCAGGGTCGGCAGATACACATCAAGCAGACCCTTATTCCTATTCCTTCACCCGTGGCAGGCAGCACTAATCAACCTGCTGATCTTGTGATGACTCTCAGGAAAGCCACTACCCACTGAAATTAGCACAGGCATCAAACCTATTTATTATCTCACCTGGGCCCTAGGGGCTTGTGTTAGTCCATTTGGGCTGCTACAACAAAATACCACAGACTGGGTAGCTTATAAACAACAGAAATTTATTTCTTACTATTCTGGAGGCTGAGAAATTCAAGATCAAGGTGTCCTGGTGAAGTCCCTCTTCCTGGTTCATAGATGGTACCTTCTCTCTGTGTCCTCACATGGTGGAAGAAGCTAGGGAGCTCTGTGGGGTCTTTTTTTATAAGATCACTAATCCCATTCATAAGGGCTTCCCCACCTCATGAATTAAGCACCTCCCAAAGGTACCACCTCCTAATACCATCACCTTTGGGAGTTAGGGTTTCAACATATCAGTTTTGGGGGGACACAAACATTGAAACCATAGCAGGGCTTTTATGTTGACCTAGACCCAAGGTCCCAAGGTCTCATTTCCCAACTGGTGGTCCTTGAGCCAAGTTTATCAGTACCATTAGAACCCTGACAACTTGTTTAACATGTAGATCCCTAGGCTTCACCCCAAAGCTATGGAATTAAAATATTTGGGGTTGGTGCCTCATTTCAAAGAAGCTGCTCAGGTGATTCTTCTACAGATATTGCTGATCAGTGTTCTAGGGACCGAGACTCATACTAGTTTTTTTCTTTCTTTTTCTTTCTTTTTTTAATTTGATTATGCTGGGTCTTAGTTGCGGCAGGGGGGCTACTTAGTTGCGGCTCGCAGCTTCCTTAGTTGCGGCAGGCAGGGTCCTTAGTTGTGGCAGGCTGGCTCCTTAGTCGTGACATGTGAACTCTTGGAATCCACAGTGTGGAGCCCTGAGGCCTGGCTCCCTCACATGAAGCAGCAGGAGAGGACTGTCATCAGAGCCTGGGCTCTGGAATCAGATGAGCCTTGATTTCATCATGGCTTCATGACTTACTGCATCGAACAACCAAGGGAAAATGGTTTCCCTCTTCAAGACTGCAATTTTGAAAAGGAGGTATCACCTCACACCAGTCAGAATGGCCATCATCAAAAAATCTACAAACAATAAAATCTGGAGAGGGTGTGGAGAAAAGGGAACCCTCTTGCACTGTGGGTGGGAATGTAAATGGATACAGTCACTATGGAGAACAGTATGGAGGTTCCTTAAAAAA
The DNA here is from genome assembly GCF_949774975.1 of Lagenorhynchus albirostris. Lineage (NCBI taxonomy): Eukaryota > Metazoa > Chordata > Mammalia > Artiodactyla > Delphinidae > Lagenorhynchus > Lagenorhynchus albirostris. Next base: position 148,733,276 of record NC_083095.1, on the reverse strand, counting down.
CTAAAAATAGAATTACCATATGACCCAGCAATCCCACTACTGGGCCTGTACCCTGAGAAAACCATAATGCAAAAAGAGTCATGTACCACAATGTTCATTGCAGCTCTATTTACAATAGCCAGGACATGGAAGCAACCTAAGTGTCCACTGACAGATGAATGGATAAAGAAGATGTGACACATATATACAATGGAATATTACTCAGCCATAAAAAGAAATGAAATTGAGTTATTTGTAGTGAGGTGGATGGACCTAGAGTCTGTCGTACAGAGTAAAGTAAGTCTGAAAGAGAAAAACAAATACTGTATGCTAACACATATATATATATGGAATCTAAAAAAGAAAAAGAAGGTTCTGAAGAACCTAAGAGCAGGACAGGAATAAAGACACAGACGTAGAGAGTGGACTTGAGGACACGGGGAGAGGAAAGGGTAAGCTGGGACGAAGTGAGAGAGTAGCATGGACATATATACACTACCAAATGTAAAATAGATAGCTAGTGGAAAGCAGCCGCATAGCACAGGGAGATAAGCTTGGTGCTTTGTGACCACCTAGAGGGGTGGGAGGGAGACGCAAGAGGGAGGAGATATGGTGATATATGTATATGTATAGCTGATTCACTTTGTTATAAAGCAGAAACTAACACACCATTGTAAAGCAATTATACTCCAATAAAGATATTTAAAAAAACCCCTGCAATTTTGCAAGGGTAAAATTGTAAAAGTTGCAGTAGTAATGATAACTCATCCTAAGAATGTGCTGTAAAGCAATGCATATAAAACATTGAATGCAGGGCTGGACATATTAAAAATGCTCAATAAACGTTGCTGATGAAGAAGATGATGACATGGTCGCCTACTCATAAATATCTGCTCTGGTTGTCTAGTCTGGTTGTATATACATACATACAGGACTGCATGTATATGAAAAGCTGAAATCCATACATATATGTGTATATACACACATGTATATGACACACATACATATGTATTCACACATATATGTGTGTTTTAGCTTTTCATGCGCATGCAGTCATGTCCTGGAGTTGGCTTATGTGCATCTATCTCTTCCCGCCTCTGGGCTCTGTAACATCATGTTGGTAGCTTGGCCATGGTAGGAATATTTTATAGCATGGAAATTGGCAAACCTACACATCAAGGTTCCCCAACCACACCGCCCCACCACTGGAGAGCCAATTTACTGCGATACCACTGTGTCTGTGTACCTTGCATCTCCAATTAGACTCTAACCTCCTTTAGGGCTCGGGATGTGCTGTATTCACCCTTTGATCTCCACAGGGTTTTGCATGTACCTTTTGTACAGCAGTCTTCTAAGTATGGTCTGAGCCAAAAGCACAAAGGTTGAGTGGATGAAAGTAAAGGAGAGAAATATGCAGAAATGGAGTTAATAAAAAAGAAAAAGTTGTTTCAGAAAAACTGGTAGATGAGTAGCCAGGAAGGGAGTGAAGGATCACGAGTGGAGTGTTTGGATGGGTAAAATGGTTTGGTGGTAGGAAAGAAGGACTCTAAAAATAAAAAATCCAGAGAGAAAATGAAATTCAGGGTAAGAGTAGACTCCATACTATTTCAGACCACTGCTGGTAGTGTAGTTTTGGGGTTCCATTCTTTCAGATGAGTGCATTTGTTTAGAATGTTGGGACAATTAAGGAATTGTTTATAAAAGCAAAAAATTGGAATCAATCTAATGTCCAAGAGGAGGGGATTGGTAAAGTAAATAGGATACATTCATTTTATAGAATACTTTGAGGTCATAAAAAGTGATGGAAAGGTCCAATAAAGTACAGTCAGAGCAATGAGAAAAAGCATGGAAAACTTGAACAATGTTATTCACAATGTTAAGGGGAAAAAGCAGCTTAAAAGCAGCATGTATAATCACACTTTTTTATAAATATGCACGTATAGAGCAATATCTGGAAGAGTATATATTAAAACACTAAAGCCAGTTACTGCTGGCAGGGGATATTTTTCCTTCTCTTTTTTGCTTATTGCATTTTCTGTTTTTTTCCTTTTTATAGGAAATTAATTAATTAATTAATTAATTCTAATTTAATTCTGTAATTAAAAAAATGAAAACATTTAAAATGTGTTTTCCACCCCTCCCCCTCCTCTGCCTGTCTGCCCCTCTCTCTCTCCAGACGTGTGTGTGTGTGTGCGTGTGTGTGCATGTGTGTGTATATATAACTGACTTTTAAGGTCATGGCTTCCTGAATATTGTTAGCAAGGTGGCTAAGAAAAGATCTGTGGACTAACAAAGGATTTTCTCTTACTTGCGAATTTATCTACATAAAAAGTCTTATATTGACTTAACAAATCACAGTTATAACTCTTAAACACTTAGTAAATTGCTTTGATTGAGAAAAAGTCAGCTTTATGAAATTAGGATTGTCCTAAGGAATTACGAAGTCTGCACCAGTATTGGGGGCAGGTGTGTTGCATTGTTGAATGGTGACTCCCCAAGAGCAGCTGGAAAAGCTAGAGGGTTCCAGCAGAATGACAAGACAATTCCAAACATACTAGCCTCCCAGAAATGTTGTGCTGGCGATCTAAAGAGCTCCAGACCCCACAACAGCTCCACTGGATTCAGTGGCTAATGAATGGCAGGTGTTAAGATGCAGGCAAGAGTTTCCTGTGGCAATCCTGATTCACAGATGGAAGATGCATTTCTGCCCGCAGAGAAGTAGTTTAGTGGGAAGTAGACTAGTAAGCTGAGATTTCCAATAAAGTACCATCAGAGGCGTGAATGAGCAGGCACAAGAGAGAGAGCTTTGTTGGGGACTCATCTTCCAGTAGAAGAATGGATGAATTGGGAATTTTCTCCATATTCCATTTTCCCAAGAGGCAGAGTGGTGTAGTAGCAAAGAGCCTGGACTCTGGCGCTAGAGGGAAGGGGTTTAAGTTCTGGCTCAGTGTGCATCTTGGGTAGGTGACTTAACTACTCTGTACCTCAATTTATCAATCTGTGAAATGGACATAGTATGAGTCCCTGACTCATGAGGTTATTGTGGGGATTAAATGAGGTAATATATGTGAGGCACTTAGAGCAGTGCCTGGCACTCAGGAGGTGCTGTGGAAATGTTTTGTGTGTTATTATTTCTTGGTCTCCTTCTTCCTTTTCTCTCCTCCCCTTCCCCCCACCATTCTGTCCTCTTTTTCCTCCTCCTCTTTCTACTGTTCTCTGTCTCTCTCATCCTCCCCAAAATTTAGATTTCCATAATCGTTGGATTAATCCCTGCCTTCTGAAAGAAAATTGAATTTTTCTTAGAGATTTTTTTCTTCCAGGATAAGACCTTTTGATACTGGTGCTAACAGCAACAGTTTGATTCTTCACACAATGTCCTAAGTGAATTTACTGAGTAGACTACTTATTTGTTTACTAAGCAAATACCTATTTATTTTCCTCAGCACCTTCTCTACGCTAGGCATGAGGTTGTTTAACCTACATCATTTCATTTCATTGCATTATCATCCCAACCTCAGAAAAGAAGTGACCCATTCAAGGTCCAACAGGTAATGGTTCCTGCCATTTGTAGCCAGGTGAGAACTGGCATCACACAGTTCTCTACAGTGCAGATGACCTTGACCTTGCATTACAGCGTGGATCAATCCCAAGGCCCCTGGATGATGTCACAGATATGAGCATCCTATCTTCCGGAGCCAGCCAATGTTGATTTACTATAGCTCTTAACAATTCACCAGCACAGAAAGTAAAGAAAGAATTCTCCTGCACCAGAAGAGGGATCTTTCATTATTTTTATGGCAGTCTCTATTCTCTATATGATAGGAGCAATCTTGCCATTGGAAAACTCCACGTTGACTGTAAGATTATTAACTAAGTGAGAACGAATATTATGTGTGCCGGGTAGTTGGTGGGTGGGTGAGTCATGGGGCAGTGTGTGTGCATGTGTGTGTGTATGTGTGTGTGTGTGTGTGTGTGTGTGCGCATGTGAGATGGGCTTACATCCTAGGAATACATACGGACTTGTGTAGGACACAGGAATTACATGTGGTGGATCCATAGTTTCAGATGAATTTAGTCATGTTGCTGATGATTTTTTAGGGGAAGAGGAGGTGAAGAGTCTTGGAAAAGGGACACATCATAAAGTATGCCCTCCTTTATTTTGCCCTTCCTTTCTTCCTCCTTCTTCTCTGTAACATTTTCTCCTGTAGGCAGATGTCTGCGAACATTCAGGTTTGAGAAACTCAGATCCTACCCTTAAATGGTTTTAAGCAAAGAATTTTCACTTTTTCTCAGAGAAGGTATCTCCCCACAAGGATTCTTTTCCTGGCTGCCATGACACAAAGACAAAAAAGGCACATTGTTATTTTTGTTGTTTATAAAGGTTAGGAATTTATAAAGTACTTTTACATTTATCATTTTAATAAACTATCAGAACAAATATTTTAAGACATTCAGAGATATGTCTTGTTCAAGGTCATGTTCTCACTGGGTCAAAGAACATATGCATTTAAAATTTTTATGTAGTCAGTCAAAACCTCTTCTGCAAAGGCTGCACTGATTTCTATTCCCGTATCCATGGTGCAAGGGTCCTCATTTTCTTATACTTTGTCAATATGGTCTTTAAGTTTTGCTAATTTGATGAATTTAAAATATGTCACCATTTTAAACATTTTCCAATTTACTAGTGAGGTTGGTCATTTTTCATATATTTATAATCCACTTATAGTTATTTTTATTTTTTGAATATTACTTGTTCATATTCTTTTGTCATTTTCCTATTGGTGTATTAAATTATATATTCTAGTGTACCATTTTAATTCCCTTGTTGCTTCTTTTACTGTATATTTTTTTGAGTTATTTTCCTAGTGGTTGCCCTGGACTTACCATTAATATCTTAATTTCCAATAATCTAATTCAGATTAATACCGACTTAATTATAGTAGTGTATACAAAAATTTCCTCCGCAATATCTCCATCCTCCTTCCTCCTTTATGCTATTACCACAAATTAGATACACCCTGTGATCATCAGAGTAGTACATTTATAATCATTTTAAAATAAACTTTTAATATACTTTCATAGTTTATAGAAACATTTATATTTTATTCAGTTGTCTTTTAAATCATATACAAGAAAAAAGGACTTATGAAAACGAAATTTATACTGTCTTTTATATTTATACCTGTAGTTACCTTTATCAGTGCTCTGTATTTCTTTGTGTGTATTTGAATTACAGTTTAGTGACATTTTATTTCTGCCTGAAGGACTCTCTTTATTATTTCCTCTAGAGAATTTCTGCTAGTAAAGAATTCTCTCACTTTTTGTTTATCTGGGTATGTCTTAATTTGTTTTTCATTTTTGAAGAACAGTTTTGCCAGATGGGGAATTTTTGGTTGAGTGTTTTTTGTTTTTTTTTTCCCCTTTAGCTCTTTGGATATGTCATTCCATTGTATTCTGGCCTCCTTACTTTCTGATAAGAAATCAGTTGTTAATCTTACTGAAGATCCCTTGTACATAAGTCAATTTTCTCTGGAAGATTTCAAGATTCTCTTTTGTCTTTTGACTGTTTTATTATGATATGTTTGGGTGTGGATCTCATTGAATTATCCTATGTAGATTTCATTAAGCTTCTTGGATATACAGATTAAAGTTTTGGATCAAATTTGGAAAGCTTTTGGCCATTACTTCTTCAAATAGTCTTTCTACCCCTTTCCTCTGCCCTTCTGTCCCATTATTCTTATGTTAGTACACTTGATGTTGTCCCATAGGTCTCTGAGGCTCTGTTTATTTTTCTTCATTTTTTCCTGCTTCTTATATTAGATGATATCAATTGCCCTATCTTCATGTTTTCTGATTCTTTCTTTTACCTGCTCAAATCTATTGTTGAGCTCCTCTAGTGAATCTCCCATTTCAGTTATTATACTTTTCAACTCCATAATTTCTATTTGGATCCTTTTTATACTTTCTATCTCTTTATTGATCTTCTCTACTTGGTGGGACATCATTCTCATACTTTCCTTTAGTTCTTTAGATATGGTTTCCTTTAGTTCTTTGAATATATTTTAAAAAGATTATTTAAAATCTTTGTCTAGGCTGACCTTCCTCAGAGAAAATTTGTTAATTTTTTTTTCCAGTGAATGGGCCATAATTTCTTATTTGTTTATAGTTTTGTAATTTTTTTGGTTAAAAATTGGACATTTAAAATCATATAATGTGGCAACCTTGGAAATCAGATTTCCCCCCTCCACAAGTTTTTTTTTTTCTTTTTTCTATTTGTAATAATTGTTGTTTTTTGTTTAGAAACTTTTCTGATCTAAATCTGTAAAGTCTGTTTCCTTTGCTATGTGAAGTCATTGAAGTCTCTACTTAGTTAGCTTAGCGGTCATCTAATGGTTGGATAGAGATCTTCCTAAATGTCTGGAACCAATAAATCTCCCAGCATTTGCCAAAGTGCTCTGTGTGTGTGCTGGGCGCATGCTTCAGTACTCAGGCTGGCAGTTTATGACTCTGCCTTAGCCTTCACCTCTTGTGGGTGCAGAGCACCAGAGTCAGCCAGAAGTGAGCACTTGCAGCCTTCTCAGGTATTTTATGGATGTGTGAATAACCACAGACACATGCACAGCCCTATGCAGGCATGTGGCCTTTGAGATTCCCAGGAATATTTTAGACATTTTCAAAGACCCTATGGACATCTCACTCCCCACCTTTCTTGTTTAATGAAAAATTTTTTTGATCAGATTTTTGTTTGTCCCAACTGTTATTACTGCCTCAGGCAGCTATAATGTTAAACAATTGCTGCTGGTTTTTTTTCCTAAATAAAAGCTCAGGGGAATCCTATTTGTACTGAGCAAGCTCTGAGTCAGGTCAAATAAAGAAAAGCTCTGTGAGTGGAATTTTCCAGGGGAGGACCAGAAAGGACAAATTATGACAATTCTCTGGGAATGGGGCTTTGGGGGAGTTCCAATTTCATTCTGTCTTTTCCAATGGCTGCTAGGGTGCTGTTTCTCACTGTGATTGCAAGGGTGTTGATTTTCAAGGCTACTGCAAGTAGGCTGGGGAGGAGGAGTTGGGAATAGGGCAAGTTAAAATGTCACAAAACTCACTGTTCTTACCGAGATTCAGCCATTTTCCTGAAATAACTGCTTCATGGACTGCTACAAGACTTTGGTTAATTTCCAGAATTCTGAAAAAGTTAATTTTAACAATTCTTGCCAGATTTTAATTTCTTTAGTGGAGGGGAGGAACTTCAGAGGTCCTTATTTCACTGTTTTCACTGATGTCACTCCTTATTAATTTTAAATTGTGTGCATAGATGTGAGTGAGTTTTATGCAAACACACACACACATACACACACACACTCACACACACAGAGCTATATATTTCCTCTATAAACTGCCTTAGTTATACCTCATGAGTTTTGATATGTGTCTTCATTGTCATTTATTTATTAATATTTTTAAATTTTCTTATTTTTCTTCCTAATCACTCTCCTCCCATGTTTTTAGTACCAAGGGAGTTTACTATTTCTTCTCCTTCATCTTCCTCTTCTTTCTGTTCTTCCATTATGCTTCAGTATTTTTTAAGTTTAAATTAAAACCTTTATTCATTAATTTGTTAAATATTATTTCTTAAATTGCACATCTTTCTGTTTCTTAATTAATTTTTCATTTTTCTGTCTAGTACTTCAGTGGGAGTCTTTTTTTTTTTTCCAGTGGGAGTCAATGCAAATATCCTGAGGGTTCTTTTTGTTTGACTTTTTTTTCTTTTTTTTTCTTCAGTTAAGTTTCTATTTGTTTTTAAAGTATTGAATATAGTAAAATTCCATTTTGGTTCAACAAAATGTTTTGACAGTTTCTTAGATTTGATTGGAATTAGGCTTGAAAATGTTTGCCTTTGGGACCAAAAAACAATTACCCTTGCATAGCAACTATTCATCTGAATCTTTAATGGCTAAAAATGTCTTTATTTATGGTTATTTGTTTTGCTGCATATAGACTTCAAGGTTCAAAATAATTTTCTCTGTGCATTTGGTCTTCTTGTCTTCCAAAATCCAATGTCATTGAAGAGGAGTTTTATGTCAGTCTGTTTCTTGTTTCTTTATCTTATTGAGATACTTTTCTTTATGAACATTTTAAGGAATTTTTTTTTTGGATCTTAGGTATACTAAAATTTCATCAAGCACATAGCTCCATTAATGCTAGTTGTATGAAATTGGGCAAAGGTTTTTAGTATTTCTCTAATCAGTTGCCTCATCTGTAACATGGGGAAAATGATGGTTCCAAACTCAGGTTTACTATGAGGATTAAAATATATATTGCATGTAAATCATTTAGCTCAGTGCCTCACTTTGAAAGAGATTAATTTTTTTTTTGGTATTATATTATTTACTCTGTTTTACTCAGTGGGCTATTTTAATCTAAATGCTCACACCTTCGTTCCACTGAGCATGTTTTCTATTACTTGTCTGATTCTTTCCTTTCTCATTTTCTCTCTTTTCTCCTCCCAGTGAAGTTAGACCTCTTTGATAGATTCTTCAAATGTCTTAACTTTTCCCTCATATTAAAAAAAATCTACCTTTTTCTTATATATTAAGAGATTTTAATCCTTATACTTCACATGGTTACTTTTCCTTAAGTCTCTAGGGATCTCATTTGCTTTCTATGTTTCAGGAATTTCTTACTGTATCTAGTCTATAGATGATGTGCCTTCTTGTTTTTCAGCACTTTTATGAATTTATTCTAAAAACAACAAAACTCACAAAACTATTCTTTATTACTTTTAGAGATATGGGAACAGTGTAAGTAGTTAATGTCTTAAATCATCATTTTGATCCCATCTATTGCTTTTCTGTCCCTCCCAAATATCATTTTAAGGTAACCTTTGGTTTTTTGTAGATTCCAAAATTCAGGTCCTCTATAGAAATTTTGGAAGAGTAAAGGTAAGTAATGTTGCCATTAATTCCACCACCATTATAGAGATAATATTAACATTTTCTTGTTTATAACTTCCAGGTTTTTATGCATATGAAAAAATGGAATCCTACTGTACAGTTCTTGTAACATGCTGTGTTTATGCACATATATTGTAAACATATTTATGTTATTAATCTTCTAAACATTATTTCTCTGTAAATGTATAACATATATATACCGACATTGACTCAATCACCTCATAGTTGAACATTTCTGCTTTATTAGTGCAGCCACTTGCATCCTTATAGATAATATTTGCACAAGTCTATGGTTATATTTTCAGAATACTGGAGTGAAGGGACTTGTAGAGATTTTTCTCTCCCATTATTTGAAAAGGATGTCCAGAGAAAGTCATATGAAATCATATCCTACCAGCAACAAGGGGCTGGCTGAGATTTCACGTAAGAATTCCTAAACTTTGGTGGTGGATATGAAGAAGGAACACAACTTCATGAAATACAGTGCTCTCCAAAGCTAGCCAGTCATCAAAGTCACCTGGGGTGCTTATTTAAATCACAGATTCTTGGACCCACCCTTGGAAATTCTGATTCACTATGTCTAGTGCTGGCCCCAGGAATCCATAGTTTTAACAAGCTCCCAGGTGATTCTAATGATTAACTGAGTTTAGGAAACAGGATCTGGAAACTGAAGAGCCTGGGGAATGGGGGTAGGCAGGGCGGATGGTGCAGGGGTGTCCCAGGTGTTTCCCAGTAGGGGAGGTAGATATGGGAACAGAAAAAGGGAGTTTTGATAGTAGGACTGACCACTTTGGGGACTTTTTCAACAGGCAGAGCAAAGGCACAAGCTCTCAGTGAGGACAAAGTTGTGAGACGTGAGACTGCAGCAGCTCCCTTTCCATCTCTGGTCCTCAGCGTTTGTGTAAACTGAAGGGGTTGGACCCATCAGGGACTTTTCCAACTATGGGAGCCCAGAGCCACAATGGTGGAGGGGTGGCTGAGTGGGTGGAAGTCCAGGCTTTCCCCAACCCACCCTCCCCAGGGCCCCCAACTCTGCTTTATATTGAGGTCTCTTAAGATTTTGTTTGGAGAACCGTTTTCTGCTGCCAAGAAGTTTGAAAATCTCCAGACTAGATGACCTTTCAGTTCTAAAAAGTCACATAAGTTTGTGAACAAAAGCTAGGGGGAGGAGGAACAGTCCAGAACATGGGGTTGAATGGATTAGAAGGGGAATCCAGAATGGACATTTTAGACCTCATTTTAATCTGAGGGCTGACCCTTTGGGTTGTGGCATTAGCTCCCAATTTTCATCTGAGAATCAGTGTACTGCCTGAGTCAACTCAGAGTGACCTCCAAGGAAAATTCTGGCTGCCTTCCCATAAGATTTTTATATTAAATTTGCAGGGGAAGTCCCTCCCTTCACAGGACCTGGAAGCCCAGAGAAATCACGGAGGTTCCTCTGCTAATACTTTGGTCGTGTCTTGCTTTTTGAAAGTGTTTCAACAATGGGGTATGTTTGACCTTCTTTCAGCCTTCTTTCAAGCTGGGAATTTAAGGTGTTCTCTGAATGCAGAGCAAACAAAGCTTTGGCTAACTTGCTGCTTTGATCTCTGAGAATTCATAGGAGCACGAAGGGAGGAGATGGGCCAGGGGCCCTGGAGGAATTAACTGTGAAAACCTGGCCAGTCTTTGTTGGATGGGGAAGCTGGGGTGGGGTGTCGGGTGTCTGGGGAACAGATGTGAGCCTGACTTGATCTTCTGCAGCTGCAGACAGAGTTTTGCCGGAGGTGAATGTGAGTTCCCACAGAAGCCATGAGTGCTCTCAGTGTAGCCCACCAGCGAGTGGTCTGTTTTTCCCCCCAGAGCTGGAGTTAGTGCAGGGCTTTTGCAATTTGATTCCAGCGACTATGTAACAGGTTGGATGGAGAAAAGACTTATTTTGAGAAACCAGGGATTTGATGGGTTTTACCTCTGTGTTATTATATTCATTTCTAAACATTCCAGAGAGGTGATGGAGGGATAAAACCAGCCTTCCTCAGTAACCTTTTACTGCTTTGTGATCTCAGCTGAAATGATGGGCAGGGCAAGGTGGGGCTGAGTCAGAAAATGAGTGACTTCCTCCAGAACAGCATGCCTCTGAGTTTGTTCCGTGGAATACTAGTCCCAAGAGATACTCCAAAAGGTTAATGATCAAATAGGTTTGGAAAATTCTGCCTGTCGTGTTTTCTTCTGGAGTTTCACAACACACATTTGAATACTTGAGGCTCTGAAATATCCTATAGTCAAGAGTAAGTCGTCTTTGACTTTGTTGAACTGAAAACGTCTTCAACTTAATTGAACCAGGGAACCATCCTCTCTTTTGGTGAGGCAGAGGCACCAATTAATATCAAGTGAATTGCACTTCAGGAAAGCCTGGTCTACAGGCTGGGGAAAGAGAGGGTTTTGCTTAGCATCCGCTGAGAGGGGGTTCCTGAAGCTTCTCCTTTTGTCCTTGGTGGGAAGCCACCAAGGTGGCTTCAACCACCTGGGAGTTCTTCCTAGGGAACCCACTCCTCTGCATTATTCTAGTTAGAGTAGCTCTGTTTTTTATTTCATTTGGAGAAAAAAAAATCTATAAGCTGAAACATGGTTGAGTCAAATTCCCATATAGAGGAAAAAAATTCAGAACTTAGAATGAGTCTGTTTCTAATCCCCAGATCCATATTTTCTTCCTACAGAAAGAGCCAGAAGTGGTGACAAAGTGGCATCTTCTTGGCCATAGTAAATGATTCAGGAATGGGTAGTTGACCCATTAACCAATCAAGTCCCAATAAAGCTTACCTTGGGACTTTTGGTTGAGCAACTTATAGGCAAGTATTGTCTTTTCCACTGCACTTGTGAGGATGTGAGCCTGTTGACATCTATCTTGTCATGAGGGAATCAGCCAAGAGACAGGGAGAGATTGGATCCCCATGAGTCATTTGTGTGCCTGGATCCAACCAAGCCTGAAGTCTGTGCTATTTGTTTATGCCAATATTAGTGGCGTTTTCTGTTATTTGAAACTTGAATTGCCTTTACTCATACAGTCCTCATCAGAGATCTCTTGGAACTACACATCTCAGATGACAAGAATTCATTTCTCTCTCTTCTTTTTCAATTGAAATATAATTGATTTACAATGTTTCAGGTGTATAGCAAAGTGATTCAGTTACAAAGTGATTCAGTTACGTATGTAACTGAATCACAAAGTGATTCAGTTACTTACATGTATATAAATTCTTTTTTGTGTTCTTTTCCTTTATAGCTTATTATAAGATATTGAATATAGTCCCCTGTGCTATACAGTAGGTCTTGTTGTTTATTTTATATATAGTAGGGTATATCTGTTAGAATCAAATTCCTAATTTATCCTTCTCCTCTCCCTTTTCCCTTTGGTAACCATAAGTTTATTTTCTGTCAGTCTATTTCTGTTTTGTAAATAAGTTTATTTGTATCATTTTTTTAGATTCCACATATAAGTGATATCACACGATATTTCTCTTTCTCTGTCTGACTTACTTCACTTAGTATGATAATCTTTAGGTCCATCCATGTTGCTGCAAATGCTTTATTCTTTTTAATGGCTGAGTAATAACCCATTGTATATATATACCACATCTTCTTTATCCATTTCTCTGTTAATGGACATTTAGGTTGCTTCCATGTCTTGCCACAATGAACACTGGGGTGCATGTATCTTTTCAAATTAGAGTTTTCTCCAGATATATGCCCAGTAGTGGGATTGCTGGGTCAGATGGTAGTTCTATTTTTAGTTTTTTTAAGGAACCTCCATACTGTTCTCCATAGTGGCTGCACCAATTCACATTCCTACCAACAGTGTAGGAGGGTTCCAACAAGAATTCATTTCACCACATCTTCCTAGCTTACTCCACCCTTAAAACCAGAGCAAGCAATATTAAAGAAATGAAGTTATGATAATCATCATTAATTAATAATAATTAACTTTTTTTTCCCTAGAAGGCACATGAAAGTTTATCTAGTCCAAAGCCCCATCTGATTCTTCAGATTTGAATTCTGCCTGCCTCTCATTTTACTTTCTGGTCCTGGACTAACTGCAGACCAAATCTAATCCCTCCTCCATGGAAGAGTTTCCAGATTTTTGAAAATAGCTAAGACGTCTCTCTTACATACCAAAACACATCCCCTGCCTTTCCTAGTAGGGCCAGTTTGGGTTTTCCTCACTGTTGCACTATGAACATACCCTAGATGGCTCATGAAGTTCTTTCGTCTCGGGTTGCTTTCATGTATGAAGCCTAAGGCAATGTATGCCCATTGTAGAATATTTAGAAAAGCAGGAAGAAGAAAATGAAAACTCACCAGCGATCGAGCTGCCAAGAGATGGCTGTTGTTGACATTTTGGGTGACCATTCCTTCATTTTTCTTTTCAAGTATGTAGATGAGCACACGTATGTCTGTGCTGGACCTTTGCCTCCTTTCCCTTCTCTTCTCTTTGCCTGTGAGGCTGGCCTTCAGTGGACCACCTGCAGCAGATCTTCTGTGCCTGCCAATTCCAGGCAGGTGGGTTTGGACAATGGGGCTCTCTGGGCATAGATCTTGCAGAGGAGAGAGGTCAAGGTGCTTATGTCTCTGTTTCCTCCCGGGAAGTTGTCTGGGGCTTGTGTGTCCTTCAGCAGTTCACTGCCCATTCCAGGGCAGCTTCCAGAGTTGCTTCTGCTCGTGACCTTCTGCTACTAGCTCTGGCTATCCTCATGGTTACATTCTCCCACCCCTTCATCCATAAATCCATAAATTCTCCTGTAGGTGTCCTATTTGAATGTGCCATCTTTTTCCAGTAGGGATTTTGACTGATAACAATTGTATTTTGCAAATATGAAACATACTGTACAGAGTGATTTATAATCTGCGGTGTCATTTCTTGAAAACCTCTCTTTATAGTGTTTAACATTCCTCTACAACATTATTATAAATGGCTGAGTAGGTTTTATTTTGTTAACAAATGTACCATAGTTTATTTAAATCTTGAGAATTAGAGAATTAATTTTTTCTCCAATTAATTTTTTTCCTATTACTTTGGAAGTACTTTGATGAATATCCTTGTAGGTAAATATTTACATGTATTCATCATTACTTCCTTAGGATAAATTTGTAGAAATAAAATTTCTGGATCAATAGACATGAACATTTGGAAAGTGTTCTCTGTAAGTTGCCAGATTGCCCTCCAAAAAGTTTTATAGCAATTTATACTGTTTCCAATTGTGCATAGGAAGACTGTTTCTCATACTCTTTCCACTGTTTAATATTACAGTGAAATAATACGGTTTCCAGTATAATAGGTGGTCTCTGTCCCTTTTAACATGTAGTGCTTAGGAGTAAGCACAGACTCTAGGATGGAGAGGAGTGGAGTTATCACCTTCTTCCTCCTGAGCATAATACCTTTATTGATATATCCTAAGATGATAGTCACTGTGGTGGGCAGAATGATGGCCCTCTAAAGATGTCTATGTCCTAATACATGGAACCTGGGAATATATTACCTCACATGGTAAAAGGGACTTCGCGGATGTGGTTAAATTAAGAATCTTGAAATGGGGAGATTATCCAAGTGGGCCCAATGTCATCATAAGAGTCCCTATCACAGAGAAAAACGTGATGTGATGATGGAAGCGGAAGGAGGCTGGAAGACGTTATGCTACTGGCTTTGAAAATCTGGAGGAAGGGGTCACAGGCCAAGGAATGCATGTGGCCTCTAGATGCTGGAAAATGCAAGAGAGTGGACTCACCCCTGAAGCCTCTGAAGGGTATGCAGCCCTGTACCACCTTGATTTTAGACTTCTGACCTCTGCATTTGTATTGTTTTAATTCACTGAATTTGTGGTAATTTGTTGAAGCAGCAGTAGGAAACTAGTATGGTCACTTTCTTGTTTGCTCTTGGTTCATGTTGAGAAGAACATCTGCTAAATCCCATGACCAAATGTGTATATACATATTTATTTTTTTTTATATGTTCTACTGTGAAGCTATATCAATCCTCTCTTCCAGCATGCCCTTGGTTCCAGGACCTCCGTGTGAACTCCCTTTGTCTCTGTGTTTGAAGTAGGGGCATGAGAGCAATCACATAGACATGATGTTGGAACCCAGCCACAGGGAGCCGGGTGGAGAGTGTTTAGGGAAATGGCGCCCCACTCTCTCCATGGCAGGAAGAAGCCCTTTGTAGATCCTCCCAATTTTATGCCTAAAGCATTCTTTTCAAATTCTATAATGTGAATTCCTTTCCCACACTTTCATTTTTCTTTTCCATACTTTACCACTTTTTCAAATTGATCATCAGAATATAGTAAAATAATACAGCTCCTCATACTTGTGGAAGGATTTTCCCTTACCAAGTGCTTTCACGTAAATGATCTCACTGAATAGTCCCAGCACTGTGCTTGGCAAGTAGTAGGTGTTCAGTTAACAACAATGCCCACCCTGCCCTTCCCCACAAAGAAATGTATTTTTACCCTCAGGGTTTCCATCACTATGAGCACCCACATGCACAGTCACACCCACAGATATGGGTGTACACCCATGGGTCTTCTCACTTATACTTGCACATTGTGTGTTACTCCTGTGGGCTCAGTTAGTACAGTGTTTTATTTATTTAAAAAAATGTATGTATTTATTTATTTTTGGCTGTGTTGGGCCTTCGTTGATGGGCGTGGGCTTTCTCTAGTTGTGGCGAGCAGGGGCTGCTCTTCGTTGCGGTGTGCAGGCTTCTCGTTGCGGTGGCTTCTCTTGTTGTGGAGCACAGGCTCTAGGTGCATGGGCTTCAGTAGTTGTGGCATGCGGGCTCAGTAGTTGTGGCTCGCGGGGTCTAGAGTGCAGGCTCCATAGTTGTGGCCCATGGGCTTTGTTGCTCTGTGGCATGTGGGATCTTCCCAGACCAGGGCTCGAACCCATGTCCCTTGCATTGGTAGGCGGATTCTTAACCACTGCGCCACCAGGGAAGTCCTGTCAGTTAGTACAGTAGTTTAGAAGTGACATCTTTATTCATGCTACCAAGATAGCCATCACCCTTTTGTAAACCCCTGGACAGAAGGAGCTCCAGGAAGTCCCAAGTCCATTGGCGTCCTGAAAAAGGAAATCACAAACTCTGTCACTGGGACGCGTGCAGCTGGTGCATCCCTGCCAGGGCTCAGGTTTAGTTTGAGTTCACCTTGAGGATGGAGGGAGCAGGAGAGGGTCTAGTGGGACAGTCCAGAACCTGCTACCTCTGCCGGCTGCCCCACAGCCGGTGCTGAACATTCTCCAAGGCTCCTTCTTGCTCCTGTGGCTTCTGACTTGAACTTAGAGGTGACACCCATAGCACCTGGGTTCCCACGGTCTGTACCGAAAGGAATGACTGAAAGCTGCATTTTCCCATCTCAGCTCGCCTGGGAAGTCTCCTAGAAAACTGAATGTTTTGAGTTTGGAACACTGGACCTTTCATTACTGCTGGCTCCAGAGGGCTTAATCCAGACCTGGCTTCCCCATGGACTCTCAGTAAGGGCCTACTGATGGATGGGTTACAACACCCCATCACTTTCAATGTTCTGTTTTGTTAGCGATGTCCAGAATGCTGTTCTCTGGTTTTATTTTTATTGGAGTTTAGGAATCAGACGATGACGCTCTCTGGTCCCCGGGGCCTAGAAAGGCAACTCCTTAAGCATTTCTCACAGGCTCTGCTCCATGTGAGACCCAGGCAAACACACAGTGTGGAGACCCACCCCCCACGTGATACAGGTTTCCCTGGGGCCCAGTCACCCCACAGGCTCCCGGCCAAGGTATGAGCTTTCAGAGGTGTAGAGGGAAGCTGATTGCAGAGTTTTCTGATGCTCTCAACTGCTGAATTGGGCTGAGTTGTTTAGGGAAGAGGCTTGTAGTTAAGTAAGAGCCACAAACAATGTATTCCTAACTCATACGATTTATGCTGGAGAAGCTGTGTGGTGAAGTGGGAAGAGTTCTGATTTGGGGTTTGGAAGACCTGGGTCTAAGTGCTGTTGCCTCTCCGTACTAGCTGTGTGATCCTGAGCAGGATACTCTGTGATTCAGTGTCCTCACCAGTAATTATAAACTCTCACAGGGTTTTGGGGAGCCTGGAATGAACTATGCATCTGAAACCATGTTGTATCTGAGTTTTGGTTCCTACTAAGTTTTGATTTTTGCTGGTGGGCATATCCTGCTTTACGTAGTTCCAATAGGGAGCACCCAGTTGAGTGCTAGCATGCGATGACACAGTAAGCACTTACTGACCCAAGAAAATTCCAGATTAGCGAAAAACTGAAATTAGGATGGGTTGTTTGCTTTTAAAATAATTTACTTCTGTGTTCTTTTTGATACCCTAATCTTTTAGAGAACAGCGACTGACCAATAGAAACATATGTAATTTTTTAAGGTAAGAAATTCATTGTTTTTTGGAAATCACAACATAATACAAACTTTAAAAAACTGAAAAATACCATGTATATTATGATAACTTAATATTGGTATTAGTCAGCTATCTGATAAGTCTCTACAATAATTTCTCCTACATTTTTGGCAGCCTAGTCTTTGATCACCTGTTCCTGTGACAATGATTTTGCAGTATTAGTTTTTACAGAGGGAATGGAAAATATAATTTAGTTATTCTTCTAGCATCATTGATAGTTTAGAAAAATTTCTTTTACTTTGCTGTTAATTACTGGAAATGTCTTCTCATATATGTGTTAAATGCTATAAGTTTCCCTGTAAACACTGCATTTGCTGTATCCCACAAATTTTGATAAGTTGTATTTTCATGTTATGGCTGCTTTTACTAGGTCTTCTTTTTCTTTTGTTTGTCGGCCATCCTTTTATGTTTTGTAAAGGTTATCCTGCTTGAGATTTGCTGCAATTCCTGCATCTGAAGTTTAATGTCTTGAAACAAGTGTGGAAAATTCCGACCCATTATTTTCTTGTGAAATATTGCTTTTACCCCATTTTCTCTGATGTAAATATTTGTTAAACTTCTTGCTCTATCTGCCATGTCTCTTAATGTTAGGTTCACAATTTCCAAACATGTTTCTCAGTGTTGCATTTTAGATAATTTATTTGTATCTATCTTTCCATTCTCAAATTTTCCATTTGGCTGTTTCTCCTTTTCTGTGGAGGTTTTAATTTCAATTGCCATGGTTTTCATTTCTAAAAGTTCTTTTTGTCAATTTTGCTTGGTCTTTTAAAAAGTCTTTTACTTCTTGTTTGTGTTTCAAATTTCTCTTTTGTTCCTTTAAATATAAAATTTATACTCTGTCTGAAATTCTAATGTCTGAAATATTTGTGAGTCTGATTCAGCTATTATGTGTCTGCCGATATTCACATAATGCTTTGTTTCTACGTGTCTTTTGTTATGTTTGGCTGTGAGTTGTTAATTTTCCCTGGAACACAGATAGATAATCTAAAATCTTCTAGTAGCTATATTAAAAAAGTAAAAAGAAACAAGTGAGATTAATTTTGCTAATATATTTTATTTAACCCAATATGTCAAAAATATTATCACTTTAATATGTAGTCAATATAAAATTATTGAGATATTTATATTCTTTTTTTTGTATGCAGTCTGAAAAATCCAGTGTGTATTTTATACTTCCAGCACATCTCAATTCAGACATTAACTTTACCAGAAACACTTGATCTATATTTAGAGTTCACAAAATTTACAGTTGAAAAAGTAGATTCACATACCCAAGATATTTCAAAAGGGTTTTCTGAAAATTAAATTGAGTATCAGTCTTTAAATTTAGATTGAGTAAAATAGAGTAAAAAAAATTAACTCTTCAATAGCACTGGCCATATTTCAAGGGCTTAACTGCTGCATATGGCCAGTGGCTATTGTATTGGACCGTGTAGTCTTAGAACAATTAAATTTTGCTCTTGACGTTCCAGTTCAGACCTGCTTTCTAGGGTCTAGTCTTTGGCAAATACTGAGGAATAGTTGTACAGGTTAGAATTGTGGTTCTCAGGTCTGGGAATCTATTAAAAATATCATTTATGGGTCCTCTTGGACTAAAGGAAATGAATTTCTGCAGGTGGGATCTGGGCATGAGTATTTTTTTTTTAAAACCTTCCACATGATTCTAATGTACAGCCCCAGCTGGAAGCTCTGGAAGATGAATTTGGCTAATATTGCAATATGATGCTTCTTATTGTCTGAGCAACCTATGGAAACATGGAAAGGAATAAATTGGCATAGAAGGCTCTGGTACTTTTTATTTTTTTTAATGCCTCTGTCAGAACTAAAATCTTTTTAAATTTAGATTTTGTTAGTATCCTTACCAAGTGGGAGAACTCTATCAATAAGTTTTCAGTTGCTTTATTACTTTGGAAATAAAAAATATTTAGCCTTTTAGTCAACATTAAGTTGATGTGTTCTTGGGGCTTTTCCCAAGAACGTGCTGTTGCTATTTTATTTAAGAGTGTTTAGAGAAGCTTTCCATTCTGGATAAATGCAACTACCTATACTTATTTGAGAACTGTAAGATTCTAGTGAGATCTTCATGCCAAAATTATAGCACAGCTGCTATACACAACCTATATTGACATAATAGCTATCACTCCATCATGACTCACCACTGTTGATGAGCCAAATTGGTTTTAGCAACATGTCTGACCTAACTTCAGTGACATCATTGTGGCTGAGCCAGTTTGGGTGAATTTCATGAAGATCTTCCTGTTCCATGTCTGAATTTGCCAATTGGTTGTTTAGATACCTGTCCTAGTTTTCATAGTTGGGCATTTGTATTACTTAATTAATTTACCATTCTTATTTCCAGAAACCTAATGATATTTTTTCATTTCACTAATGAAATTTTTTCATTTCACTTATTCAATCAACAAAATTTTATGGTGCAGCTACCCGGCTCCAGGCACTATGTTATAAGTCTGATTGGCAATTAGGCTTCAGCTCGTGTGCCAACCCTAATCGTTGCTTGCATGGTGTTGAACAGCATTCTGAATTTCTGCCTAGGCTTAGTGGGAAAGAAAGCCATGGATAATTAGTCATGTCTGCCATAGACATAGGAGGAGAAAGTGGGGTCCCATATGCAAGATTTTTAGCACCCTGTGCTAGAAACTGGGGATATAAAATAATTAGCATTTGTTCCAGCAGGGAAGACAGACAAAAAAATAAGAAAATCATGTGGTAAGTTGTATGATATTGGTTTCTAGAAAGTTCTATCGAAACATAGATGAGGTAGCAATTAATATAGCCTGGGAGGGTGCAGCAATGGTGGTGGGGAAAGTGAAGAAATTGTCACAAAGGTAATATTTCAAGGGAATAAGGAAGGATTTGTAGGAATTCAGCAGAAAATAAGGAAGGGCATTCTTTCTGTGTGTGCATTTTCATCCTTTGATAGGTTACTATCAAAGTAAATGGGATTGACTAATGTTATCAATGAAGTTTGGATACATTAAAAAGTATCGTACCTAATATAAATAATGAAATCTGATAAACTGAGAACACTGAACAGTTGGGAACAGTTAGGCACATAGTAGGTGATAAATATTTGCTGAATTAATGAATGAACATATTTCATAGTCATATTCATATAGTTAGCATAAGTAACCGAGATCCTACCTTATGCACATTTTTACATGCAACTTGTAAACATATCATATGTATTTTCTACATCATAAGTATTCTTTAACATAGTTTTAAAATACTTACCATATTTTAGCTAGTGCATATGCAAAAATTTGCTACACGACTCCCCTGTTCCTAGGTGGTTTCAATCCTTTGCTGTTTGGAAGACTGTCCTGAATCTTTTCTTCATGTTCTCTTTTCCTGTGTTCCCAGAAGCAGTCTTGTTGGATTAAGAGGCGTGAATAGTTGAGTTCTTGATCCACGTGTCAAACTGTGGAGCTTCATTTTGAGGTGGGATTGCTTCTTCTTGTCACCTGGTCTGGTGAGGGGCATGCTCTTAGTTTTTGGGAGGCACAGACCACACAGGAATAGCTAAAGGGTCTATGGTGAACCCCTAGGTGTACTAGGGCTAGTGACTGGGGGTCTGGCCTTGGGGCCATGAGATGAGTGACGGGCAAGTAGGGGGCAGGGTAGAATGTGGCATTGGGTGGGAATGACTTAGTGGTGAGCTGCTGTGCTCATCCAGAAGTGGTTTTGTGATTGTGATAGATCCCAGACATCTTAGAGTATTGAAAAGAGCATGGACGTGGATCAGAACACCTTGGTTCAATCCTGCCCTTTCACTGACCAGCTCTGTGACTCTGAGCAGGTGACAATCTCTGTGAACCCTAGTGCCCTCCCTGTAAAATGGAGGTAATAACACTTGTGTGGGTGAAGATTACTTCATAGCAATTGACCTTGACTATTTGAATAAAATCCCCAGTCACCCTCCTGTTTTGGTCCATTCCAGCTGCTATAAAAAATATCATAGACCAGGTAGCTTATAAATAATAGAAATTTATTTCTCAGAGTTCTGCAGGGTGGAAGTTTTCTTCCAGACTGCCAACTTCATGCTATGTCCTGGGTTGCAGACTGCCAACTTCATGCTATGTGGTGGAAGGGAGCTAGGGAGTTCTGTTGGGTCTCTTTTATAAGGGCACCAATCCTATTTGTGAGGGCTCCACCCTCATGATCTAATCACCACCTAAAGGTCCCACCACCTAATACCATCATATTGGGCTTCAGAGTTTCAACATGTAAATTTGGGAGGACACAAACATTCAGACCATAGCCCTTCTTAAGGAAGACCTACCTCCAATTCCTGAGTTTGAAGATGAGTTTTGAGCCTGAATTTTCTATATAGTACAACCCCTTTAGTTGCAGATTCAAGCATCTCAGAAGAGATGCCAAAGATTCTGGGTCCAGACTTCTCCCTCTTTCTCTGTCTCAAGGAAGAAGAGATGTTTCTACACCTCCTTTGCATGTCCTGACAGGCCCTTGGGGAGCAGGGTGTAGGGAGGGCAGCAGGTCTGGCCCGTGTTTGCATGGGCAGCTCAGGTTCTACAAGTGAACGTGGCCAGTTGATCTCCCATGAGTGCCAACACAGTTATGAAGCCAGGAGACTTGTTGATTAAACTGGAGAACTGCTATTCTTAGTGGCAAGCTGTCATCCAGCCCTTTTGAAAAAGGAGAGAAACCACTCAGCCAGGATCTAAAAATACTTAGGGACTGACAACCAACTCTGGCCAGAACTTGGGTCTGGAACCTGGTTGGGATATACTGCGTAGGCAAAAGCATAGTACATCAGCAGAATCTTGCAAGATCACAGAGCCCAAGGCTCAAACAAACAAAAACACTTTTGTTTTTTTATCTATGGCACTTTAATTATTATTTATTATAATTGAAACAAAATTTGTAAATATTTTATATTAAGAATAATAATGATAAAAGCTGCTTATAGAATATTTCCAACGTGGTATACGCTGTTCTAAGCCATTGTGCACATTATTTGATTGAGCCCCGCAATATCCCTGTGGAGTGGGTAATGTTATCATTGCCATTTACAGATGAGGAAACTGGACCTTAGATGTGAGGAATCTGGGTCAGTCTAGTTAGCCTGAAGATAGTCTAGTATGTGGAATGGCCTGGCTCGGCCTTTGATTTCCATCCCTCCTCTTTGACTGCTGTGGGTTGCTTGATATTGTTTTTCTAGTTGTTCACAAGCTGCTCTCTTTCAACATCTCCAGGGAAAATCTTGGTCGTTGGACCTCTTAGGAAAAATTCTCAGTGGTGACTTGACTTTGGGTCTCCTTGTGGAATTTATGCATCATGTTCGGTTGAGCACAGTGGTCTGGTTTAACGATGCCTGCTTCAATTTGCGTAGAGACGACACTCCCCTTCCACTGACACAAATGTTAGCTGAGTTACTTGCAGTGTTGCTCGTGGATTGACTCAGTGCCAACAGGCACCATTCCCTGTGGATATGTTTATAGGCTTTATCTTTTTTGAGCCAATTAATTTTCTCCTCCTGTACATTGGGCCCTAGGCATGGTGGAAGCCTCAAAGGCTTTAGGGCAATACCAACATGGGTTCAAGTCTAACTTATTAGAGTCCCCATGTGACATAGCTACTATGTAGGCATGTCCATTTCTATCTTTCTACATTTGTATTTCAGAGATTCTTGGGAGGGACAGAAGATGTTGGGTGGATGAATTCAGGCTGCCATCTTGAAGCGAAGCTGGTACCTTCTAATCTAATTTATATTTCTGTGGTTCTCATACTTTTCACTTAACAGTTTCTGTTTTATGGTTTTCTTGTAGCCACCTCAAATTCTCTGTGGCAGGGGCTTGGGCACAAGTTAATAAATAAATACCACAAACAAACAAACACAAAAATGGTGACAATGCTTCCTTAGTCTGAAAAGACTGCCTGCCGCATCCATGCTACTTTTCTAGCAGGGGAAGAGAGGGAGGAAGGAAGAAAGGGAGAAATACTTCACTAATGCTTGTGACAGCAGTAAGTCAAAGCCCCCTTCTCAGTGTCTCCGTGTGAGTAAGAGCTGAGGAGGTGAGACATAAAACAAGATGGAGCAATTGAGGTGGCAGATGGCATGCCAAATGGATGGCCTCTTGCCCTGTTGTTTTTTGCCTTTTTCTAGTGTATGGCTAGAGCCCTTGTTGCCAGTGGCTTCAGCTAGTTCATCTTGTAGTCCTTTGGATTACATTTTGTCTAGGGGATACTGACTTAACAAGCCCAGAGGAATCAATGGTCATTCTCTGCAAATCAGCCCAGATGAATTCTTCATTAGCTGCTTCCCTCATTGTGGACCCATTGGCAGATCCTGAACAATGGGGGCCCAGTTAGAGACAACCCCCATCAGGGAGGGGCTGGAGCTGAGAGGAGCAGGTGTATTTTCCTTGGGTCCAGCTGCAAAACACACCACAGGGCTGCCCTCTTTGGAATGTACATTGCTGTCTGAATTTTGCCATCTATAAATGCCTCCTTGGACCAGCCCTCGCCCAC
Organism: Lagenorhynchus albirostris; assembly: GCF_949774975.1. Classification (NCBI taxonomy): domain Eukaryota; kingdom Metazoa; phylum Chordata; class Mammalia; order Artiodactyla; family Delphinidae; genus Lagenorhynchus; species Lagenorhynchus albirostris. Next base: position 148,709,411 of record NC_083095.1, on the reverse strand, counting down.
TCTGAATCCTTGCTTCTCAGAACTGTTTATAAACGAAGTGCCTCAGAGGTGGGCCCTGAGTGATAGCTCAGCAGAACAGGACAGAAGCTAGGCTGGCCTGTTCTTCTAGAAAGAAGAGAGGGGCACAGCACAGAAGTCCAAAACCAAGCTTTCTGAAGTGTTGGCCAAGAAAAGGGAAAGAATGCAGACATCTTTCATAACCCCCAGATGTGTCAGCAGTCATAAAAATTACTGTTTCTGGGCGACTTTTAGGGTTTTTTCCCCACGAAGGAGGAGAAATTTCCAAAAATTAAATTAATCTTAAATAGGTGGTGTATCAACAGACTCTTTCTTATAGCAACCTATAGGGCCAAAACCTAAAAAACACTGATTAATTCAGGACATTTAGGCAGCTTATGAATATTAGAGTAGTTGGAAATATCCACAAAGCAATAGTCTAGCACGTGGAATATCTGTTCTCTGAGCATCTTCAAGGGCCTTCTGTAAGATAAGGCCAATGGGTAGCAACGTGGCAAGTCAGTGATGACTCTGGTACTGCTGATCACATCTCTGGCTCCTGTATTCCTTTTTTAAAAAGTCCTTTTGTTTCATTCAAATGCTCAAACTGTGTTTAGGAGTGCCAGTGTGCCAAGGAGAGGGAGCCTGCATTCCTAGCTCTAAGGCAGATGTAGCTTCCAAGTGTCCAGCCTGCTGCCATCAAGGAGTTGAGGGATACAGCCAGTCACCATCGCTGTTATTCTAGGATCTCAGAGAATTCCTCTGGTGGCCACACCATCTGTGTAGAGCCCAAGCCAGTAGCCTGGCAGTTGGCCTCCATGCCTCCCTCCCTCCCCCCATCCTCTCCTCCCAGCAGCTGTGTCCAGTTGATGCTACTTATCCAAGGTCCCAGGATTCATCCTGGTCCCTGTCTTCCTCATTGCAGCTCCCTGAGCTCAGGCTCCCATCATATCTCACCAGATGGTGGGTCTCCCACCACCAAGCTCGCTTGCCTCCCATACATTTTGCACAAGGCACGTGGTGTGGATTTTCTGGGGCTCACAGCAGCTCCTAGCATCACCGACTCTAACCCCTTCAGGGGTTGCTTAGATGCTTGCACATTCCGAACCTGGTGTATGTGGACCTTCGTGATCTGGACGCTTTTGGCTTTTTTATCTCTGGACAGCCCAGGCCTCCAATCACCTCTCCCTCCCCCACCCCCCTAGTCGTTTTGAACTACATTCAGCCACTCACTAGCTGGGGGATCTTGGGGAAGTCAGTTAACCTTTCCATCCCTCAGCTTCCTCATTTGTAAGCTGGGGATAATAGGGGTTGCCAGGGGTTGTTGAGGATGAAATAAATTATTACAGGCACCATGCTATGATCAGAGCCAGGCACTGGCTGTGCCACCTTCTCTTGCTTCTTTGTTGCAGAAACATCGTTGGATGGACATAGAGATTATCACTCTAAGTGAAATAAGTCAGACAGAGAAAGACAAATTTCATATGGTATCACTTATGTGTGCAATCTAAAAACATGATACAAATGAACTTATTTACAAAACAGAAACAGACTCGCAGACATAGAAAACAAAGTTATGGTTACCAAAGGGGAAAGGGAGGGGAGGGATAAATTGGGAGTTTGGGATTAACAGATACACACTATTATATATAAAATAGATGAAAAACAAGGGCTTACTGTATACCACAGGGAACTATATTCAATATCTTGTACCTATAATAGAAAATAATTTGAGAAAGAATATATATGTATATACATGTACATATATACATATATATGTGTAACTGAGTCATTTTTTTGTACACCTGAAACACTGAATATCAACTATACTTCAAAAACAAAATAAAACAATAAAACTGTTTAAAAAAAAGTGTAAAATCTAGGCATATTAGAATGCAAGCATATTGTTTTTCTGTAACCTGAGTAGTAAGAATAAATATCTCTATTTAAAAAAAAATAGTTCTACCTTAAACTACTTCTCACTTTCTTTAGCTCCCTCCCACTCACCCTGGAGGTCTCAGCTAAATAGTCAATGCCATGATAGCTAATTATCACCCAGAAACCCCCATCCCCAACTGGGCAGGGTCCCCTGCAAGGTGCTTGTGTAGTGTAGTGGTCAGCACTTCTGGGGAATGGGCCCCATATACATTGTGTCATAATCATCTGCATCCCAGTCTGTCCCTACAGCAGACTGAAAACTTTTTGAGGACAGGGACTTTCTCAGGTACCTGTGGCCTCTTGGTAAATAAATATTTGCTAATATATATTTTAAAAAAAGAGCAAAATTGGCTCGGTTGGAGAGACCAGGCCAGCCTCCAGGTGGATGCTTGTAGACCCTGGGAGGGTCATATTTCTTTTCATTAATGGATAACTGGTTAATTCTCTTTTAATGAGCCAAAGGAAAAACAAATTTACCAAGTTGACATTTAGCAAAAGCCATTTCGACATCTAGAGATGTTCCTGGTTCTGGAACTCAGAATGACCTTACACTTTAAAATGTCAGTGCAAGTTTGCTGGACTGATTAGGTTTGCCTTTTAGCTCTTGCCTCTAATCCCCTTCCCTGCCCATTTCTTGCCTCAGCTGGGCTTTCCTCCAACACAGTCCAACTTTGACTAGCATGCCATGCTTCCTGCTCTCCCCTCAGCCCGAGTTCCTCCTGGGTGCTGGGAACAGCTGGAGAAATAGACTCTGTATTTAGGTCTCATGTGGTTGCGACTTGACACAGGGTGGTGTCCTGGTGAGGAGGCATCTTTTGCCTCCCTGGACCAGCTGTGGCAGCATTGACATGGCTGAAGGATTCCGTCATTCCAGTTGGCCATGGCTCATTAAAATGCGTGGGCTTGCTGGGGGCTAATATTTCCAAATCTGTGCAGCTCACAGGGCAATGGAAACAGATTATGATGGGTCTTTTCCAATGTGTGTGATTTGTCCATTGTCACATGCATTGGAGAGGGGAGAAAGGTGTATGATACACAGAGCTGTTTCCCAAAATCTTGCACTGAGAACCTCCTTCTGGGAATATGTAATCTCTTACCTCTCCTCATCCTATAGGAATTAAAAGAAAAAACCCAGTTTGTCACTTTTGCGTGTTACAAAAATTTAAGAATTTTTAGACATGTTTTTCCCATTTAATAAGCGATGCATGCTGTTCTATTTACTTTAATTAGGTAAGAAAAGCATGATTTGTCAACAAAGACATTCATGAATTACATAGTTTATCATACTTGGTCAAGAAACACAATTTTAAAATGCAAATGGAAATTTAATTATGTGTTGGCATTGAAAATAGGCAAGACCTGCTTTTGCAACCCCACGTTTGGAATTTCTGCACTTCGACTTAAAAAATTCAACTGCGTAATTTTGAGTTTTATTTTTAAATATTGACATAAAAGAGGAGAATAGGTCACTTCCCATTATTTCTTTAAAGTATCCCATTGGTGCAGTGGATAGCTTCATTCCCAGTAAAGGAAGAAGCATGGATTTAATTCTCATTATAGTTTTCTCACTTTAACATTGGCTTCTGGAATGTTGGAGATAGCCTGAAGGGCTACTAAGGCTTTTGACTAGATACATGAAATTTAGAGATTAGGCTCAGAAAATGTAGGAGTGATTTGGCAGAATTATCATTTTTAAGCTTCTTGTGTAGGAAGCAGCTTCTGAGATGGTTCCTTCTTCTTGAGTGTGGGCTGAATCTAGTGACTTGCTTCTAATGAAGAAAGTGATGGGATATTTCTTCCAAGATTAGGTTGTAAAGGACTATAACTTCTCTTTTGCTCTCCCTCTCCCTCTCTCTTCTCACTTGCTCACTCTGATGAAGCTGGCTGCCATGTTGTAAGGAAGCCTCCACACACACCCTCCAGGGCAACTTCCAGCCAACAGCTAGTAATGACCATCTGAAGCTCTCAGTCCAATGTCCCGTGAGGAGCAGAATCCTGCTGCAACCACGGGGTGAGCTTGGAAATGGATTTCTTCCCAGTCGAGCCTTCAGATGACTGCAACCCCCTCAGCACCTTGACTGCACCTGTGAGACATCTTGAGCCAGAGGACTCAGGTAAGCTGTATCCAGAGTCACAGACATAATGTGAGATAATACATGTTTTTATTTTAATCCACTAAGGTTTAAAATAATTCGTTATGCTGCAATAGAAAATTAATACACTTTGTTACTTTCTTGTTGATTTCAACATCACTGTTCCTTATGCTTCTGGTCTTTAACCAGTGGCTACACATTAAGGGAAAGCTGGTATACATGGCATAGTATCAGAAATACAACAAGGTCATTCAGAATCAGCCTGGGCAGCTGAGCCCCAAACCACCCAAAGGTCTGAATCATGAATGTGCCCTTCTGCCCTCTCAAACAGTCTCACTAAAAATACACAAAGAGAGGGCTTTCCTGGTGGCGCAGTGGCTGAGAGTCCTCCTGCCGATGCAGGGGACGTGGGTTCGTGCCCCAGTCTGGGAAGATCCCACATGCCGCGGAGCGGCTAGGCCCGTGAGCCATGGCCGCTGAGTCTGCGCGTCCGGAGCCTGTGCTCCGTAACGGGAGAGACCACAACAGTGAGAGGCCCACGTACCGCAAAGAAAAAATAATTACACAAAGAGGCTCTCACATAGCTTTGTTTGTTTTAAAGAGAAAACATATTTATTTCCTAGGTTGATTTAAAAAAGATGCCGTTGCCACCTTTTGTGATGTGAATCCAGGTGATGGCTAAGGGGAAAAAACATCCATCTGGCAGCCAGGAAAAGAGAGCATGTGGGGGACCCTATGGGAAGTTTTGATAGGTCAGAACTGGAGGTGGAAAATAGCCCCTCTGCTCACATTTGATTGGCCAAAATTAAGTCACATGATCATGTCACACTGCAAAGGAAGCTGGGAAATATAATCTAGAACTGTGCCCAGAAGGTGGAGGAGACAGATTTTGGCAACACATAGCAGTGTCTGCCAAAATGATTAACTCTTATGAAGTTGAATTGAGCCTCTAGGACAGTGGTCCCCAACCGTTTTGGCACTAGGGACTGGTTTTGTGGAAGACAATTTTTCTATGGCCCAGTGACGGAGGGAGTGGGGGAAGGTTCAGGTGGTAATGTGAGCAATGGGGAGCAGCAGATGAAGCTTTGCTTGCTCGCTGCTCACCTCCTCTGTGCGGCCTGGTTCCTCATAGGCCACAGACCAGTACCAGTCTGCAGCCTGGGGTTTGGGGACCACTGCTCTAGGATGTACAGACACCATACTAAGCATTACAGACACAAACAAGGTAGAAAAGTGTGGTCCTTGTTCTCAAAGACATCACAGTCTAGCTGGAGGAGTCTGTTGATGAAAAGTGGTTTGGAAATCAAGTCTTATGCCAGCTTTCACCATCCCTGTGTGAAAAGCAGCTACAGAGTGTTCTGTTCATGGGCTGAACAGTACGTGTTCATCCTGCGGAGGTTTTATCCCCAATGCCAGGGGGCCACAAAACCACTCACCTTAAGACTCTCTTTGTTAGAAACTATGTACATGACAAAACCTCTCCCTCCCCTGGTGGAATGTTTGTGACTGTGAACTTGCAAGTGGCATGTGTGGGAACCAATTCGGCCAATGGTCTGAAACTCCAACAACACCTATTTGCAGGAATGATGTTTTCCAGGGTAGTTTTCAATGTTTTTGCCAAGAATTGGGGAATCAGGTATAAACTGGAGCAAGCTCTTTGGAAACATAATTTTGGACTATAGACTGAATTTGAAAATATGCATAACCTGTGACCCAGCAGTGTTCTCTCACCTTGGGGAATATTTTGATCATGTACACCAGCATAAGAACGTTCATCGCAGTGATGTCTGTAATAGTAAAAAACTGGCAACTGCACAAATGTTCATAAACAATAGAATAACTTATGGTATAGCCACATAATGGAATATTATACAGCAGTGAACATGAATAATTTATAGCTTCATGCATCACCATGAATGAATATCAAAAACATAATCTTGAGTGCAAAACACAAGTCACATAGGAATAGATAAAGATGATTTCATTTATATAAAGTTCAAAAACATTCCAAACTAAACAATATGTTGCTTAGGGCTATGTATATAGTGCTGGTGATTCATGCTAGCACTTCTTTATGCTCTGGGGGGCAAGGGAGAAATCAAGCATGGAGGGATCAAGCTTCCATTATTCAGTCTCTCTGCTTGTTTCTGCTCTTTTACCATCAGAAAAATTAATGACCTTGGCCCTACTTGCCCAGCTTCTCACGCCAACCCCGGCATTACAGTGAAGTCCCACCCAGCCAAAGCTGAGAGGGAGGATGGAGGAAGGGACAGAGAAAGAGAGAGGAGAAGAAGAAGAAAAAGAAGAAAAAGAAGGAGAAGGAGAAGGATGGGGAAGGGGAGTGGGGAGAAAGAATGAATATGTGTGTGTGGAGGGTAATATGGTTTGAGAATGGAAGAGAGATCCAGGTTTTCTGACCCCACTTACATGTTCAAAAAATGCATATGTGGACTGGACATCTATTGGATAATTTTATATCCCTTTCACTGTGTAAATCAATTCTGTATATTTCATGTCATTTCATCCTCACAGCAGCCCTGCAAGGGCATGTAGTTGTTCCCATTTTCCCTATTAGGAGTATAAAACTCAAGGAGGTTAAGGGATTTACCCAAGGTCATCATGGTGGGGATGGGAACTTTGGTGTTCAGTCTCAAAATGTATAGATGCAAAAGTTCAGGGAATATGCTTGGAAAAATCTAGTGGGAAATAACCTCATCTAAACCACTGCCCCTTTGAATACTGCCATCTCAGCCTGGCAACCCCCCTTCCCCATTTTAATTTATTATCTTTGCTCCAGGGTACATCATTTGGAGGGCAAATAAAGTGCCAGCAGCGTTCTCCCTGCATTGGCTCTGGAGGCCCACTCCTTTGAGCAGGTGGCTTGGTCCTTGCAGATGTGGTTGAGCTTACACATCTGGCAAGCATTAGTTAGTGGGCAGCACATGCTATTTCACAGCCCTAATGAAATTTGGGTCTGCTGCCTTTTAATAAACCATCCAAGGAGGCAAGATCCCTGGCATTTCCTTGGCAGTAAGGTTCTGGAAGAAACAGAAAAATTTCTATCATCATGATGGATTTGGTTATTTTCATCTTGTACAAAGTTACTCACAATTGAAAGGTTGGACAAGATAGCTCTTGATTAAATGAAAACTGTGTCTGCCTAGTACATAAATTATGTAGTGGAGGAGCAGAAAAATCAGAGTGTGCTTTTATTAGCTCAGTCCCCGTAATGGTTTAACTCAGACAGGAGAAGCCCTTCTACCTTGCAAGTATGTCAATAGGTACACGGTTGAAACATGTCCTTGAAGAAATGAAAACTCTGATTGGAGACTGAGTTTTGGTAATGGGCACTAGCTGTTGTGGATATTGTCATTTTCATCTTTGCAGTTGTACTACTTTGTTTTGTGCTTATTAATCCATTAGTCCTGCCCCTACTACATCCATACCCAAGGGTCCTATTTCTATATCTTATGGTTTATTTGCTTCGCCTGTGAGCCCTTGAATTGCCTTCCTCATCCTCACGCACCCATCCCATGTTCCTAGACATATATTAAATGTACAGTTTTGTCTTTCCCCAGGAGTCACTAAGCTAGCTAATTGAAATGGGGAGGACAATGCAGTCAGGTGGCGTCAACTGCATTTTTTTTTCTCTTGGGAACTTGAATTTAGAAGGGAATGGTTAAAAAAAAAAAAAGAAGAAGAGAATGGTAGTAAATAATGCTGTTCAATAAATATTCCTGATTCTCCTTCTGAGCACATGGTAGGACTGCATTTCTTGGCTCCATTGTGGTTGGACAGAGCCTTTGAATAGCTCTGACCAAAGAGTTGTGAGCAGAACTGACATGGGTTATTTCAAGGATACACAAGACCCCTAGAATTCATTTCCCCTTTGTCATGGCAACCTGCTGGAGCTCCATAGAAGCTCTGATGAGCAGAGCCCCTACCAATACACCATGGACTCTAAAATAAGTGAGAAATAAAACTTTGTTTCTTAGAGAACAAACTTATGGTTACCAAAGGGGAAAGGGGTGAGGGAGGATAAATTAGTAGTTTGGGATGAACATATACACACTACTATATACAAAATAGATAACTAACAAGGACCTACTGTATACTACAGGGAACTCTGCTCAATATTTTGTAATAACCTAAATGAGAAAAGAATAGATATATGCATATGTATAACTGAATCACTTTTCTGTACACCTGAAACTAACACAGCATTGTTAATCAACAATATAAAATAAAAATTTAAAAAAAACTCTAAAAAAAAGAAAAAATAAATAAAATAAAAGGCACTGAGATGGAATTGTTTATTACTGCAGCATAATCTAGTTTATACTGACTGATACAGAGGGAGAGAAAGAAAAATACGGGTAAGCAAGAAAAGGAAGAGTGATCAAAGAGAGAGTTTTTATGTCTGTATGCTGGGATTGTAATATATGATCTTGGGAGTGGTGGTTGTCCATTGGTTGTCCATTCATACAGTATGTAACCTTTTGTTTCTGGCTTCTTTCATTGAGCATAATGCATCTGAAATTAATATATGCTGTTGCATGTATCAGTAGTTTGTTTCATTTTATTGCTAATTCAGAATAAGTAGCTGAGAAAGCTACCCCACAGGAAGCTCACCATCATTGCCTTGTCAAATTTTCTACCCTAACCACTTGCAACCCCAATATAACACGGACACCTTATTTTGCTATCGGCAGAAAAGAGATGTAAAAATTTTAATTCGTTTTTTAAAAAAATACTAGGGGGTCTTCCCTGGTGGCACAGTGGTTGAGAGTCTGCCTGCCGATGCAGGGGACGCGGGTTTGTGCCCCGGTCTGGGAGGATCCCGCATGCCGCGGAGAGGCTGGGCCCGTGAGCCATGGCCGCTGAGCCTGCGCGTCCGGAGCCTGTGCTTCGCAGCGGGAGAGGCCACAACAGTGAGGGGCCCGCGTACCGCAAAAAAATAAAAATAAATAAAAATAAAAATAATTAAAAAAATCTTTCCTAAGTGCAAGCTGATAATTTCTGACTTTTAATTGGTGTGTTTAGGCCACTTACATTGATTATTAATATGGTTGAATTTAGGCTGCCCTTTTATTATTTGTTTTCATTCCTCTGTTTCCTCTCTTGCTTTCTTTTGGGTCGAGTAGTTTTTAGTCTTTCATTAAATTTTTTCTGTTAACTTTTTGGGTTTCTCTCTTTGTGTAGATTTCTTTAGTGTTGATCTAGGGATGATAATTACATAATTTTTACAGTCTAATTAGAGTTAATATTTTATCACTTCAAGTAGAGTGTGGAACCCTGACAACCATTTAAATCCCTTTAGCCTCTGTCACTTTAAGTTTAGTTGTTATATGCATTATATTTACATACATTGAAAATCTCACCAGACAATATTGTAATTTTTGCTTTTAATAGTCATAAATATTTTTAAAAACTTAAGAGGAGAAAAATAGTTCAATACATTACTCAGATATTTATCATTTCTGTTGGTCTTCCTTCCTTACAAAATTCCACATTTTCCTTGGTATCATTTCTCTGCATAAATAACTTCTTTTATCATTTCTTTTTGAGCAAGTCTGCTAACAATGATTATCTCACTTTTCCTTCATCTAAGAGTATCTTTATTTTACACTTATTTCTGAAGGATATCTTCACAATAGAGAATTATGCATCAACAGTTCTTTTCTTTCAGCATGCTATAAAGATGTTTTCATTCCTTCCAATACACATTGTTTTGAAAAATAATCTTCAGTAACTTGAATTTTTGCTGCTTTATGTGTAATGTGTCGTTTAGCTTTGATTTTCCTCAGGTTGATTATGATGTACGTAGGCACAGTTTTCCTTGAGTTTCTCTGGTCTGGTGTTCATTGAGATTCTTAAATCTTAATTTATGCCTCATAATATTTGGGAAGTTTTTAGCTATGCTTTTTCAATTATTTTCTTTCTGCACCAATTTGTTTCTTCTCTCTTCTGGAAATCTAATGACACATATGTTAAACATTATTGAATTGCTCTACAGGTCCTTGAGACTCTGTTCATTTTTTAACACCATTTTTTGTTGTTGTTCAGTTGGACAACTTTTGTTGATGCATCTTCATGTTCACTGACTTGGTCATTTCCATTATTCTATTTAACTCAAATAGTGAATTTTCTATTTTGGTTATTATATTTTATGGTTTAAAATTTTCCTTTTGGTTCTTTTGTATACTTTATACCCTTTCTGCCCAGAATTTCTATCTTTCCATTTGTTTCAAGAGAGTCCTAACTTACTTTCTAGAGCATGGTTATCATACCTGTTTTAAAATCTTTGTATGATAATTCCAACATTGGGTAACCTCAGTACTAGCATCTGTGATTACTTTATTATGGTTTCTGTATGTCGTGTAATTTTGAGTTGTATCCTGGACATTTCAAATATTATGTTATGAGATTCTGTGTTCTGTTGAAATTCTCTGGAGAATGTTGATTTTTCTTTTTTTTTCTTTTTTGGCAGGCATCTTCTTAGTTATAGGCTTCAAGTATTGAGCTGTCTCTCATGGCTTATGGTTCCAGTGTTAGCTCAGTTTTTTTCTTTGATTGTCTCTCATTTTTTTTTTTTTTTTTTTTGCGGTACATGGGCCTCTCACTGTTGTGGCCTCTCCCGTTGCAGAGCACAGACTCCGGACATGCAGGCTCAGCGGCCATGGCTCACAGGCCCAGACGCTCCGCGGCATGTGGGATCTTCCCGGACCGGGGCACGAACCCGTGTCCCCTGCATTGGCAGGCAGACTCTCAACCACTGCGCCACCAGGGAAGCCCCCTGTCTCTCATTTTTTATTTTTAACTAGACTTTATTTTTTAGAGAAGTTTTAGGTTCACAGAAAAATTGAGTGAAAAGTACAGAGAATTGCTAAGTAGCTCTTGCCCTCATACACACACAGCCTTCCCCATCACCAACATCCAGCACCAGAGCAGTAATTTGTTATAATCAATGAACCTACACTGACACATCATTATCATGAAAAGTCCACAGTTTACATCAGCGTTCAATTTTGGTGTTGTACATTCTATGGGTTTTGACAAATGTATAATGAAATGTACCAACCATTGTAGTATCATACAGAATAGTTTTGCTGCCCTGAACAAGCTTCTGAGTATGAGTCCAGTTTTCAAATGTTTGCTGCGCCATTTTGACCTGCTGCACGTATGTTCCTTTTGGGGACAAGTTTGGGACCTGAGCGATAATCTGGACCTAAGTTCATTTCTCAAAACCTTTGGTATGCTGTTTGAGGTCAGTTCCATATATTCACAGTTCAGAAATGGATGTAGAACTTGATCCACATCCTTTTGCCATCCATTTCTCAAAACTCCATTCTCTTCATGACTCCTCCAACACTCCCCAGATCTTTGGGTTCCCTTTTTCTGGTTCTTAGGCTAGAAAGGTGAGAGTTTAACCTCTCAGTGCTGTTGTGCATTTCCCATGACTGGGTCTGGCTCCAAGGTGAAGCAGCAAGAGGGAAGAGAGAGAGAAAAAAGAAGTCATGATTCCCACCTGCTTTTTCATTCATATGATCAGAAAGGAGGATTTTCAGGTGACTTCCTGGCTGCTGCTGTAACTATCACGGGAGCACAGTTCTGGGACATTTCCCGGGGACAAGACACAGAGAGAAAGAAAAAAAAGCGGGTTTTCCTCACTCTCTCTGTTCCACAGGGCCCTCTTTGCTGGTCCTCTGACCATAAAAAGATGACTTCTTGTCATCCTTTTCCCTCCGTGACTGTTGATCAGTCTGGGATTTGACCTTCCCCAAGTCTGAGATGGGAGACATGGGAGGAAAGAAACAACCAGAGACTCCTGGCCATGTCCATCTGCCCTTGAGTGTTAATCCTCCCTCCATCTGCCCGTTATCATTTCCTTTTCAGACTTCTCTGATGATTGCTTTATGTATCCTGCCCAGGGTTTTAGTTGCAATCACTGGGAGAGGCAGAGTGGAGTGAGGTTGCTCCATCATACCCAGCTCTAGAAGTCTTCTTAATAGTTTAACTGGTAAGGAATTCTAAATTTTATTTTTATATGAAAACATGCAGAGTAAGACTGCAAGATTGGCACGAACTTTTCAGATAAAGCTTAAGTGTTTGAATACATTTAAGATTGTAGGGGACTTCACCTCTCTGCTTAGAGAGAAGACAAGCTGGAGAAGGGGTGCCCCCATTGGGAGAGATAATAGGGTTAACAAAGACCCCTGTTCCTTGTGTGACTGACCAGCCCTGTGAGAGTCTGCAGTCCCTCTTTCCTCATTAAGACTTTTTAAAAAAAATTTTTATACAGCAGGTTCTTATTAGTTATCTGTTTTATACATATCAGTGTATATATGTCAATCCCAATCTCCCAATTCATCACACTACCACCACCACCCTTGCCACTTTCCCCACTTGGTGTCCATACATTTGTTCTCTACATCTGCATTTCAATCTCTGCCCTGCAAAGTGGTTCATGTGTACCATTTTTCTAGGTTCCACATTTATGCGTTAATATACGATATTTGTTTTTCTCTTTCTGACTTACTTCACTCTGTATGACAGTCTCTAGATCAATCCACATCTCTACAAATGACCCAATTTTGTTCCTTTTTATGGCTGAGTAATATTCCATTGTATATATGTACCACATCTTCTTTATCCATTTGTCTGTCAATGGGCATTTAGGTTGCTTCCATGACCTGGCTATTGTAAATAGTGCCACAATGAACATTGGGGTGCATGTGTCTTTTTGAATTATGGTTTTCTCTGGGTATATGCCCAGTAGTGGGATTGCTGGGTCATATGGTAATTCTATTTTTTGTTTTTTAAGGAACCTCCATACTGTTCTCCATAGTGGCTGTATCAATTTACATTCCCACCAACAGTGCAAGAGGGTTCCCTTTACTCCACACCCTCTCCAGCATTTGTTGTTTGTAGATTTTCTGATGATGCCCATTCTAACTGGTGTGAGGTGATACCTCATTGTAGTTTTGATTTGCATTTCTCTAATAATTAGTGATGTTGAGCAGCTTTTCGTGTGCTTCTTGGCATCTGTATGTCTTCTTTGGAGAAATGTCTATTTAGGTCTTCTGCCCATTTTTGGATTGGGTTGTTTGTTCTTTTAGTATTGAGGTGCATGAACTGTTTATATATTTTGGAGATTAATCCTTTGTCCATTGATTTGTTTGCAAATATTTTCTCCCATTCTGAGGGTTGTCTTTTCATCTTGTTTGTAGTTTCCTTTGCTTTGCAAAAGCTTTTAAGTTTCATTAAGTCCCATTTGTTTATTTTGTTTTTATTTCCATTACTCTAGGAGGTGAATCAAAAAATATCTTGCTGTGATTTATGTCAAAGAGTATTCTTCTTATGTTTTCCTCTAAGAGTTTTATAGTGTCCGGTCTTACATTTAGGTCTGTAATCCATTTTGAGTTTATTCTTGTGTATGGTGTTAAGGAGTGTTCTAATTTCATTCTTTTACATGTAGCTGTCCAGTTTTCCCAGGACCACTTATTGAAGAGACTGTCTTTTCTCCATTGTATATCCTTGCCTCCTTTGTCATAGATTAGTTGACCACAGGTTTGTGGGTTTATCTCTGGGCATTCTATCCTGTTCCATTGGTCTATATTTCTGTTTTTGTGCCAGTACCATATTGTCTTGATTACTATAGCTTTGTAGTATAGTCTGAAGTCAGGGAGTCTGATTCCTCCATCTCTGTTTTTTTTCCTCAATACTGCTTTGGCTATTCGGGGTCTTTTGTGTCTCCATACAAATTTTAAGATTTTTTGTTCTAGTTCTGTAAAAAATGCCACTGGTAATTTCATAGGAATTGCACTGAATCTGTAGATTGCTTTGGGTAGTATAGTCATTTTCACAATATTTATTCTTTCAATCCAAGAACATGGTATATCTCTCCATCTGTTTGTGTTATCTTAGATTTCTTTCATCAGTGTCTTATAGGTTTTGGCATGCAGGGCTTTTACCTCCTTATGTAGGTTTATTTCTAGGTATTTTATACTTTTTGTTGCAGTGGTGAATGGGATTGTTTCCTTAATTTCTCTTTCTGATCTTTCATTGTTAGTGTATAGGAATGCAAGAGATTTCTGTGCATTAATTTTGTATCCTGCAACTTTACCAAATTCATTGATTAGCTCTAGTAGTTTTCTGGTGGCAGCTTTAGGATACTCTAGGTATAGCATCATGTCATCTGCAAACAGTGACAGTTTTACTTGTTCTTTTCCAATTTGTATTCCTTTTATTTCTTTTTCTTCTCTGACTGCCGTGGCCAGGATTTCCAAAACTATGTTGACTAATAGTGGTGAGAGTGGACATCCTTGTCTCGTTCCTGATCTTAGAGGAGATGCCTTCAGTTTTTCACCATTGAGAATGATGTTTGCTGTGGGTTTGTTATATATGACCTTTATTATGTTGAGGTAGTTTCCCTCTATGCCCAGTTTCTGGAGAGTTTTCATCATAATTGAATAAATTATGATAAGAATTTGAATTTTGTCAAAAGTTGAATTTTGTCAAAAGCTTTTTCTGCCTCTATTGAGATGATCATATGGTTTTTATTCTTCAATTTGTTAATATGGTGTATCACATTGATTGATTTGCATATATTGCAGAATCCTTGCATCCCTGGGATAAATCCCACTTGATCATGGTGTATGATCCTTTTAAGGTGTTGTTGGATTCTGTTTGCTAATATTTTGTTGAGGATTTTTGCATCTATATTCATCAGTGATATTGATCAGTAATCTTCTTTTTTTGTGGTATCTTTGTCTGTTTTTGGTATCAGGGTGATGGTGGCCTCATAGAATGAGTTTGGGAGTGTTCCTTCCTCTGCAATTTTTTGGAAGAGTTTGAGAAGGATGGGTGTTAGCGCTTCTCTAAATGTTTGATAGAATTAACCTGTGAAACCATCTGGTCATAGACTTTTGTTTGTTGGAAGGTTTTAAATCACAGTTTCAATTTCATAACTTGTGATTGGTCTGTTCATATTTTGTATTTCTTCCTGGTTCAACCTTGGAAGTTTATACCTTTCTACGAATTTGTCCATTTCTTCCAGGTTATCCATTTTATTGGCATAGAGTTGCTTGTAGTAGTCTCTTATTATGCTTTGTATTTCTGCAGTGTCCATTTAACTTCTCCTTTTTCATTTCTAATTTTATTGATTTGAGTCCTCTCCCTCTTTTTCTTGATGAGTCCGGCTAATGGTTTATCAATTTTGTTTATCTTCTCAAAGAACCAGCTTTTAGTTTTATTGATCTTTGCTATTGTTTTCTTTGTTTCTATTTCATTTATTTCTGCTCTGATCTTTATGATTTCCTTCCTTCTACTAACTTTGGGTTTTGTTTGTTCTTCTTTCTCTAGTTCCTTTAGGTATAAAGTTAGATTGTTTATTTGACATTTTTCTTGTTTCTTGACGTAGGCTTGTATTGCTGTGCACTTCCCTCTTAGAACTGCTTTTCCTGCATCCCATATGTTTTGGATCGTCATGTTTTTGTTGTAATTTTTCTCTAGGTATTTTTAAATTTCTCTTTGATTTCTTCAGTGATCTCTTGGTTATTTAGTAACATATTGTTTAGCCTCCATGTGTTTGTATTTTTTACATTTTTTTCCCTGTAATTGATTTCTAATCTCATCGCTTTGCAAGAATTTTCTTTAGAGTTTCTCTGCTTCTATCTTTTTTTGCTGATAATGGGTCCTGTCAGAAATTTTACCCAGACTTATTGTTTCTGGAAAACAGTTGAAAATACCCCTGGCTTCATGGAGCACTGACATTTATTGGGAGTGTTCCTGTATCCCAGCACAGTCATCCTGGGAGATGGCATCTCTGGGAACTCCATTTCTCTGACATCCTTACCTGAAGGGGATGGGGATGAAGGGGATCTCTTGCCATAATGATGAAGGGGATCTCTTGCCATAATCATGCATTGAAATTATGCTTTGAGATGCCATTCTTGGGGAAAAATGTCATTTTATTTTACAGATGCTTCTTGTTGAAGAGCAAGTTGGAGATGAAAGATACTAAGGGCTGAGAGGTGCCCTCCCAAGGTGGAAGCAGGAATGAAAGTCTTCTCAGCCGTGGTCCCTTGGGAATGAGTGAGATGGCTCTGGGACCTGATAGGGGTAGAGGGAGTGGACTGGAGAGAGTAAAGGAGACAGAGAAGGTGAGGTCTGCAGATACCTGAGAGAGGCTGACTCTGTAGGGACCAAATGAAAACCAAAAGAAATCAGCGAAGCTTTTCGCATTGTCTACTGGCTTCCAAGTGTTTTTGTGGCTGGCCACCAGTGAGAGTGTACTAACCAGTGACCTTCGTAACCAACCCAGAGTACCTTGAAGCAGAGTGGATTTGTCAGGAGTATAGAATTTCCTCATTTTTATTCTAATCTTATTGAATGATTTGAGGGGATAGGGTGAGGTGAAAAGCTATTTGGACCTCTTCTCAGGCTACTCTCAGCTTCAGAATATACAGGACAATCTCAATCTATTTTTAAAAAAGAAATTATTGAACTATAGTTGATTTACAATGTTGTGTTTAATTTCTGCTGTGCAGCAAAGTGACTCAGTTATACATATATACATTCTTTTTTTATATTCTTTTCCATTATGGTTTAATCACAGGATATTGAATATAGTTCCCTGTGCTATACAGTAAGACCTTGTTGTTTATCCATCCTATATAGAATAGTTTGCATCTGCTAACCTCAAACTCTCAATCCATCCCTCCCCCACTCCCCTGCCCCCTTGGCAACCACAAGTCTGTTCTCTATGTTTGTGAGTCTGTTTTTGTCTCATAGATGTGTTCATTTGCATCGTATTTTAAACTCCAATCTATCTTTTTTTAATGCCTAGTATTCTAGGATCAAAAAGACCTTGCCATCCCTGCAACCTGGCTGCTGCTTCTGTAACCTGCCATGAAAGGTTATCAGAGCTTTGTGAACCTCAATTGCCTCAGTCATTTTTGTAAGATGGCTATTTTCTCTCACTGGGGCTGTGATTTGAAATTGGATAATCTTAGGTGTTGGACCCTTGATTGTATTTAATATTTTGAGTCATTTTGTGGAATCTCTTAATGTTAGAATGCAACCTTTGTCCCAAGATTCTGTCTCCTACTTGCCCTCACATCAGCTTATTGTTATTGTTAAAAACAATAACTGTTATTTAACAGTTACTGTTGCTCTTATCTTTAGACGTCAAATAATGCCTCCCTCATAGCATCCCATTTGCTATGTCCTCCTGTTTTTCTCTTCTTCCTCTTTTATACCATTCATTACTTACCCATGGGTCATGTAGAAAGCCATGTGCGGGTGAGGAGATGGTGCTGTCAAGACAAGAAAAAGAAAAGCCTACCCTCCTTTCATTTAATGCTTCTTATTGTGGAAACACTTGTACTGAAAACTGCTAAGAAACGAAAATGGCGGAGAGAGGCCTGGAGGTGGGGATGAGCCCAATCCCCAGATAAGACAGGGAAATGTCAACTACAGGATAAGGAAAGAAATAAGAAATTCCTGGGGTGGGGGGAGACCAACCTACATGTGGTTGGCTGGGATAAACCTCAGGGAAGCACGAGTGGGATGAGGGAATTTTTCACAGTTAACAGTAGACCCTCTTGTGAGGGATGAAGTAGGGATTGGCTGGTTTGGTGCCTAGAACTCGGCTTAGCAGTGGCTGGCAAGAAGAAGGAAAGACCACTGATAGAACTTAAGTGGGGAGGTTCTTGGTCTTGGTCCAACATTTGGGGAAATTAAAAAAAAAACCCAAACGCTCCTGGGCTTTACTCTAGACCAACGCTTCTTGAGCCCTACTCTGCGTTAGAATTATTTGGGAATCTTAGTGAAATACAGATTCTGATTAATGAGGTCTCCAGTGGGGTCTGAAATTCTGTATGTCCACTGAGCTCCCTGGTGATGCTGCTACTGCTGGCTTGAGGACCATACTTTGAGTAGCAAGGGTCTAGAACAATTAAATCATAATCTCTTGGGGGTGTATCCTAGTCATGGATTTTTAAAAAGACTCCCCATCCCAGATTTATAGGGTTGAGACCCATCACCTTAGAGCCTAATAAAGGATGGGAGTTCAGGAACTTGCTGGCCACCATGATGAAAGTTCACACCACTGTGAAGATGTGACAGATGGTCTGAGAGGGATCACCGCCCCTGTGTGGAATTAGAAGGATCTCCAAGTTTGCCTGGGGGAGCCAGAGATAATTCATCATCGCAGGTGGCATTGGCCTCTCTTGGAGAAGAGGTTCACTGTGTGGTGTCTGGGTGCTCTCAGCAAATCCATGTCAAGGATTTCTGTGGTCAACATGTCCCTTAGTGGTGGGAGACTGTTACAAATCTCCCCTCACTCTGGATCCTCCTAGTTACTATTGTTCTCCTTTTAGAGGGATACTTTTTGGACTTCAGAGACTTCTCTTTTACCCTCAAAATGGCCCAGTCAGGTCTGGGTCAAATATATTTTTTACCTGATGGAAGATGGGACCATATCCAGAACTGTCAACCTAGAACTCAGTCTCAGATGAAGCAAAATTAAAAACACTTTGAGAGAAGAAGGAAGTAAACAGAATACAAAAAACGAAACTGTCGTGGCTGGTTGGGGTCAGTTTGTAGCCCATCAAGTGTCCCCCTAAATTACATGGCGCATCATCCATTTCTGGGCTAGTGTTTGCCTTATAAACGTATCGTTATTATTCGTTGAACTACTGGCTTGGAGATTATTCCTTTGATTTCCTGCATGAGCCTAATGCTGCTCCTGCAGAAGCCAGAATTTACCCACCCTTCCTCCACCTTCTCGGGCCCTATCATTCATTCTGATTTTGATTGCCCTGTCATTCTGTGACTTTGGATAATAGGCCATTATTCTACGAATTACCATTATATTTTATTAATAAGAGCCAGGAGAATTTATAGCAGTGAAGTGCTGAAAGATTTGCAAGTGCAGCCCTCATATCTGTTGTCAAGTGTAACTCCGTTGGCCAGTGATGGATGAGGACAGTGCATGCTCCCTCCCTGCCACCCACCCTTAGCAGCCAGGTGAGTACCAGCCAGACCCTGGATCTGGGGACTGTTGGCTGAGCCTGGCTCAGGGCCTCCCTGAAGGGACAAGAGTAGGAAGGGAGGGTGACACGGAGGACTTACTGTGAGTGGGGTGGCCAGTCACACCTGCAAATGGGGTCATGGTCAAAACTCCAAGCATGGGCTGATGAAGGAGAAAGCTATGCATATCTCACATGCAATATTTTTCATGATGTTTCCCCTGATGATCAAAGAAATATCTGCTTATCATAATAGACACATTTGGAAAGTACTGAAAAGTGAAGAGTTAAAGAAATGTACCATTTAGAGGCATCCACAAAGCTCACATTTTGGCATATTTCCCTCTCATTATACATTCTTGTGCAGACTTTTCTTTCTATAGTTAAGCTCACTCTATCTACATAATTCTGTATACTCTTACTTCCTGTGGCATTGCACTTACCCAAATTGTTCAAGAAAACTCTTCTTAAATATCATTTGACACTGCTTTAATGTACTACCATAGAGTTGAATCATGGCTTACTACTGCCTGGGCATATTTACCACCGATCAGGAGGGATCCTTTCTCCACTGATGGATTCCCCTACAAAGCACGGTGCTTGGGGAAATTCTATCAGTCACCTCGGTCATCCAACGTTTTCTAGATCTGTGGCCAAACTCCCCTTGTAATTGTGAGTAAAATGGGAGTCATAATAATTAGTGGTGCAGAGTTGCTGTATCTCTGAAAGAAGATCATTGCTGTAAAGCATCTAGCATAACAGCAAGGGCTCTTGAAATCAGTCTAAATTAGTTGCACCAGAATTTCGAGGGTCTTTGCACTTGGTGTCCCTTCCGTCTGGAATGCTTTCCCCCTAGAAACCTGTATAGGAACCTGCTTGGTTTCCTACTCAGTAGGAATTTCCTACCCAGCTAATTTGCTCAAAGATGACAATGACAAGAAAGCCATTTTTTTTTTAGTGGAGAAAGGGACTCACGTGAGTTCCTTCAAGGGCCGTTATTCTGCATGGACACAGTGCTGTGACTACACAAAGGAGAGCAAAATAAGGCCATCCTTTTTTTAAACTGAGGTGTAGTTGATTTGCAATATTATATTAGTTTCAGGTGTACAACATAGTGATTCTATATATTTATAGATTATATTCCATTTAAAATTATTATAAAATATTGGCTATATTCCCTGTGCCATACAATATATCCTTGTAGCTTATTTGTTTTATACATGGTAGTTTGTACTTCTTCATTCCCTACCCCTATCTTGCTCCTCTTCTCTTCCCTCTTCCCTCTGGTAGCAACTAGTTTGTTCTTTATATCTATCTGTGAGTTAGTTTCTATTTTGTTATATTCATTCATTTGTTTTATGTGTTTCAAGTCAACATATAAGTGATGACAAACAGTATTTGTCTTTCTCTGTCTGACTTATTTCACTTAGCATGATACCCTCTTGGTTCATCCATGTTGTTGCAAATGGCAGAATTTCATTCTTTTTAATGGCTGAGTAGTATTCCATGGTGTGTGTGTATATATATATACACACACCACATCTTCTTTATCCAGTCATCTGTTAATGGACACATAGGTTGCGCTCATATCTTGGCAATTGTAATAGTGCTGCTATGAGCATTGGGGTACATGTATCTTTTCGAATTATTGTTTTTGTTTTCTTCATGTATATACCCAGGAGAGGAATTGTTGGATCATATGGTAGTTCTGTTTTTAATTTTTTGAGGAACCTCCATACTGTTTTCCATAGTGGCTGCACCAGTTTACATTTCCACCAACATTGTACTAGGGTTCCCTTTTCTCCAAACCCTCGCCAACATTTGTTATTTGTGTTCTTTTTGATGATAGCCATCCTGACAGGTGTGAGGTGATATCTCATTGTGGTTTTGATTTGCATTTCTCTGATGATTAGTGATGTTGAGCATCTTTTCATGTGCCTGTTTGCCATCTGTATGTCTTGACTGAGAAAATGTCTATTCAGGTTTTCTGCCCCCTTTTTAATCAGGTTGGGTTTGTTTGTTTGTTATTGAGTTATATGAGCTGTTTATATATTTTGTATATTAACCCCTTATCAATCATAGCATTTGCATATATTTTCTCCCGTTCCATAGGTTGTCTTTTTGTCTTGTTGATGGCTTCCTTTACTGTGCAAAAGCTTTTATGTTTAATTGGGTCTCAACTGTTTATTTTTGCTTTTGTTTCCTTTGCCTTAGGAGACAGATCCAAAAAAATATTGCTACGACTTATGTCAAGGAATGTTCTGCCTATGTTTTCTTCTAGGAGTTTTGTGGTTTCCAGTCTTACATTTAGGTCTTTAATCCTTTTTGAGTTTATTTTTGTATACGTTGTGAGAAAATTCTTCTGATTTCATAAAGTGAGGCCACCCTTTGTATGTTTCACGCAAAGCTCTTCTCTTCCCTCTCTTGGGCTCTCATTCCCTGACCTGCTCCTTCCACTTTCCTTCTTCCTCACTCTTGATAACTGGGGCTACTTCCAGTATCTTTTACATTCTAAAATCGTCACAACTGATAAAGACCCTGGACCCAGGGTGTGTGGACTCAGTCTCAGTTTGGGCTGGATTCACATGGGAGGCATGGAGCCCAGTGGTTGAGGGGATCTAAGTGGAGCCCAACAGACCTGGGCTCTCTTTTCTCTCCCACACAGCCTTGCATTTGTATAATGGGTACACTGAGAAAATGTGCCTCATATGTTGTTCTAAGGCTTGAATAAGATAAAGCAACTAAAGAGATTAACTCAATGTTGCTCATTGGAATTGTGGAATGAAAGAGAGTGAGTCCTGTTTTCAAATGGTGACATGAATTCCACTCCTTTTATTTTCTGGAACAATCCATTGTGGAGGTTGCATTCTTTCTGTGATTCCTTTGTTCAGCAAACATGTATTGAGACCTTTTTTGGGATAAGCATTGTGCTAGGTGCTGGGTTACAAAGATGGTACCTCGTTCATTTCATGGGACATCTTAGCAATTTTAATACAATGTAAATTAAGTTACATTTCTATGGTTATAGGTTTTTGGAGCAGAGTTAAATCTTACTATTTTTAGCTAACTGGGGAAGGCCCTGAATGATAGCATATTTCAAAATAATCAGTCTCATTACTTGACATATTATAGGAAACTCGGTAAGTGCAGATTTGAATTCAATTGAACTTAATCTTCTTTAAATACATACTGTAATAGAAACTAGGTTAACAAGTGTTATCTAATAAAGAGATCCTTGGTGAGAACCAGTTAAGAATGACTATAATTAGTGATTGTTTATCATTGCCAATTTAAATCCTTGGGTATTCCTAAAGTTCTTAGAAGTGCTTAAAAAGTATTTGCACTCTTAAGAGGCTTTAAAAACATTTTCACTACAATCTTGTTGACACAGTTAATTAACAGTTAGAATAATAGACAGAAATTCTTTCTTCCCAGGTTGTACTGGGGTAAAGCTCAGTCACAGCACAATTATTTCCAAAATTCTGGTGTGTGAAATGCAGATGAATGAGTGCTGGACGGGGTCTTAGCTCTGGTTGGTAATGAGCTGAAAAAACATTAACTCCAGGCATCTTCCCCATCCTCAGTCCAGCCCTACCTAATGGGTTTTGTTCAAAATGTTTCAGATTTCTCAATTTTTTTCTACGGAACTCCTTTTACTTGTAATATCTGTGACACGGGAATCTCAATCCTGAAATGAGCCATTAACTACGGATTTTTTTTTTTTTTTTGTGGCCACTGTTTCTGAGAAGAAAGTCAGTATGCACGTCAGATCTGTGGTTTGGGACTTCAAAATACAAACAAACCTCACAGGATGAAGGTATTAATTTTCCGGGTGAAACCAGCTATAAATGATACAAAATCTGTACCTTTTGTTTTCACAGGCCCAAATGTGCATTAAAGATATGTGTAGGCTTGTTCACGACAATTAGTTGGAATACACAGAAGGGGAGAAAAAAGTGGAGAAAAGGGGATTTTAAACAGATGGGGGTCTGGAAGTGTGGCTCTGGGAATCTTCTGGCAATCTCTGCTGCTGTAGGGAGGACTGCCCCTGCCCATTTTTCTCCAGGCAGGATTTCATGCTTGTCTCTTTTCTGGACACGAGTCAGGTGTGCTGGGATTGGAGTGGGCCTGCCAGGCCCCTTTGCCACTTGGCTGCCAGTATATCTGGAGCCTTTGCCAGCCCCCCTGGGGAGACTGAGCTTGGCCACAGCTGGGATCTCTCTGTCAGCAGGGCCATGGGGAGAAAGGAGGCCCTTCTTAACGCTGGGACGAACACCAGATTCTAACAATGTGAACATAACCTTTGTATAAAAATTAAAGAAAAAAAAAAAAAGAAAGGAAAGAAAGAAAGAAAGAAAGATAATAAAAGAAAAAAGACAGTTCTTAGGTTAAAGGTGGATTTGAATTCACTTTGGCTTTTCCCTGTCACTGAATGCACCCAGTGGCCAGGAGAGAGGGGAGCTGGGGCCGTGGTTCTCAAGGGCCTGGACCTGCAGCATCCGCATCTGTGAACATGACCCAAGCACAGATTCTTGGGACCCTCCCCAGACCTACTGCAGCAGACACTCTGGGGCTGAGGCCCAGTGATTTGTGTTTACCAAGCCCTCCAGGTGATACTGATGTAGCAGAAGTTTGCAAATTGCTGGCTTAGAAGAGTACTAACATCTGGCTTTGAGTATTTCTTTGTTACACTCCAACAGAGGGATCTTAGATTTAGCATCTCTGAGTCCTCATCTACAAGGTGGAGGTGAAACTGACCATCCCTTTATTCAACAGATATGTACTGCAAAGCTACTGAGCCAGGACAGTGGAAAGCAAAACCAGGAAGGACTTGAGATCAGAGACCTTAAAGCCTGGTGGGGGAAACAGACATTTAGTGAATCATCAGAAAACAAAAGTATATCGACCAACTGCAGTGAGTGTTCCGGAGGAAAGAGTCACAGGCTCTGAGAGTTTGGAACAGGAACACCTGGCCTAGTTTGGGGACTCGAAGAAGATTCCCTGAGACAGTGACGTTTGAACTGTCAGCTGAAGGACGAGAAGGTTGAGAAGGATGTGGGTGAGGGAGGGAGTGGGGGGGTCCAGGCCTGAGGAAGACCTCATGTGAAGCCCATGAGTGAGTGGGGAGAGCACCATCTGGCTAAGGAAAAGTGGTTCCCAAATTTGTCTGCACCCTAGATCACCTGGGGAGCCTCAAAAAATACCGATGCCCGGGCCACACCTCTAGAGGTTGTGATTCAGTTAAATATTAAAAGAGCCCAGGTGATTCTGACATGGGACAAGTTTGAGAACCACTGAACTGAAAGGTGAGAGTGTACAGAGCCCAGGAGGGAAGAGGTATGCAGAGGAGATGAGGGGCCAGGTGAAGGGTGCAGGTCTTTCTCTTAAGTGCAGGGAGTGCTCAAGTAGGGCTGTAAGAGTGGGGGTGACCCGAGAAGATCTGTACTTGTAAAAGATGACTCTAGTGGCATGGGGAAGAAAATGAATTTGGGGGAGTGAGGTCAGTTGCAGGAGGAGGAGGAGATAAAGACAGAGATAAGATCATTGACGCATCTCAGCACAGAGGTCGAGGAGGTAGGGAATTCATGACGGCCCTTATTTCTGGCTTGCAGATGTGCAGAGGCTGGCTGGGGACCAGGTTTGGGGGAAATCATGAGTTTGGCTTTGGATGTATTGAATTCACTGCAAAGTGGCAGAAAAATGCCATAAACAGTGGCTTGAACAAGTGAGGGCTTTGTGTGTCATGTGTAACAAGAAGGCTTGATGTAGTGGGTCCAGGGCTGGAGTGGTGGCTCCAAGGTGCTTTGAAAAATGTAGACTCTTTGCATCTTTCCGCTCTGCCACTTTGGGCTTATGCTTGTGGCTTTGTGGTCCTAGGTGGTTGCTGTCCCCCCAGCTTCCCATCCCCATTGCAGGCAGGAAGAAGCAGGAAGGGGGCAGTGAGGGGTGTGTATAGGAAACAGGAGCCTGTGTCAGGAATGTGCAAGCTTTCCCCCAGACCCTACGCTTGTGTCCTGCTGGCCATGAGTGTGTGCACAGCCACCCTTATTGGGAAGGCAGTCTGGGGAGCATACTACACCCTAGACAAAACCAAGGTTCTGGTCATAAGGAATAAAGGGGAATGGATAGTGGGTAACTGGCACAGTGCATACACCTAAGATGCTTTTTACAGCCAAGGAGAGATGTTGTGTAGGTAGCCGAGTGGTAGCTCAGAGGCAGCAAGTGAGAAGCATTTCATGGTCATGATTATAGCAATAGCGTTAGGATCCTTTCCAGTGAAAAAGGGACATTTTCTTTGTGACTCCTGCTGTTACCCCACTGAAGAGTGTTCAAGTTAAAGACATTTGTAATCTTGATCTAGGTCTTTCTCCTAAATCATATCAAGAATCACATGATCCTTGGGCTTATAAATGTCTGGGCAGCTGACAGGGCAACTTCAGTCTTACAGTAGAGGCTGTCATCAAAATAAATGTCTGGGTGTCTACTAGATGAGGCACTGCCTTAAATTCCTGAGCACTGTAAGCCTGTGTGTGTGTGTGTGTGTGTGTGTGTGTGTGCACGCGCACGTGCGTGCATGCATGCTCACCTCTGGGTATATGGGATAGACTGCGAAAAATAGCCCCCAACTCCCCCCATCCTGGTATGCCTGTTGGTAATATGACTTTGCTCATCTTCCTATCAAGGTGAGGAATCTATTTCTCCACTTCTTGAATCTGGCCTTGGCTGTGTGACATTATCAAATGTGATGTAGGTGATATAGTTTTCTAAAACTTCGTTTTTAAATTGAATTGTAATTGATCTACAATATTATACTGATTTCATTATAGAGCTTCTGTGAATTGAGGCCTGCTCTCCTGTTGGAGGATCCTGGATCATGGCCACATGAATGGGTGTAGGCTAGCCTTCCAGGTGTTGAGTTTGCTCCTGTCACCCTAGCTGATATTGTGCCAACGCCAGACCCAGAAGTTGAGACCATCCTAGACCACCCAGCTGTGGCTGAGCCAGCCCAGAAAGACCACCCAGAATCATGAGAAACAACAAATACTGTTTTAGTCACTAAGCTGGGTTTCTGGGCTAGCTTGTTACACAGCAATAGCTAGGTGATACATGCATATCTCACAAATTTTTTCTTTCATTTTATTGTATATTATTTCTGGGAGGCAGTATTGAGTAAGAGCTATACATTTGGGTTTTAGGGGCTTGACTTCCTGGGTTGAAAATCTGGTTTACACACTTCCTAGCTGTGAGACTCGTTAGTGCCGTGCCCCATTTTCCTCATGTGTTAGGTGGGAAAATAAGAGTCCGGACTTTGAAGGGCTGCTGGGAGGGTTAAGCGAATGAGCTGACAGTCCTCCACGTGTATCTGGCCTGTGGTCGACACTCAGCAATGTTCTTTACCCTTGGGGCTGTGATAGGTGTTAGAGGTGGCATAGGATTTTACTGCTCAGTAGATGCTCATGATAATAGGAATTTTTGTGAGTCAGGGTTGGGTGTAAATCAGACTCTGCTGGGTTCCTTTCACACATTCACATTTTATTTTGGTGAAATAGGGTTTAATCAGGGAAATGAACGTCGAAGGCAGCTTATGAGGGGCATAAAGTGATAAAAGAGAAAGGAAGGCCTGGTTGGTAGTACCCAAAGGAATGTTCTCTTCTCCAGCTCCCTGGGAGCCAGCGGAAGACAGGATAATCCCAGTCAAACCTCCGCTCTGCACAGACGAGGAGACGAGGCCCTGCAGGTTAAGCATCTTCCTGAGGCTGTCTCCCAGGGTCCATTCCCCCAGCCTGGCACACGCTGTCACCTTCCCCTCCGCCCCCCTGCTGAGCCATCATTCCTCAAGCAGGGCTCAGGGAGAGTGAATTGCAGCTTTCTTCCCTTAAATCGATAAAATCCACAGACCTCTTTAGACCATGAGGAATTATGCCAGAACCTGCAAGCGAGGCTGTGCCTCGTAGTGGGGCATGTCATCAAACACTGCCAGTCTCCACAGTTGCCTTCCAAGTGACTCCTGGAGGTAGCTTCTGACAGGCTGAGGCTATGTGCGTGCATTCATTCTGCACCCCCTGGCCACGTGTGTGGCTTGCTCGGGGTTCCCGGCCTTGGTTCCCCCTCCTCCATTTTGCACACTACCTTCACCTCTGCGTGGACCCGGAGTTCTGCTCTCCGGCTTGTCTCCCCTCTACCTGCAATCTGTCTGTCAGCTTAGTCAGGAATACAGCTCTCCAGCAACATCTCTTTGCTGGGTCCCTCTGACCACCCCCTTTCTTCACCAGGACCCTGGGTATTCCCTACTGTCCATACTACCCAGGGTACAGCCCAGTTTTACCATAAGTGCCTCCCCAGGCCTGTGCCCCGGTGTCTAGTGGCTGATGCCTGGTGTGAGTGAGCGTAGTGCCGCTTTGTGGCAATCTGACCCCGCTGACGAGGGCCACTTGGGGTGCCAACGACGGGTAGCCCCCTCTATGCAGCCACTGGAGTTCCCTTGGGCTTGCCTTGCCTCCTGACGGGGGTCTTGTCTGCGGGTTTTTAATCACCAGCCCTTTCCCATCATTAGGAAGGACATTAAATCAGTCTGGCTGATTGCCAAGGAGATGTTGGCCCTTCCGGACTGAGGAGAGAGGGCCCTTCTCTTTTCAAGTTGTCGATCTTGTCTTTTTCCTGGGGTGCAGGACCAACTCTGAAAACAAGGACAAAACACAAACAGACAAAGACAACTGACACTTTGAGCTGACCAACGACGCCCAGAAGATGGGAAGGGGTGGGGGTGGGGCAGGCTCATTAATAGCTCTTTTGTCTGTTGGGGGCTTTTAACACTCTAGCTTTGAACAAATAAAAAGTTTGCTTTCTAAGCATCAAACTCTAAATGGGCTCAGAAATTATAGAGGAATTTCTCTGGCCGTAATTAAGTTGTCCCGAGATTCAGCAGGCTTAAAGCCCTGAAGAATTTCAAGCTGACGTGTCAGACACATCCTGGGCTTGGGCCAAAGCAGAGGGCACTGACAGTTCATCAGGACCCCGTCCTTGAGAGCAGGTGGGTGCCCGCACTTGGTCTGGCCGCCTGGGCCCTGTTCTGCTGAGGCTGAGGCCAGGGCATGTGTGCATGTGCTGGGCTCTCCCCTGGTAGCCGGCCCGCCCCTTGCCATGTTCAGCCTTTCTACAGGTCTTGGCCTTTGCCCTGGTTCCTACTCTCTCCGTTGCTTAGTAACAGTGCTGACAACTGCCTGGATCTTATTTGCCCCTTATTTGAGGGCTGGATCCTCTTTCCCCATCCCCACTATCTGATGGTTGGGCTTCCTTTTCAAGTGGGCTCCCAGACTGTACCCCCATGTCCACTTCCTGGTCCAGTTCCAAATCTTGAGTTTATTTGAGCCTCTTAGGTCAGTGTTTTTAGTCCTGGCTGCACAGGAGAGTCAGATGGAGGAAATGAAAAAAATACAAGGACCTGGTGCCTCCCAAGACCATTTAAGACAAACTCCCTGGGGATGGGAGCTGGGCTTCTGTATATTTTGAAAGCTCCCCTGTTGATATAATATGCTGCCATGTTTGAGAACCACCACCTTAGATCAATAGTAAACAGCGTGTTTCCTCGGAGGTCATTCAGATTAAAATAGATATATATGGGAAGGCTTTTAAAAATGTTAACATAAACATAGAACTAGTTTTGATTCCTGTGGGATCATTTATTCAGCAGTCATTGCCTCGCATGTGCCCAGCCAAACTCTAAAGATACAGAGGTGAACAGAATAGATGCAGTTATAACTCCGGTAGTTTCCAGTCTGGAGGTGGAGACCTAGGTAAGAAAAATTACCCAAATATATAATTAAAGCCTGTGATAAGTGGCAAAGATGAAGCGTATAAGGTGCTAAGGGAGCAGTTCCACTCTGGAGGGTTGGGCAATTATGGAGTAGGGTCAGGGGTCATTGTCAGGGAAATATTCTCCCTGGGGAGGACATTTGTATGGGAATCAGAGAGAAGAATGGGAGCTCTCAGGTAGAGAAAGGAGAGAGTGAGAACAGGGTCTGCAAACATCTGAGGGAGAGGGACCCTTCTTTGCAGGTCTGTTGGAGGGCCCACAGGGCAGCAGTCAGGAAAGCAAAAGTGGATGAGGCCTGAGAGGAAGCCGGGGCCAGGCTCCCTAGGCCCCGCCTGATCCCATCTTCAGCTATGATAGAAGGATCTTTGAAGGAGTGATGTGATCAGATGTAATTCCTGGAAAGCTCACTCGGGCCAGAATAGGTAAAGGAGGAGATGCAGAGGAACCCGCCTGGGGGCAAGAGAGGATGGTGTTCTAGATCAGAGCCGGAGGAGGAACTTAAAAGCTCTGTAGGGCCTCCCATAGACTCACAATGTGCAACTGGACCAGGGAGTGGCAGTGGTGTCAGTAAGGACTCCCTGGGTGCTGAATCCTGGTTGGATGGGTGCCGGTGCCACTCACTGAGCGAGGGGACCATAGGTAGGGGAGCAGCAGGGCTGAGGTGGCAGAGTGTATGTGTGAGCGCGTGTGTATCTGTGTCTGAGGTATGTGTATGTTCATGATGAGCCCAGTTTGTGGTCACTTGAATAGAAGAAAGTGAGAAAAAGCGAATTTTGCCCTTGATTAGCCATCAAAGGTGGTAACTGGCCATATTAGAGAGGAATGAGACAGTTTCCAGTCTTTTGCCTCTTGCTGTCGTGTAGCTTTTGACCGAGCTTCCCTTGCATTATCCATTCTGTCTCTTACACACCCCAGAGGCAAGTATGGTTGTCAGTTTTCAGAGGGAAACTGCGACTCAGAGAGGTAAAGGGCCTTGTGCACGATGGCAGACAGGACCAGAATCCCGGTGAGCATTTGTGCCCTCCTTCTCTAGCATCTGCTGAGGGCTGAGCCTGTGCTGAGTGCATATTTCTGGGTGCCAGAGGGCACTGAGCTGACCCTGGGGTGAAGGTAGGATGCGTGCCATTCCTCCTCTCCACGCCTGCAGGTTCTCTTCTCCCTGGGGTGGGACAGAGCAGACCCAGCTGAGCTGAAACGTGCAGAGCAGTCCCAGGGCTGCCACCAGGTGTGTGTGTGGCGTGTTTTGGCGGCTGCCAACCTGCCGTGTGCAGGTCTGATGCCCTGCCGCCACCCTCCCAGGTTCCAGCCCTGGCCAGTGAGGGCTTGGCCACTCATTCCCATTCTAAGGAGACCTGCCTCCTCTCTGGAGGGCACTGCCTGGAAGCATTTGTCTCTTTCTGCTGTGTGTGAACTGAAAGGCATCCGCCTTCGAGCTCAAGGTCCCCAGCTGTCCTCAGCTGACTTGGGCAGCTGGCTTCTAGGCTACTGTCCTTGGCCTTGGCCCTGTCCTTCTCATAGTCTAATTCCTTCCTCTTTGCTGTCAGGCCACAACCCCCAGGCAAGGAAGGTGGGGCAAAGTCCAACAGTGAGTAGGTTTCACTGATGCTTAGACTGATTGTCTAAACTGGTTGTCATGAAGGGGCCAGATGACCACACCGTTGAGTCTTCCAATGCTGAGAACAAGTAAGTCAGAAACATGCTCCCTGAGGGCACCTTCTAGTGTCCTGAGGTCTAGTCCTTCTCCAAGGAACCAAAGGTCTTAGGATCATGGGGCTGACGTTGGGCTATGGCAGTGATGGTGTCAGGTTCCCTAGTACCTCTGAATGCCCTTTCCATTCCTGATTTCTGGAATGCCTCCTGGCAAGGGTCTTTCTCCCTCATCTTTTGTCAGATGGCCTGAGGAATTCACTCTCTCCCTGTCCCTCTATCCCCAGTCTTAGTAAGGCTCTTGGAGGTCTGTATAGGGGGTGTCTTTATGCCTCTTTTCTAGGTTTCTGTTAGGCTGCACCCCACATGCCTACAGGACCTGCGCTTGCCCAACTTCAAGACAGAAGAAAGAGCTGGGAGCCAGCAACGGAGATATCAATGGTTTAATGGTTGGTGGAGCTTACACATCTGAAGCAAGGTCCTGGAGTGACACCCCACCGTGTGTGGTAGATGGCAGGCTGGACATGGTGGCAGTCTTTGCTCCTGTGGGTGGCGGAGGGGGAGGTTACCAGTTATAATAGGGGGAATTGAGGTCAGGTTAGCTCGCTGGTTACCAGGGAAACCAGTAGAGGGGCACACCCCTCACCACCCCTTTGATAAGCATAGTGGAGAGTTCTGATCTAAAGCTAGAACAATTATTAGCTGGGGCCTTGGGACAGGTATGTAGGAAGGTCAGTTAGGTGGGTAGGTGTAGGTGAAGCAGGCACTGATCAAGCAGAGGATGTACAGAGAGCAAGAGAACAGCCATCCTGAGTGGCCTGACCACCATATTTTCATCCTTTTATTCTAATTAATTAATTAATTGTTGTTATTTTTAATTTTTAAAATTAATTGAAGTATAGCTGATGTGCCACATTTTAGTCTTTATTCCAGGCACTTTGTTCCCCAGATAGATATAAACCTCACAAGTTGGGGCGATTATAGGATCTGACTTTGCAAGAATGCCTTAGCCAGGCCAGGGCAGTGGTTAGAAGTCTTAGAATGGAAGTAGGGGAATTAAGAAAGGGGGTATTCAACCTGTGACATTTTTCAGTGTGGGAAGTGGAAGCACAGAAAGGGGACTTGTGTGACCCAAGACCCCACAGCCAGTACGTGATGGAGCCCATTCTCCTCCACCCTGGCCCCCTGCATGCCAAGGGCCTGTAGTTTGTCATGACAACTTGCCGCGAAGGGGTATACATACACGCTAACCACTGTCATCATATGTAATGACCATGTGATGTTGGCCTCAGCCCAGCTCAGAGAGGCAG
Organism: Lagenorhynchus albirostris; assembly: GCF_949774975.1. NCBI lineage: Eukaryota > Metazoa > Chordata > Mammalia > Artiodactyla > Delphinidae > Lagenorhynchus > Lagenorhynchus albirostris. Next base: position 148,677,577 of record NC_083095.1, on the reverse strand, counting down.
GCAGGCAGATCCCGGATGGATGGGTGAGAGCTGATGCAGTGCCTGCATGAATTCAGTTCTTCCTCGCGACTGCCTGGGAGGGAGGCGTGACAGACCAGGAGGCTCGGCACAGAGAACAAGGATTCGGACCCACACAGTCTGACTCTGACAAGATGTTCTTCTAATTTGATGCCGTCTCTGAGTCAAGACAGCCGGTGTTCCAGAACCTGGAGAACCTGGGGTCCCAGGACACTGCAAGAGGTTCTCTTGTTGGCAAAGGCTTACGGACAGGAAGAAACACGTGAGACACTTGCTCATTTTTCTAATGATGTTATACCAAATGTAGATGCATTGTGCTCTGAGCAAAATAATCCTTCCTGTCAGACAGGGACTCGTTAGCTGATAGAGGAAACCACCTTCCCTCCTGGAGGTTCCGTGTCGTGGGCTCAGCCTTGTAATCCTGCCCTGCCCAGTAATTTGGATGAACAGCTGTAATGATGACAACCAAGCCAGTTGTATCCACAGGGAGAGTCCTAGGAGGCAAACTATAATTATATAAATTAAACTCTGAGGGGGACTCGAGTCTGACAACCTGATGTTCTCGGCCACAGAAAGCAGTGCTGCTAGTGGCTCTTTTTGCTAAGGGTGTGGCTTGCAGCAAAGTGCCTCGTGGCCAGTGTCAGGTGATTCCTAAAACAGTACTCTTTGCTAAAACCTACTCAGAGAGTTCATTGTATCTCAGGATGGTGGTGTTTGGGAGGGCTGCTTCTAGAAACTTCTGAGAGTTCCCATGTTTGTGAAGGGAGGCTCAAGCTTTCTCCTAAATTACGTCCCCATCAAGAAGCATATAGTTCTTGCACTTTTTTACACCTTAATCACTCCAACTTTCCCATGAGGTGCGTGTGTGTGTTTCCCACTTCGTGGCACATTTCTATAAAGTGATTTTTAAAAAATGGCTTGTATGTTCCTTCACAAGAGTTCCTGCTATCTCAGGACCGGAGGAGACCTGGGACGCTGAGGGCAGCTGGGCAGCCTTACCAGCTAAGAGCCTCCCTCCTGCTCTTGAGGCTCCCACAGGGCTCATTCCAAATCAGTACCGCAGCAAAATTACAAATACCAGCCAGAAACAAGGGTTGAATTTGGGCTTTGTGGTCAGGCAGGCTTCCAGTTAAATCTAGGCTTTGCCTTGTTGCTTATGTAGCCGTATGTGCTTGACCTAACCACTGGGATGCCTGGACAGTGAACTCCCTGTAGCACAAAGGACTTGGCCAAACACCACGGCTAGGAAGCTTTGGCTTCCATCTGCACTAGGTCACCTCAAGGTGATCCAGCCCTTGGGCTGAGTTCTTGCTCAAAAAAGCACAGTGCTGTCAAATTGCACATTACCCCAACCCACTTGCCAAACCATTTCCAGTAATTCTCCACTCACCCCCTTCTGTAATTGCTCCTTTTCCCTATAGCGCACCTAGTCCCTTTTTTCTAGTCCCTCTTTTCATTTCCCATAACTCCCTCTTTTGGTTCCCTCTCTGTTCCCCCTTTTAAAAACCTCAATTATCTTTGTTTTAGCTGGAGTTGACTTCGGTTTATGCTGGAGTCTCTCTCCTCTATGGCAGTAGTCTGAATAAAATCTGTCTTGCCATCAGTACCACATGTCCAGCACTGTTTTTCTTTGACAAGACTCAGCTTCCTGACCTGTAAAATGGAGATGTGAGCATTCCTTCTTCTTCTACACATTACTCTATGAATATGACTACACTGACAGTAACAGGTCACGGGCCATTAGAACTCTCTCCCAAAGTGGAAACCACACTGTTAAATGTGCAAATGTTGTTGAATAGGAGAAAAAACCCCAACTACTTAAAAGTAAAAGCCACAGTTGAAAGCGTCTTTGCATTTGCCTGCTAAGAGGGGGATGTGGGTCTATTGATGTGTGGACAGTATATGCAAGGCAGACTAGTAGGAGGGGGCTGGCGGGGGCTGGGATGGAAATGGGGGCTAACATAGCAGAAAAGAGGTGGGAATGTTTAGGATTAGGTTGGAAAGGGTCCTGTATAAGAGCAAGGTGCTTGGGTTTTATCTTTGAGCCAACAGGAGAGTTGAAACCACTAGCTGAGTTTTACTTGCCAGGATGGGATACTTACCATGGTGTAGGGCCAGCTGGGGTGTGGGGACCAGGTGTGGGAAGTGAGGAAGATCTAGTGGAAAGTGCAAATCACAAGGCAGAAAAGAGATGAATCTGATTACATCCAAATGCGGGATCTCTGGTCAAGTCACCATGGACAAAGTTAACAGATGACAGAATGGGAGAGGATATGTCTAGGCGATGCAAGAAATCCTCAAATCAACAAGAAGAAAATAGCAACTCCTAACAAGATGTGAAGAGGATATGAACACATAACTGTCAGAAGAATTCCCCCACCCCAAGTAATAAACACACAGAGAGGTGCTTCCTATCATTAGAAACAAGTTAGATGAAAATTAAACAACAATAAGATATCCCTTTATGTGTATTAGACTACATCTTTATATCTATTAGAAAGCTGGATAATGCCAAGTGTGGTGGGGATGGGAAATACAGGTGCCTTCCCCACTGCTGGGAGGAAGTTAGGCTGGAGAACAAGCAAGCTGAGTACATGCATACCTTGGAAGCCAGCTTGTAGCTGTAGCTGGAGGTCTGAACAAAGATGTTCACTGCAGTGTTATTTGTAGTGGTAGGGGGTTGTCCATCAAGTTAGAAGACCAGGCTGGCAAAGTGCCATGGGTGCACGTGAAGTTCAGCGTCACAAATAGTGGAAACAGATCCCATATACAATAGCAACAGAGCTGGACCTTAAGAACATAATGAGAACTCTAGAAAGCAAAATGAAACATTAAACAACGCCATTTACGTAAATGAAAAATATACGTGGGCAAATATATACAGCTTTTAAGGAATATGTACGAAAGGCTATAAGTTAAACAGGATGAAATAGTTGCCTGTAGGCAGGGAGGAAGCGAAGGGGAGTGGGAAATGGAGCTGAAAGGGAATAAATAAATACTAAGAGTGGAAGCTTTCAAGGGTCAAGGTGATCATACTCTATGGGCTGAGAAGTGAGATGATTTCAGCACACCTGAAGTTAAAATAAACAAGAAAAGAAGACCATCATCTTGAGGAAAAGGATTTCCTTTTATTTGTGTATGTGCTTTAATGGGTTCTGGCAGGATGCCACACATGCTTAAATAATTAGGAATTTTAATAATAATCCCCTGTAATGTTTATAGAGTCTTCAGAGCTCTTGCGCATAGGTGGACCCATTTGAGTGTATGACAACTATATAAATATAGTTGAACGGTAGACATATTTTAAGAAAATGAGGAGACGGAGCCTTGGATGGGTAAAGTGACTTGCTTAGAGTCCCACAGCTGGGAAGTGGCAACATTGCGAGTCAGACCTGGAACTTGGGACCCCTGTGCAGGGTCTCAGGTGCCCAGGGAGTATCACTGCACCACATGGGAAATATTTGCTTCTTTGAGGAAATGAGAATGGAAAATATCACTTGGCTGGAATTGTTTTCTGTTTCCACTGCTTTTCTTTTCACTTAGATTTTTTTGTTTTGGTTGTTGTTGAAGGAGAAATTTTCTTATTCACTGGACAGCCTAAATCAATGGTTGTTAGCTTGCCAACATGCTGTAGTGGATTTAACAGAACCACTAGGAGATATTTTTAATTTAGAAGTACCTTTATTATTATTTTTTATTTAAAAATACTTTATACTGCAGTGAAACCCTCCTTTAGCCTACCATCCAGAGATGGACAACTACTGTTAAGAGTTTAAGTGAAATTCTCCCAGATCTTTTTTCCCCTGAGAAATTGAAAGTTGAATTTCCTTCTTCAGGGAGGAAAAGAAGTAAAATCCATGACTGGGTTAGAATCTTGGTGATGGTAATTTTGAGGAGTTGGGTCCAGTTTAGGCATGTTGGAGCGTATGCCTCCTGAGGCTGGAGATTCAGAAACTGTTGACTTTTTGCCTTCACAAAGGAACTTTACATTTTTAGACGCAGCTGGGCTCTATGGCCCGGAAGTTGAACTCCCTGGAGGGTAAGGCTCTCAACATCTTAGACATGTGTGAAGTCAGAACAGTTGGGGAGGTTGTGAATTTGCCTGAAGAGAATTCCAGTCTTTAGGCTTGTTACAAATTTAGCTCTGCTTCTAAGAAGGATTCCCATTAAAAAGAGATTCCTGGTTGCTGTAGAACTGGGTTCCCTGTGGAATTTCCCCTGTGCAGTTAACTAGGCACAGTGGTTTCTAGGCAGTGGGAAAACAGATTTGCTTAAGATCTCCTCTATTTTGATGATTTGATGATTGGTAATTCATGTGGTATTATGCCAAGCATACGCATCCTGTTGTTTCTGGTATTTGTACCCGATTTTCTTCTGGTTTATTGCCTGTATTGGGTTGAATGGTCTCCTCCCACCTGGAAATGTGACCCCCACTCAGAATGTGACTTTATTTGGAAACAGGGTCTTTGCAGGTGTAATAATTAAGATAAAGTCATATTGGATCAGGTGGGCCCTAATCCAATGACTGATGTCATTATACAGTCATGTGAAGACACAGAGAAACAAATAGAAGATAATTTAGGCAGAGAAGAGAGTGATACAGCAAAACTGACTCCCCCTAAAACTGAGTTCCTCTGCCGAGTTTATGATTAACCTTTCTATCCAAAACTTTATTCCCTTTCTTGTCCCATACCTGTTCCCCTTAAGATTGAGGAGAATCAAAGAAAAGGGGGGATTGAAGCTGAGCAGGACCCTGCAGGGCCTTCTTGGGTACAAAAGTCCCTCTGTGCCCCCCAGTTTCTTGTTTGTAGAAAAGGCTTTAGTTTCCTAGTCCTTCTCTGAGTTCCAAAGAGCAGGATCATGCAGTTACTAAGTAGGGAAGGGAGACAGTGCAGAGAGAAAGGAGAAGCAGTTAAACTCAAAAAGTAATGACAGGGCTTCCCTGGGGGCACAGTGGTTAAGAATCCACCTGCCAATGCAGGGGACACGGGTTCGAGCCCTGGTCTGGGAAGATCCCACATGCAGTGGAGCAACTGAGCCCATGTGCCACAACTACTGAGCCCGTGAGCCACAACTACTGAGCCTGCACTCTACAGCCCGTGAGCCACCTACTGAAGCCCCCACGCCTAGAGCCCGTGCTCCGCAACAAGAGAAGCCACTGCAATGAGAAGCCCGTGCATGGCAACAAAGAGTAGTCCCCACTCTCCGCGACTAGAGAAAGCCCGTGCACAGCAACGAAGACCCAACGCAGCCAAAAATAAATAAATAAAATAAATAAATTTATTAAAAAAAAAGAGTAATGACAACAGTTCAGTGCTAAAATAGAGTCCCAGTTCCTCCTCAAGAGACATGCATAACCATCTGACAGATAGCTATGAGTTATTCTTCAGGATCCAAGATTCCCTGTCCCCTCCCCCCCCCCAAGTGGAAGATGGTGACAACAGAGCAGAAGCACATAGACTCCAGACTGGTTGGAACCAGGAGGTTGATGATTGAGATTCCCAGAACACCACCATGTGCCCTCACCACCGACCAATCAGAAGAAAGTCACACATCCTGCCACCCTCACCCCCAAATATTGCCTTTAAAAACACTTCCCTGAAAACCATCAGGGACTTCAGGTCTTTTGAGCATGAGCTGCCCTTACTCCTTGCTTGGTGCTTGCAATAAACACTGTATTTTCCTTCACCATAGCCTGGTGTCACTAAATTGACTTTGCTGCACGGCAGGCGAGCAGACCCAAAGTTTGGTCCGGTAACAACAGTTCCAAGTGAAAGAACCCCAAGACTGCTGGTGACCACCAGCAGCCAGGAGAAAGGCATGGAATAGTCTCTCTCAGAGCCTCCAGAGGAACCAACTCTGTTGACACCTTGATTTTGGTCTTCTGGCTTCCAGAGCTGTGAGAGAATAAATTTCTGTTGTCTAAGCCACCAAGTTTGTGGTACTGTATTGTGACAGCCCTAGGAAACTAATACATCACTCTTCTACTCTGTTGAAGTGATTGGGTGGCCTGCCTCCAGGGTGACATGTCATACAGGACTGAGCAGGTTATAGCAATTTACTCGGGGATAGGCACATCACTTAACCTGCCAGTAAGAGTCAGCTCTGGGGCTTTTCCTGGTTTGTTCAGGAAAGAGGATCTCTTTTTCTGCCAAGTCTGTCAACCTGGAGCTGCTAGAGTTAATTTTTGTCACCACATGCCAAGAGCCAGCCCAAGAATGAAGCCAATGCCGAGGAAAGCAGAATAAAGAGGTAGAGAGACAGACAAGTTCCTGACAATATCACTTGGGTACCTAGATCCAGCTATGCCTGAGCTCCACTCGACATTTCAGTTAAGGGAGATGTAATATCCTTTTAAGCCTGTTTAAGCTGGGGTTCATGTCACTTGTAACCAAAGGATTCTGACTAATAATAGTAATTTAGAGATAAGCATTCATGCTAATGGTCTTGAATAATTTCCCCCAGAAGCCCCTAGTGGACTCTGTTGGTTTGTAGTTGCATTTTCTCTGGGAAGATAGGAAAGTGAAAAACTGACACAGGAAATAAGGAAACTAACATAGGAAAAAGGAAACCAACATGTATTGAGTGCCTCCTCTGTAATAAACCCACATAAAATGTGATAACGTTTTAAAGATTTTTAATTTTAACTCCCTAACAACAAAACTTTCCTATGTCTTGGTGCCCATAAGTTACAGAGGCATTCCTGAGGCTCAGAGAGCCAGTCAAGTCCATTTGATTCTGAAACTCATGCTGTCACACGGCCCCTTGGAACTAATAATGTTGCTGAGCCCAAAACTCTCCTCAAACACCCTTACTGGGTCTGTCTCTGCTTTACAGAAGGCAGAGCCTGGACCTGAGCTCCACTTAATCACTCACTCACTCAGGAGCTTAGTGTCGCCCTGTAGAGTAGGCGATTATTACTCCATCTTGCAGACAAGGAAACAGAGGCTCCCAGAGTTAAATACCTTTCTCAATGCCGTGCAATCAGGAATGGTCTGGGAAGTATTCAAAACTAGCTGTGCTGAGTCCTCACTATTCAAAGTGTGATCTAAGGACAAGCAGCCTAAGAATTGCCCAGGAGCTTGTTAGAAATGCAGAATCTCAGTACCACCCAGAAATGCAGAACTGGGTCCTGCATTAGAATGAGATCTCTCTCCTACTGCCCCGAGTAGCCATTGTAAGTCAGAGCTCAGAACTCTCCAGGGCAGCCCTGCAGGTGAGGACCCTCACAGGCTGCCTGCCCAGCTGGGACAGGCTTCCGACAGCAGCTGGCTGTACCATTATAGATGGAAAGGAAAAAAAGTCCTATCCTTGTGTCTGAGGTTCGCCAACTGAGGGGCCAGCACAGCCTGGGCCGAGGAGTGGGGAGCCCTTGGCCCCTTTCCTTGGGGCTGGGGGAGTGGAGGGGTCTGCTGCCATAGGGCTCATCCCAGCCCCTTGGGTCTGTGTCCTCGCCACCTGGGCCCAGCTGGAGGACCAGCTGCTTCCTCCACCAGGGATTATGCCCGGATAGCTTCCCACAGAGGCTCCACGGATTCTTTGCTAAGCTGTTCTGGGAACAAAGGGCTTGTGGAAGGTCTGTGGTACTTTTGGGAGGGAAGGATAAAAGTGAGCGCCACATCTGTCATAAGAAACGTGGGAACAACTCTTTGCCAGGAGAGATGGGGGGAAATACTCCGTCACAGGCTGCTTTGCTACTTCAGGGCTGCTTTCCATGACCGTTGGGTCAGTAGCTGCTGCCGTTTACTGAAGTCTGCTCTGCATGGGGCTCTGTCCTTCATATCATCACCTGGGCATCACGGCCACCTGGAGAGGCATAGGTGTTGGTCTTGTCAATGCCAGGACAGACTGGGGAACCCAGGTTAGAACACTGAAGTGACTATCACATAGCCCAGGATTCTCACCCCAGGCCTCAGGCTCCAGGCTACTGCTTCTACTGAGAGACATTCTCTGATGTCATAGAGCAGCCTAAGCAGAAGGGGGTAGTTCCCTGTGTATCGACATTTTTAGGGATGATGGGAAGGATCAAATAATGTTATTAAAGAATTCTGTGATCCATTTTGAACAAGCTTCCAGAGACAGCTGGTCTGGGGACCACTTTGAGAAGGAGGGGTCAGGCCAGAGCTAGGAAAAGTCGTTTACCTCTTTGGGCCTTTGTTGCCTTGCTTGTCAAAAGTGGATGATAGTAGTATCTACAGGGGGCATCACGTCAAAGTCATCATAAATGACCAGTGGTGCTCTCTTGTCCTAAAGCTTGGGTTCTCAACCCTGGTTGCACATTGGGACCATCTGGGGAGCTTTAGAAACTACCAAGGCCAGGGTTCCCCCTCCTCAGACATTCTGATGTAACTGTTCAAGTTATGTTCTGGGCATGGGGATGGTTGAGGCTCCACAGGGATTTCTAAGTGCAGTTGAGAACCATGGTCCTGAAGCAGCTCTGGTAGAAAAAATGGCAAAAATCCCCACCATTCTTGGAGCATCTGAGACACTTCATGTCAATTCTCCTCTATGTGTGGTCCATGGACCTGCACTGCCTGAGAGCTCTTTGTTATTGGTTGGCGAGAGAAGTCCAGATCAGGAATGTTCAGGACCTTCTAGAGCATCTTCACACCGTCAGATTGCAAATTCTTAAGACTCAGCCCAGACTTTTGTTAACAAGATTTCCGAGTGACTCATAAGCACATTCATGTTTGAAAACTCCTGCTCTAAGGCATCTTCCTGAGGAAGTAGTTCAAATATTGGGGTCCATCATACAGAATCATATTTAAAGACTTTTGGAGACAAAAGAATTTCCCAGTGTCTTAGCTTAAGGTTGGCAAAATCCTATTTATCCTTCAAAACCTTGCTCAATATCTCCCTCTTGGTTACACCTTTCCTGATCTTCCCAGATAACCACTCTCTCCTTCTCACTACTTCATCACATACAAACTTCTATCATTGCATTGATCACATTGCCTTACAAACATCTGCTTATATCAACAGGTTAGTCTTATCTCTTGGGCTGTGGATTCTCAAGGAATGACGGCCTTGGCCCAGAGGAGGATGCTGATGGCAATAGCAAAGATGATAAAGAGGATGTGGGCTCCCACTTCTGGGGTCTGATAACAGGGCTTGAGGATAGAGTTGCCTTGTGGCTATTCTGGAAGCCCCAGCACCCAGTCTCTGCCCAGCACAATTAGGTCCTCAGAAAAGTTCGTTGTGGTCCTTGCTTAGCTGAATATTTGTTCATTTGCTGAGATAGACATTCCTTTTTTTTGCCAGTGCTGGCTACAAAGTACTTCTGGAGGGAGCAGCAATTCCTATCCTGCATATTTGCAAATTTGGTAGTTTGGGGACTTCTCATCACCCAGTTCTCACATGGAATTTATGCATGTCCTCCCCATTTGGTATTCTGGGCTGCTCAGCCCACCATGAAAGCCATTTTGGGGTGAAACTAATTCTAATGTAGGGGAAAAAAAAATCTAAAAAATGTTAGATGTTTCTTTCAACTCTCACAAATATGTTTTTACTTCTTTTTTCTCTCTTGCTATTGTTTTTTTTTTTGTCCTTCGTGGGAACTCAGCATGCCCAGCATTGACTAGAATCCCTGATATAACTGCCTGTTCATGCCACATTATCCCCTGGGACTCTGGGACCAAAGAAGACCCCCTAAGAGTTGAGGTTGAGGAGGAGACAGTGCTCTGGAACAGAGAATAGTGTCATTTTTATGCAAGCAATTCATTTTTCATTCATTCTCAGAAGTTTTCATTCATCAATTATTCAACAATTGTTTGAATATTTATTAAACAAATATTATGTAGCTGCCTGAGGGGTCAATTAGAAGGGGCTCCACACAGAGAGGGATGCTTCATTGGAGGCTTCAAACATGACTACTGGTTCACCACGTGGAGAACTGGAGGGAAAGAGTTCTTGACAGAGAGAACAGTCATGCAAAGTCTCAGTGGCATGAAACCGCATGGCTGTTGTATCAGATTTTGGTTTAGCCGTCTAAAAGAGAAAACCAAAGTGGCTTAAAATAAATGAAGGCTTACTTCTCTTCCATGAAGAAATCCAAAAGCAGGCAATTCAGGGCTGGTATGGAGGTGAATTCTCACTCTCTGCTTTGGCCATCCTTGGCATGTGACTTCTATCCTCAAGGTCACAAGATGGCTGCTGGAGCTCCAGCCAGGATGTCTGTGTTCCAAGCAGAGAGAAGGAAAAGGGGATAGGGGCAACAGTTATTTCTCCCATCTCAATAAGCCCCCTTGAAAGAGATTTCTTAGTCTCTGCCTGGATTCCAGGGAGGCAGTAAAATATAGTCTTTAAGCTGAGCACATTGCAGCTCTGAATAAATCCCAAGGTCTGTTATTAAGGAAGAGGGGAGAATGAATAATAGGTAGGTTGCCATGGTATGCTTGGAGGAACGTCAAGTTCTTGGTTCTCGGTATTGCCAGAGCCTAAGGTGCCAGAGGGCATGTCGGGGGAGGAACATGGTGCTAACTTGCCAGGCAGCAGCAGTTCAGGGCAAGGGAGGGCACCGCAAAATCCTCCTGCCTGAAGTGGGAAAAGAAATTTCAGGGAAGTGGTGGAACTTGGACTGAGCCTTACGTGTGACCCTGTCTGGTGGAGACCATGGTGCTGGAGTCTCCTGGTGTTCTCCCTCCCTCCATCCCTTCTCTCGCTGCCCCCTTTCCTCCTTCCTTCTTCTCTTCCTTCCTGCCCCCTTCTCCACTTGACTCTCTCTTCTTCCTTCTCCTACTGTCTCTCTCCCTACTGTCTCTCTCCTTGCAGGATCCTCAGGATGTGGGTAGGTCAGAAGGAGGAAAGGTGACGACTTTCTAGCGAGAGGTGGGGAGGAGACGGAGGGCATGCCAGGGAGTGCCAGAGAGAGAGTTTCCATGGATGGAGAAAGTCTGGGAGCCAGGCTAGAGATACTCACTCAGAAGTGGTAGGGAAAAGAGAGACAGCATTTGTTCTGGGCAGTGAGGTAACATAATGCAGATTTAAGAAAAGTGAGTCTGTTGGGAATGGTGCTTCTCTAAATTGCATCTTAGAGGGAAGAAACCCATATAAAATCTGCAGTTGCATCTTTAGTGAGTGATACTGCTGAGCCCTTGGTCCCTTGTGTCTCTCATTGCCCCACATGAACTCCTACAGGAGTCATTTCTTAAGGTAGAACTGGAGAAAAACCAATTTCCCTTGAGAAGTTCGTAGTTATCTTCTCCATTAATGAAATTTACACAACATATCTGACTTCCTTTATATCATGTTTTCCAAGAAACATTGAAGCACATGGCTGGACTACTTGTGTTTCTCTGTTCTTTGGTTCTCATGTTCTATTTCTACCGGCATTTTATTTTATTATTTTATTTTATTTTATTTTTGCGGGGTGAGAGGCTTTATTTCACTGTGTGTGTGTGTGTGTGTGTGTGTGTGTGTGTGTGTGTGGTCTACTGGTATGTTAATTGCTTCTTTGGATGTGTTTCTATCTGTGAAACATGGCAGGAAACAGAGTTCTGTTCAGTAGGTGAGAGGAGATGCATGTGTGGCATAGTCTAGCTGATGGTGCTAAGGAGTCTTGGCCTGGTGGGGACCCAGCAATGGTCGTGGTCCAGGTGGGAGGCAGCAGGATCATGGTGGGAGGGAAGTTTGGGTGAATCTGGGAGAAGCCCATAGCATGATACCTGACCATGTCGATTTCACAGAGGGGATGGTGGCTGGGCTTGTCCAGGCATGTGTGTCCACCAGTTGGGAAGGGAGTTTGCTAGATGTGTTTCATTCATACATTTATGATCTTAGTTGAGAGTCTGTTGTTTAGCTGAAGTGGTGGATTCTGTGATTGGTGCTTCTCATTTTCCTCTCTGTATTCTTGGGCCTGAAAAGCTACAAATTCTGTTTCCCAGACTCCCTTGATTGCAGGTGTATTAATTTATAAGGGCTGCCATAACAAAATCCCACAGACTGGGTCGCTGAAATGACAGAAATGTATTTATTTATAGTTGTGGAGGCTGGAGGAACGAGACCAAGGGGTCAGCATGTTTGGTTTCTTCTGAGGCCTCTCTCCTTGGCTTGTAGATGGCAGCCTTCCAGCCATGTCCTCGCATGGCCCTGGTGTCCCTTCTTCATCTTTTAAGGACACCAGTCATGTTGTAATAGGGCCCCACAATTATGACCTCATTTAATCTCAATGACCTCTTTTAATGCACTATCTTCAAATGCAGTCACATTGTGGGGTTAAGACTTCTACACATGGATTTGGGGGTGGGGCACAACTTCGTCTATAAAACAGAGCAATGCATGTGACCTAGCTTGGCCTAACAGATGCATCTGCTTGAGATCCAGGTGCTGAAGTGAGCAAGGGGAGGTGGTGAGCTTATGCGGGTATTCTGACAAACATGTGGTCAAGGTATCTGTTCTTCTAGGGTCACTGCGAGTTTTTAGCATCCAGCCTAGCATTGCAAGTGTCAAGTAGTAGGTGGTAGAGGCAGTGGAGTTTCCCTAGAATACACCCATGGAGAGATTGGGTGTTTCTCCTGGTTCTGTTATCCCTGTTTGTGTCACATCCAATCATTTTCTGCTCCTTCTGGGGATAACATAAACTATCTAATATGTTTTACTAATCACCTTCTGGCTTAAACTGGCTAGAGTGGATTCTGTTGTCTGCAACTAAGAATTCTGATTCAGAGAAAAGATCCTCAGATAGATCAAATAATAATATAGTAAGTTCTAGGTTGCCCAGGATTTTTATGAAGGCTTTGAAAAGAATACCTGTCATCTGCTAACTCCTGGCACTGCCCCACCACTTGAGTGTTGCTGCTTCCTCCGTTGCTAGACCTATCTAGTAGTCCATTGATCAAAGAATGACGCTCCAATTGAGTAACCTAGTAATTAGTAACTGTAGTAACTCATTGGCTAATTAACTAGGAAGTACATTTATTTGTACCCGAGAAGCGATTCCCGTTATTGTGGACTGAGACTCAGGACAACGGAGGTCCAGTCTTGGCTCTGCCTCTCTCTAGCTGTCTCACCGTCAGCTGGTCGCTTCTGCTCCATGGGCCATACTTTCCTCAATGGTTATATCAGAATCAACAATCCCAGGGTCCCTCTCAGCATCGCCATGCTGCGTGGCTTATCAGTTCTCCAGTGGAAACCAAAGCATGTTGACCTATGTGTGGGAATGAGGGGAAAACTACTGCAGAATGTGCCCGTGGTTGGGATGAAGGTCAGTGTACCATGTTAGAAACACAAATGTCCAGAGGCTGCTCTGTCTTTGTGACAAGGGGGAATGGTGAAAGGAGACGCTGTAACTAAAAAGGGTTTTACGAAGCGTGTTCTTCAGGGCACTAACCCCACGGATTCTCCTTCAAAAAGGGTTCCCTGGTGAGCCAACTTTAAGAAATGCTGCCTAGTCTATTGCCTTCGTGGGCATTCACAGTGATCACTAGCAGGTTGAGGGCCCCAAGCAGGCTTGCAGCGAGGGACCCCATTGATCAATCCCCTTCCCAAATATATTTGGCCACTAAACCCTTTGTTTTCCACATAGCACCCATTAGCATCCCAGGCAGCACCATTCTGGGGGGCAACACTGAACTCAGGTGGTCTCGAAGCCTTGCAGAATAAGCACAGACCTCGAGAGGCCCCATTTGGGATGTGAGTTCCATCTGTGGCTTCCCTCACTCCTGACTAAACCAGGGGCCTCCAGTGTTCTCAGCAGCAGGAGGCAAGGTCAGAGATCCACACGTGTGGAGGCCACACAGAGCTGGTGCTGATATCAGGGCTGAGTCACGAGCACCCACATTTGGGACACAACCACTAGACATGAGTCATGGCCATATGGAAACCTTATTCACATCTACCTTCCTTTGGTCCTTAATCCTTTGTAATGCCCTGGTTTCATGATGTAACTTCGGGGGAATTAACTTTGGACATTGAAATGATGTAATTAATGTAACTCAGCTTCAATTAAAGTCTTCTGCAAGCATGACATCTGACTGTGTCAGTTTCACAGGGAGGATGGTGGCTGGGCATGTCCAGATATGTGTGTAGGTCAACTGGGGAGGGAATTTGCTAGATGGGTTTCATTTTGGGTTTTATTCCAGTCCTTGGTTTTGAACATCTAGGCCTTCCCTGAAGACACACTTTTTCAACATTTCCTGGCTCAGCTATTAACTCAGGATCAATTTGGAGACTTTAAGGCACCCGGGCCTGGGTGTTTTCCAGTCTTTGAATCCCACAGCTAGTCCTTTCTGCCTATAGCTACTCTCTCCAAAAAGAAATCTCCTTTTCTTAATTCAAAACTAATAAAAAATCTGTTTTGATGAGCAGTTATTGGTTATTGTGTCACCTTTAAGGGGACATATTAACTTATTAGGAGGGTTTTCTGGGGGCAATGTTTTGATCTAAAAGTGATATAAAGAGTGCGGGTTGAGCAGAGCAGCCTCAAATTTGTAAAAATATGCTCTTTCTCTCACTTCTGGGTCCACCAGGTACAAACATTTTCTTTCCTTCTCAAAGCTCCAATGAAAAAATCTTCTGGAAGCCGTCAGCATGTCTTCAGCCTGGCACATACCTGAGCCAGCCTTCACCGCTCTCTTCGCCCAACTGCTTCCCCTTCCTCACCCCCTTGCCCCCTTCTTTCTTTAACCATCCTGCCATCTGCAGCTTCTGACCTCGTGTCAGGGCCTGATAGCTCTGGAGGTGCAGTGCAGGGCCAGAGCCAATGGGGCTGGGGGGAGGGTGTCACGGGCCCTGCTTGTCCCCTGATGCCTTTGGGGAGGAGAGTGGCTAAAGCAGCGTCATCAGCTTGTAACCTTCAGTCAAAGTGCGGGGTGCCCTGGGAGCAGGCTTGCTGTCCCTCTGGGCTGGCTGACAGCGCTTTCCTGCTGTGCTGGATGCTTGGCTGGGTATTCTGACCCGTTCTCTCCTAGACAGGGCTGCTGCAAACTCCCACCTTTCAGTGTCAGGCACTGGAGCCTTTTTACTCCTTCTTCCATAGCTCACACGGTCCTTTTCTGAGCTCCTCAGAGAAATATGAAAATAGCTAATGAGAATCGCTAACCTGTATTGCGCCAGGTTGTGGCCAGTCCCAGGAGTACCTCACGGCACTGCCTTGTTTTGTCCTCATTTAGACCATCTGGTGAGGAACCGTTATCGTATCCAGTTTAAAGTGTGACCATTGAGACTTCAAGAGGATAAATAAATACCTTGCCCAAGGTCTCCCAGCTAATCAGCTGGGGAACAGGGACTCACTCAGAGGACCACGTATGGAACATCTGCTCCGGCCCAGTCATGGCACGAGCTTCAGGATCAAGACCTGAATAGAACCAGACCCAGGACTTCAGTGGCAGAACAAGACAAGCGGGTAAAGGATGATGTAAAGCAGGATGAGGCTTCGGCTCAGGGCCAGGGTGGTGGGTGTGGGCTGGGTGGGGCATCTCAGCCAGACTCTGGCTCAAGGTGAAGAGTGACACCTGGCATAAGTCTGGAGGATGAGCACGAGCAAGGACGGCAAAGGAGAGAAGAGGGAACCACATACGCAAATGAAGAAAAAAGGCAGAAGGCGACACAGCCCACTCAGGAAAGACAGTGCCTGCCGCAGAGTAAATGCTGAATGATCCTTACGCACCAAATGAATGATGTCCAGCCTCTTGACCCATTTCCAGCTCCACGAGGGCAGGATCCTTGAAGGGCATAAAGCAGAGAAAAGCATGTGCAGATCTGGGGTTTGGGAAGGTCATCTGTCAGGATGACGAGGATGGGAGGGGCTGGAAAGGTAGCACAACCCAATTTTCTTTCTTCTCTTGCTGGAAAAAAAGACCATTTTGTACAAGGGTCCTCTTCGCTAGAGTTTTAAAGGTAGAAGGAATTTTTTTTTAAAACATCTTTATTGGAGTATAATTGCTTTACAATGGTGTGTTAGTTTCTGCTTTATAACGAAGTGAATCAGTTATACATATACATATGCTCCCATATCTCTTGTGTCGTCCTCCCTCCCACCCTCCCTATTCCACCCCTCTAGGTGGTCACAAAGTACCTAGCTGATCTCCTTGTGCTATGCGGCTGCTTCCCACTAGCTAGCTATTTTATGTTTGGTAGTGTATATATGTCCATGCCACTCTCTCACTTTGTCCCAGCTTACCCTTCCCCCTCCCCATACCCTCAAGTCCATTCTCTAGTAGGTCTGTGTCTTTATCCCTGTCCTGCCCATAGGTTCTTCATGACCATTTTTTTTTTTTAGATTCCATATGTATGTGTTAGTTTGTTTTCCTCTTTCTGCCTTACTTCACTCTGTATGACAGACTCTAGGTCCATCCACATCACTACAAATAACTCAGTTTCATTCTTTTTTATGGCTGAGTAATATTCCATTGTATAGATGTGCCACATCTTCTTTATCCATTCATCCGATGATGGACACTTAGGTTGCTTCCATGTCCTGGCTACTGTAAATAGAGCTGCAATGAACATTGTGGTACATGACTCTTTCTGAATTATGGTTTTCTCAGGTTATATGCCTAGTAGTGGGATTGCTGGGTCATATGGTAGTTCTATTTTTAGTTTTTTAAGGAACCTCCATACTGCTCTCCATAGTGGCTGTATCAATTTACACTCCCGCCAACAGTGCAAGAGGGTTCCCTTTTCTCCACACCCTCTCCAGCATTTGTTGTTTGTAGATTTTCTGATGATGCCCATTCTAACTGATGTGAGGTGATACCTCATTGTAGTTTTGATTTGCATTTCTCTAATAATTAGTGATGTTGAGCATTCCTAGGTAGAAGGAATTTCCTATGAAAAGCCAGAGAGAAAATTCTAGGACACCAGAAGTAGTGATAGTCCAACTTTGGAATACAAATGTCAACAGACAAAAAAAAAAAAAAAAAAAAAGAAAAGAAAGGAAGAAATAGAAATGCCATTAAGATCTCACCTTTTGGTAGAGGAGTGATTAGTTTAGTTTTAGGGTGTCCATTGAGCTCATAAAAAACCCTGAGATAGGGCTTCCCTGGTGGCGCCGTGGTTGAGAGTCCACCTGCCGATGCAGGGGACACGAGTTCGTGCCCCGGTCCAGGAAGATCCCACATGCCGCGGAGCGGCTGGGTCCGTGAGCCATGGCTGCTAAGCCTGCGCGTCCGGAGCCTGTGCTCTGCAACTGGAGAGGCCACGACAGTGAGAGGCCCGCGTACCACAAAACAAAAAACCAAAAAAACCCTGAGATAATCTCTGTGTAATTGGGACTTCCCAAACAGCTGAAAGGTTTCTGATACCTCACTCTGTCATATGGGTTTAGAGTCAGGAGTTTATCAAGTCGGAGGAGTTTGCAGGAGAAGGTCTTGAACAGAGAGCAGGGAGGTAGAGCCCAAGGGCCACCAAGACTCTCCAGGTGGCTGGCACTGACACTTGCACTGCCATATTTCATTAAGGCCTTGCTCTGGTAATGGGGACCTGGATTGGAAGTAAGCATGGGCTTTGGAGTCAGACCAGCTTGAGTCCCAGCACTCCTGCTTACTAATCATATAGCATGGACAAGGCCTTCAACTTCTCTGAGATTTTCTCATTTATAAAATGGGGATAAAATTAGTTCTTACCTCATAGGTGGTGGTATGAGAAAAAAAAATTAAATAATGGTCATAAAGCTTCTGACCCATTGTATTAGTCAGGGTTCTCCAGGGAAACTGAACCAATCAGATAGATCTCTATATGTCTATGTAAGAGGAGATTTGTCATAGGGATTGACTGTCTTGGTTATGGAGGCTGAGAAGGCCCATGATCTGCCACCTGCAGGCTGGAGACCCAAGAAAGCCAGTGGCAGACTTCAGAGTCTGAAGGCCTAAGAACCAGGAGCTTCAATATCCCAGGACAGGAGAAGATGGACATTGTAGCTCTATGAGAGAGAGAGAGAGAGAGAGAGAGAGAGAGAGAGGGAGATCCCCCTTCCTCCGCCATTTTGCTCTAACCTCAAAGGATTGGATGGGCCTACCCACATTTGTGAGAGTGGGTCTTCTTTACTCAGCTACTAATTCAAAAGCTAATATCCTCCTGAAACACCTTTACAGAGTACACCCAGAAATAATATTTTACTGGCTCTCTGGGCATCCCTTAGCCCAGTCAAGTTGGCACATAAAATAAACCATCACAAGTCCACCCCTTGTCAACTTGACAGCTATACACATCTCCTAAACCATACGTAATCTCCAAATAAAGGCAGTAAAGAGGTCATACTTCCACCTAACATGATACAATTATACTGGTGCAACTGAAAATGCACTAATCCCTTCCCCAAAAGAGGAGGTAAAGTCCTTGGGTGATGTTTACTCTCCTGATACCCTATTTACTCACCTTGAATACTATGAAGTAAAACTGACAATCCTTAAGTACTGATACAATGTCAATACACCTTATGTTACATGAGGGGAATAAGAGAGGAAAGAAAACAAAGATATTTGCTTAATATCTTAAGATATTAGTATAGACACACAAATGTATTTATGACAAAATAAGGTGGAAATATTCATGACAATTACTGTTCTAGCTGCCATATCAGGTCATGTGGTTGTAGCTGATATTTATAACTATCTTCTACTACCCATTCTGTATTCCCTTTGCCCTCAACAAGCACTGCACTTGGTCATGATTCTTTACCTGGTAGGGTGACGCAAACCTTCATTCCTGAAGGGTCTGTTCCTGGATTTGGTTGACCTTAATCACAGCGCATGGTAATTGTAAGAAGGGCCCTAAGGGATCTCCTATCCTCCATACTCTTCCTTACCTCCATTGTGGAGTAGTTGGGATTAAACAAGCCAACACCATAACTTCCTGCTTTGCCTGTTGATTCAGAGGCATATGAAGAAAACAAAGCGGTTTGGTGTCTTAACTTCCAGTTCAGTGGAATCATTGTTGTGTCTCCTGGTGAAAGCATTCCTTCCTCTGGCACTAAGACCTCTAGGCCAGCGGAGCATAAAGTTGTGTGAACAGGAGCAAAAAGTTTGCTAGCGGGTCATGAGAGGTAAGTGTGAGCGGTGCCACTCCCATTTCCACCCCAGCCTCTCTGAGATTGTTCTTCATCCAGAGAATGGAGATCAAATTAGTACCCATCTCATAGGTGGTGGTATGAGAAAGAAATTAAATATGTCTCAGAAAGCCTCTAGTCCATAGGAAGTGCTTAATGTCTGTAAACTCTTAATAGAGTCACATAAGAGGAAAGTGGGGCTCAGAGGGGCTGAGGACTCAGCTCCAGTTCTGGATTAAATAATAGAGGAAAGTAGTTGAGTTGAGATCAGGAGAAGGGAGCTTAGGCCCCTGTGTTCAGAGCCATTGTTGGTTGGCAGCGGTGGACCCCCAGGCTTGGTGACTCAGCTTCCTCCTGCTGTCCTCGTCTATCCCTTACTAATTTGATCATGCATTCACTCTGATAACTGACCTAATTACAAAAAGAAAAAAAGGTGGGAACTTGGGGGTGGCTAACCATTACAGGTAGAAACACAATAAAAAGAGGATAAAAAAAACAAAAACCAAAAACCCCCAAAGATATGAGAACAAGAACCAAATGGTAGAAAGGATGACTATCAAAATCCTCAACTAAGGCCTTAGCAAAAACATTAAACTCTGAACTCTCAGGAGCCAAGACAAAAGGGATGTACACTAGAGCACCTGTGATGGGGATATCTGTGGTCTTTTTTGGCCACCCAACCGCTGAAGCTTTTTCTGTTTGGGGAATTCTCCACCCCATGGGACCGGGAAGCAGGTCAGGCTCTGTCTCCCATCACAGAAGTGAAAATGGCTCATACTCCTTTCTTGGCTTCCCCTGTATCCTCCGGGGAGCAGAAAACCATCAGACACGCTTGCCCCAGAGTCTGAACTGGGACTGTGACTGGTCCAGGAGGAATGCTCTCTGGGATGTGGCTGTGATAAATGTGGGTTCTCGGGCCTGAAATGACGGGAGTGCTAGTGGCCATGACAGATGACCAGGGCTTGTGGGGTTGGTGGCAGAAGCCAAGCTGCACTGGCTGTGACAGAATTCCTATCACCGCCTACCCCACTGCCCCCGTGGGCTTCTGCATTCAGACTGGGAGTGTTGATCCATTCACGCAGTGTAAGTTTTTCCTCCAAATTCTAATTTTGAAACATTTCCAGTTACAAGAAAATTGAAAGAATACATTGAAAACCATGTATCTTTCTTCAGAGTCAACAATGTTTCAACATTTTCCATCTTTGTGCGCACAAACTCTCTCTCCACCCACATAAACAGATTTGCTGAACCATCTGAACCTAAGTTGCCCACATCATGACCCTTCCCATCTAAATACTTCAGCACGTGTCCCCTAAGAGGAAGCACATTCTCTAAGTCCATAATTCCCTTGTCACTCTTAAGAAAATTAACAATTCTTTAATATCATCTAATAGCTGCCCCTTATTGAAGATTCTACAATGCCTAAAAATACTTTATGTCTCTCCGTCTCTTTAATATTACAAGAGTCACTCCCTTTTCCAGCCATTTTCTGTGTGTGATGCATTTGAAAAATACTTTGTTTCAGATTCTTTTAAGAAGTTCCTTTTCTGCTCAGACCAGCCCCAGACTCTTCCTGTTACAAATCTGGTCTGGTCCACACAGCTCTCCTTCCTGAAGGAGCACATCCACGTGCACAGGAAGATGACTTTCCCACATGCTCAGAAAAGAGTAGTGATTCCGAGAATGGGCTATGGGAATTGAGCCCCATCACTAGCTGAGTTAGGGCAAATTACCTAACCACTGTGAGGGTCAGCTTCCCAAACTATTATTACTAATTACTTCCCAAATTATTACGTGAAAACACGTAATAGTAATAATAGTCTCTACTGAGTAGAGTTGTTGGGAGGATTAAGTGAGTTCATGAGTGTAAGGGGCTTAGAATCATTGTCTGGATACACTGTAAATGCTGTGCAAAGGCTCTCTTTAAAGATGCAACCTCTTCCTGGTAAGTTCTCCCAATTCCTCATTAGTTTCCTAAGAAAATAGCCCCTAATGGAAGACATTACAGGCATACTTCATTGTATTGTGCTTCGCAGATACTGCATTTTTTTTTTTTTTTTTTTTTTTTTTTACAAATTGAAGGTTTGCGGCAACCTTGCATGGAGCAAGTCTATGGGCACCAATTTTCCAACAGCATTTGTTCACTTCCTGTCTCTGTGTCACATTTTGGTAATTCTTGAAATATTTCAAACTTTTTTATTATTATTGTATTTCTTATGGTGATCTGTGATCAATGATTTTTTGATGTTACTATTGTCATTGATTTGGCTTTTTTTAGCAATAAAGTATTTTTAAAATTAAGATGTACATTGTTCTTTTGCACACTTAATAGATTACATAATGCTATTACACACTTAATAGATTACAGTATAGTGTTAAAATAACTTTATATGCAAAAAATCCTTGTGGCTTGCTTTATTGTGATATTTGCTTTATTGCTGTGGTCTGGAACTGAACCCACAGTATCTCTGAGGTCTGCCTGTAGTCTATGACCTATTTTCCACCATAGGGTGATAGTACCAGCTGTCTCTCCTTGAATGGTCCTTTGGAATTTTTATGAAGAAGCAGCAGTTTCTGTAGAATGATACATTTAAAAAGAACTCCCCCAAACTTTAAACATATCAGTAGCTGTCATGTGCTTAGCACTCCTGTAAGGCCAGACACGGTGGGCAGGTCACTCCTCAACTGCCCTGGGAAGTGGGTGTAACCACTGCCATTCGACACACAGAAACCAGGGCTCAGGAGCAAGTCACTTGCTCAAGTTCACACAATTAGTTAGGAACAGTGCTGGCATTAAAACTGCAATCTGGCTGCCAAGCACAGGTCTTTCCAGTAAACCACGTTGACTCCCTCCCCCAGGGTGGCTGGGTTCTAGTGTATTCGGCTGATCACTCCCCAGGTCATCAATGAAAAAACATGAATGTGGAAGGGTTATTGCTCTGTAGACAGGAAAACTGGGACCTGATCCCTCTTAACTGGGGGCAATATCAAGTCTTGTTTTAAGAAGGAGAAGGGAGAGGTAATTCTCAGGAAAACACTCAGCTGGCTTCTGGGGCTGCATCATCTTAAATCCAGCACTTCAGACAATTGTGTTGGCTGGTAATTGGGAGGGATTACTGTTGCCTGGTGACTACGGGCACCTCCAACACAGATGTGAAACTTCTGAATAAGGGGGAGAGGTGGAGTTTTTACCTCTTGTGCACGCAGGACTTTAGACCATTCGTGTCACCTGATTCAATAAGGAAACGGGGTGACACATCTGAGGACAAGTTAGAGAACCAGCTCTTCAAGTTCACTTCTGTTTAGTGGCTCATCTGGACTTGCAGGTTTCATACCTGAAAATGATCTTCTCTTTGACCCAGTATTTTCCCTAGGGAAAAGCGGCAGGGGGTGGGGGTGGGAGGGAAGTTTTCCTACAGAATATTTTTTCCTCCTTTTTAAAACTGGGATCTAATTGAGTCATTTGTAACCTTGGAGTAAGGTTGTCAGAAGTTAAGGGTTGGTCACAGTCAACCAAGGCCAAAACGCCTTCTCTTTCAGAGTGTTTCAAGTTTTTTCTTTTTAAATAAGTAAAATGATTTTCCCCCAAATCTATGTTATATGGATACTCAGAATAAGATCTGATAATAGTGGGGCTACCTCGTGGGATGAAATCAGACACTGGAACCCTACTCACTGCCTCATTTCTCCCGAAGCCCTTCCAATTCCTTCCTGGGACCCTACAGCTTTGCAGAACACAATTTGAGGCCCCCTGATATACCCTATCACCTATTTCTTTAAAATGCAGATGCTAAACTAGTAATTTCAGTCTACATTTAACAAGTGATCTGTTCCAGATCTTCCACGAGGAAGAATTCCAAATAATGCACGTAGATACTCTGTTCTTAACAAGGTGGAACATATCATCCTACTCCTTAAGAGTAGGCTGTGCAGAGTGATTTCTTTCCAAAGAAGATAATGTGGAAGGAGAGGAAGAAAGAGTAACTTCACAGTGGTGAAATCTGACAAGCACTCCCTCAGCCCAGTGACCAAGGTCAACATCAACAGTGACAAGTCATGTTGACAGTGGATACCCTGACTATGATTGAGTGAGAATGGCACCTTACCTCTGAGATCTTCTTCCCAAGACACATAATCCTAGGTAAATTATGAGAGAAACATAAAGAAATCCCAATTGAGGGACGTTCCACAAAATTCCTGATCAGTACCGCTCAAATCTGTCAAGGTCATGAAAAACAAGAAAAATCTGAGAAACTGTCAGTGCCAAGAGAAGCCTGAGGAGATGGGATATCTAAGTGGGATGTGGGGCTCTGGATGGGATCCTGGAACAGAAAGAGGACATTAGGTAAATAGTTAAGGACATCTGAATAAAGTTAAGGACTTTAGTTAACAATATGCATTGACATTGGTTCATTCAATTGTAACAAATGTATTAACGTCTAACGTAAGATGTTAATAACAGAGGAAACTGGGTGAGGGGTACATGGGAACACTCTGCACTACCGCTGACAATTAAAAAACAATCCAAAACCATTCTAAAATTAAAAGTTTATTTTAAAAAAAGGTCTATTCCATTACATAATATTTTCTACTGTAGGAAAGGTTATTTTTAATTCAGTCTAGTCCGTTCTGGTCATACGTAGAGGCTAAAGGGATTTAAAAGGCTGTGATGAGGGTCTAGACGTTAACTTATATAATCCATACGTCTTGCTTCACCAGCCTGGGGTACAGAATAAGGTCACATCTTTTTTAATATGCATGGTGATGGGCTCGCATTCCCCTTTGGTTAACTGGAGAAACTTCTCCCGCCATGCCCTTGGCCAGGGCAGCCTGGTCCTGTCCTCACTGGGGAGGCGCCATGTGGCTGAGGTGGGCACTGCCTGTGCAGGTCTGGGAGAGCTGGGCAGAGGCCACCTTCTCCATCTACCTGTGCAGCTTTGCTTCAGGCCTGGGTCCTTGATGGTCCTGGCTCCTTGTACCCAACTCTCGAGGCCGTTTCCCCTCAGATGTCTTCAGGGTATCTGGTGGTTCGGAGACCCCGTCAGCCCCAGCCACCCAAAGTCCTTGAGGACTTTAGAGTGAAAACATGGTCCTTCTCCCTCAATTTCAAGCCTGCCCATATCCTACTCCAGTGGGAGGGATACTCCTCTGCCAGGGGACCACTTCACTTGATTTCCCTGCTATTTTTGTTCTGTCGTGGGTGGAGAAAGCCACTGCTGCTGGTGACTGTGACTTAGAGATGTGACTCCATCTCTTTTAACACTAGTGGGAGGTGGCAGTGAGGTGGGGGTGCTCCTTGCACTGGAAGAGAAAGGACTTGAGTTCTGGGCCTGGTTCCCCCCGCTCTGTGAGTTTATCATCCTTCATCTTGCTGGACCTCACTTTTCTCATCTGCAAACTGGGGAGAGGAGGGATAGAATTGGAAGAGACAAACTTGATTGTTAAGTGTCTTCTGCTCCATCCAGGGGTGTTCCCAGAGGCCGAGGCTGGAGCCCAGGTTCCAGATTCCCAGGCAGTATTTCTGGCCTGATGGTGGGTTCGGGGCGATTCAGCCTCAGGGACAGGTGGGGAGAGGCAAGCCTGGCTCTGACCCCACTAACCCTAAACCCCACTCCGAGGTATTGATGCTATTGATGTCTGAAGTTAGCTTTGTGAGAACACCCTTCCTTAGCCCTCTAAGATCCTTTCCAAGGAATAAGCGATTCCCTCCCCCACCAGAGAGCACATTCACTAGATAGGGTTAGAATTTACTTTTTTGTTTGCAAAATCCAAGTCTTTTCACTTTTCCCCTCCAAAGCCATGAAAAGGAATCCAGCTGCCTGGACAAGTCCCAAGGAAGATGAAAGCAGCTTTCCTGAGGTTCAATTCTTCTAGAAACAATCTTCCTCTTCTCTCCTCCTCCCACCCCTCTCCAACTTTCAATGCACCCAAGTGTATATTGTTTTTAAATGTCAAAGGAAAAAAGAAAAAGGAAGAGTGAGAGGGAGAGAAACCCCTTTGCTCTGACTGTCACATTCTGGTGAGAGGGAAAAAGGCAGAAAGAACAAGTGGCAGAATTAAAGAGATGCAGATTTTTTTTTGTCTCCCTGCCCCTATTCAGGTCTCTGGGCAGCCCCTCCGCTCTCTCTACCCCCTCTACTCCCCTCCCCCGGGTCGCATTGGAATGTCAAAGGCAGCAGTTTGCAGCTGAAAGGGGGGTCCCTGGTGGGAACGGACTGCCCTTCTAACCTGCAGGTCCAAGCTCTTCCCTTCTGCCCTTGTATTTGTTTTTCCCTTTCTTCCGGGTCTCTCGCTAGCAGAGGTTGTTTGGGATGGAGGAGGCCGGGGAGGGGGCGGGAAGCACAACGCTTCCCACCTGGGAGTGTGAAGGAGGAACCCTGTGACACCCTTGGCTCCTTCTTTCCCCCAGTTCCTCCAACCTCCAGTTGGCACAAAAATAGATGACTCCCCTGGGCCTTTTCATTTTTTGCCCTGGAAGAGAAAGGCTAGGGAGATGGTGCTTCATGTGCCCAGCGTGCCTGGCTCTATCTGGTCATTTCGTCCCCATCCCAGGGCTTCTAGCCAGTCATGCCGGAGGTCAAGACAAAGCTGAACTGTGATGTGCTTTTCTGAAAATTTGTACGCTAGGGTTGAAACATTTTATGAAACCCAGAGTGAGTGAGGGTGTGGGAAATGGGTGTTTTCTTAAATTGCTGGGGGAGGGCAAAGTGGGGAGATTTTTCAGAGGATCAACAACCTTAGAGAAAGGGCAAAAGCTCCGTTCAGCAATTCCACTTCCAGGCATTTTCTTCCTAAGAATATAATTAGGCAACTGAGCAGAGAGTTCTGCACGCGGGTGTTTACCCCAGGAATGTTTGTAAAACAGCATGATTGGAAACGTCCTAATTTTCTCTCAGTAGAGGATGAAGAAAGAACGCTGACACACCATCTAGTGGAATAGCATAAGGTCATTAAAAATGATCATATAGTTTTATATTTGCTGATGGGGAAAGATACCCACAAAAAGAACTAAAGAAAATAAAAGGTTATACAATGCAACAAACAGTTCTTTCTCATTTCTTTACATCAAATGATATATGTGAGTAGAAAAATCTAGAAGGATAGGCACCCACATGTTCATATCTGGGTGGTAGAATTATGGATACTTACCATCTTCTTTAGGATTTCCAGTGGTTTCTGGTTTTTTGACATTTACAAGTATTCCTGCTATGATAAATACAACAACAACAGCAACAAATTTATTCTTTAAAAAGAGTGTAAGCTAACTTTCGCCCCTTAGGTACAGTAATCCTATGTTTTCTTTCTACTGTACAAATAAAAATTTCCTAGTAATTAAAATGCTCACATTAAAACACACAGGCAGGGCTTTCCTGGTGGCGCAGTGGTTGAGAGTCCGCCTGCCGATGCAGGGGACATGGGTTCGTGCCCCGGTCCGGGAAGATCCCACATGCCGCGGAGCGGCTGGGCCCGTGAGCCATGGCCACTGAGCCTGCGCGTCCAGAGCCTGTGCTCCGCAACGGGAGAGGCCACAACAGTGAGAGGCCCGCGTACTGCAAAACAAAAACAAAAACAAAAAACACACACAGGCAGAAATTCATTGTTTCTGGTATGTCAGAAGCAAAGCAACTAATAACGAATAGGTTGTAAAACACACAGTGAAGTTTCATAATTTTTCTTTGGTTACGCAATGTTCCATAATTTTTTCTTTGGTTACACAGTGTTTCAACGTGATGGCTCTTTTAGTAAAGAATGATTGTCCTCTCCTGTGCTCCAAGCTGGGTGACTCCCATTTACTAAACTTCTCCCAGCCTACAGTCAGCCTTCCTGCTGATAAGCTTTGCAAAACCGCTTCTAAACCCCACATCAGGATACATCAATCAACCTGTTTAAAAGGAGAACTGTCCTGGACAACCCGGGATATGCGGACATCACTATAAAACATACTTTCCTTAATAGGAGATTTTTGTAAGCCTCTCAGCTTCCCCTCCCCAACATCACTTCCCAAACGCTCTAAAGTTATTATTTGAATTCTATGTGATTCTTCCCTTTAGAGTCAAAACTCGGTCCCTTTCCTTATATGTCCATGGTCAGGTGAGGTCTTGGCTTTGGATACCCCATATCACGAAGGTCAAAGTCCTGACTCTTCTCTTCCAAATAAAAGATTGTATTTCTAGGAAATATGCCACAGGATTGACCTGAATTTCCAACTTGTGCTCAAGGGGGAGTGGCTGAGGGAAATAAGGAAGAGACTCAACGTTAGCATATGGGATATCAGCCACTATATTGGGAAGTTGGAGGCATGGCTTGAATGAGTGGGGTTAACTCTTGGAACTCATGTTCCTACCAACCTTGTCAAAAACCCCCCCCCCCCCAGAGCTGCACAGTAGTTTAAGTGGTAAAAACAGCTTCTATTCAGGAACTATTGCTATAGGGGAAAAGAAACTTCAGTAGAGAACCGAGCTCAGTTATGAATATAACATGGACAGGTGAGATTTGATAGTCAGTGAGCAGGATGGGGGAGCGGGGATCAGTGGATTACTAAGAGGAAACATCAGGGATAAGGGGAGATTCTTGCTAAAGGGACCTATCAGGATTCTTGCTGAAGGCAGGCCAGGGTGATCAGATATCACCTGGGGGATGGTGAGGGATGTGGGATTTGATCAGGTATCTGGAGTGATCAGATACTGAGGGTGGGGGATTCTGACTAAACCAATTTAATATGATTCTTGCTAAAACTGGGCAATGCAAAGTCAAAGTCCAAAGGTCAAGGTCTAGTTGGGAGGAAAATTGAGAGGAGCCTGCCTGGAGTTTGGTCAAGGAGAGACCAACGTTTCCGGTCTGGCAGTCTGCAGACTGACCTCTCACAGATGGTGATGGGGGAGAGGATGAAAGCAGAGAAAAGGCAGATTTTATTTGTGCTTATTCTGCAGCTGGGGTGAACGTATCTGAGGCCTGTAACGCAGATCACATGGCTTCAGCTGCTGTTGGCGCGCAGCTCTGCCCAGGTGCTGGCCATCACTTGCAGAGAACAGTGTGTGCACTTGTGGATGTCTCTTGGCCATCTTGTCCTTGCTGGGGAGATGTTCCCTGATGGCCACGGAATGGAAAGATTAACCAAGGAAACCCTCTTAAACTCTCGTAAGGATGCCTGAGTCTGTGACCCACTCAGTGTTCAGGATGACCCAAGGTCAACCAGCCTCTGGAATGTCTCTTTTGTATCAGCCCCGATGTCTGCCTGGTAATGCAGATACAGTTCAGTGTGGGGAGGACAGAGCTGGAGGGAAAGAGCCAGCAGCTGCTGCTTCCCTGGCAAAGAACAGTTTTGGGGAAACAAAAGACAGCTGGGTAGGAAACAGCAAGTCGCTTCCATGGAGGCTTTCATTTGTTAACACAGGCCATGCTAAGCAACAGTTAGAAGGAGCCTTGGGCATCCGGGTCTGGCCAGAGAACAATTCTTTGTTTTTCACCATAAATACTGGACCTTTCTCTGGGACTGAGATGTATTCTCGAAATTTGTCTTAAATTAGGGTTTCAGTTGTCTTTTCTCACTCTCTAGGGTTCTTGGACTTTACCGTATATTGAGGGAAAATATACCTTTCAAAAAACCCCGCTCTAGTGATTATAAAACACATGGTCTTAGATCCTCGAACTTCACTGGTCTTAAATTTTCTTCACTTTTAAAATAGGGACTGGGATACCTTCTTCAGGGGGTCATGGGGCTCCAATGTCTCGTCATCACTGATGTGGTCCTGGGCTACCTTTCGTGCCCTATGTCATGTTTCCCAGCATTTCAAGCCACATAGATGCCCTTGCTCTTCCCTGGGGGTGGGCCCTTCCACACCTTCTGGTTTTTGTACTTGCCTTCCTCTGCCTGAAATATCAATCTCCCGTTTGTTAAGCTCTCAAACTCAGTTCGTCCTTCAAGAGTCGTCACAGAACGTGGTCCCTCTATTCATTCCTTCTGGAGCTCATCATATTCTCTGTTGTTTGGAAAGCTTTCTTAAAAATTGTCCCTATTTCCCACTAGACTGGGAGATTCTTGAGGATGTGGAATATTTGTTGCTGGATGAATAAACAGATGACTTAAGTGCTGTGTAAATGGTAGCTGCTGTTCTTTTTATTTTTCTGCTTTTCTCCAAGTCGTCCCTATTCTAAAGGGTCCTTAATCCCAGATGAACTGAAATGACTTGATAAATAATTCTATCGGGAGTAGATGTTCTGACTCCCTGTCTCCTACTTCTAATGAAGCCCCTAGATCAGTGGTTGTCAAAATTGTCCAGAATATTGCAGAAATTTGGAAGTTACTGTATTCTTTGGGGGACACCATGAAATATTAATACGATCATTTTCATCATATGCACTAGAAATAAGTTATTAGGGGAATAGGTGGTAAATGTAAGCAAAATAAGATTTCAACCAAGAGCATGTATATGTGCCCATAAAAAGTAAACAAAAACCCGAAATCCTCCCCAAATTCAAGCCCTCGAAGAAATCATAATCATATTCCTCCAACTTTTAAATTAATATTTATTTGCCACTTGTTTATTTATTCATCGATTTGATCTGTGAGTGCTCACTAGTGTAGACACAGCAATAGCTGATACATATTTAAGAAAAAACTTGTTGGAGAACAACTTAAAAATGAGAACATTCAATGGATTAATCATGACTTGATTTTGACAGTTTGTCTTGTTTAGCAATGCTAATTGAGTACTTACGGGGGGCCAAACACTGTGCTAAGGACTTTACGTGGATTACCCCATATATCTTCACTCCCACGCGATGAAGTGGACATTTACATTATTTTCATCATACCGATGAGAAAACAGAGGCTTAGCGTTCAAGGGTACATTTTCACAAAGTAAAATCATGACTCTCATACAAATATAAAATGAACGCGTGTCAAAATTTTTAGTTAACCCATTCAATAATGAGAGAACCAGTAAGATGCTATAATCAGTTCAAAGGAAAATCCAAAGACCAGAGCAAACACCCGCCAGTAAAGAATGATGAAACAGATGCGAAGTGGTCAATATATCCACCAGACAATAATCAATTGTCTTTCCACAGGACATATCTGTATTTCTATGGGTAGGAATAACTTGAATTACTGTACGTTTTCTATAACATACAGGATTGTAAAATAGCTTTGTCAATGCAAGGTGGAGGTAACCCCGAGGATGTACTAGTCGGAACACCCAGGTGTGTTTTTGCCCATTTCTAAAAGTCTTGCCCAGGTTTTCGTGTGGTTAGAAAAGGTAAAGATTTGCGTAAGGTCACGTAGCCAAGATGCAGATCCCAGCAATACAGTGCCAGTGTCCTCAACAACTGTTCTGTGGATGAAAACTTTAAGAACTACCAATGAAAATAGAGATCAGCTCTCTTTTGGAGTTGCTATTCTGCTACTGTTTGATTTCCCTGGGTACATATTTTTCGTCCATGTAAAAACACTGTGTATGTTTAAGTTTTAGGAAAGGAAAGGAACTCATATCTATTGAATTCTTAACAGGTGTCAGGTATCGTGTCAAATGCTTGAAGCCCGAGATCCCGTTTTATCTCAACAGCCCCATGAGGGAGGTATTAGTAATCCCCATTTTACAGATGAGCACTTAGGTTTGGACTGATTCCTGGAGTTAGAAGGCTAGCGTGGAGCTGTGATTCAAGCCCACATCCCTCCTAGCCAAGGCCCATGCTGTCCCAGCCGGTGAGCCAAACAACGTTTCTAACAAACGCTCACACTTCTAACAAAGAATTTTCATTGTTCCCACCTTTTGGAGCCTGTATCATTTACTGTGGGGCTGCTGAGCTGTGCTGAGGACCGGGGGATGGTTCCGAAGAAAACGGCATTGAAAAGAAACACCTTGTTTTTTGTCCCCTGTGCTCAGTGGACCCAGATTTGTCTGTGTGCAGAAACCTCAAAGAGACACATGTTATGGCCCCAGCCCCTGACTTGTGCCAATCCTTAGATGTTGAGTAGGACCTTGATTTCGGAATGGCAGTGTGCTTTTCTAGTTGCTCATGGGCTAGTTTACCAGGACAGAGAAATTCTCTCAAGATCTTAAAATGCCACAGGCCACTGAATTTACTACACCTCATCAGTTATAAGCTATCCCCCAAAGAAATCCTGCAATGTTTGCCGGCACTCACCATGCCCTGCTGATACCCCAGGACTGACACTGATGAACATGTACGTACAGGCTTCCTTCAGGTCTCCCAAGCATGGTGCCTGGACCACTTTCATCAGAGTGACCTGGGTGCTTGAATAAAATGCAGTTTTATCAATAGCACTTGAGACTTAATGAATCAGAAACTTGGGGGGGGGGCGGATAAGGGCTGAAAATGTCTATTTTCAAGCTCCATCCTAGGGGGTTTGGAGAATCCCACAAGTATAAGTGCTTGGGCTCTGGACTCAGCTGGGCCTGAATGAGCATCCTGGCCACACTGTGTGATATTGGGAAAATTCAGTCCGCTCTTGAAGACTTGCTTTCCTCACTTGAAAAATGGGGATAACTATAGTTGTGAGGAGATAATCTACGGGAAGCATTTGGCATGGGTCCTGGCACCGGCTACGTTCCCAGGAAGTGTCAGCTATGAATGTATTTCACTGATCCTAAGATGCTCATTCCTTTTGTTTTCGGCATAGCAACATCTCTGAAATCAGTCTGCTCCTTAAAAGTGATGGTGTGTCATGGTCTCAGGGGTGGCAGTTTTTCCTTCTAGTGGTCTCTAAAACAAGGTGCATCTCACCATAGATGGTGTCATAGACTGGGTAAAATACAGTGTATGTAAGGGTTCCTGGGATGCAGTGCTGTCCAGCATAGGACTCTGGAAGAGTACTGGAATTTGGGGAATCTCAGGCCTGTCTAAGCTGTGGCCATCTAGCCAGTGGCCCCTGCTAGTGCAGGAGTAAGTCAAGTGAAAGTTGGATAAACAAGGCAGTGGGTTCACCCCTCTCTCTGGAGGGGTTTCCATGATTTGGGAGGTACTTGACGGTCTCCCTTCTTCAGGCCCCACTTAGGTTTCCTACTGGGGCAGGGCAGCTTGAACTGGGTGGGGCTGGTGTGGTGGAGCATTTTTTACCTCCTTTGTTGGTTCCTTCTCATCTCCGGACTTGCCTTGTTGGGTGTCTCTGGACCATCTGGCCACTACTTTCATTTTTCTTTTCCTTTGGGTCCCCTTTTCAGGGAAGGATTTTGAGACGGAAGGAGGAGTCAACAATAACCTTAATCTACTGCCTGCCACAGAATTATCAATATTATCACAGCGAATCAGGAAGAAATCTGCCCCCTCCTGCCAACGATCCCACTCGCTCATGGCTCTTGTCTGCTCAGCTGTGTGACCAAAATGTGATTTGGCAGTGAGATAGCTGTGGGGGAAGGTTTGCTTCTTGTTGTTTTTAAGGTGATCTATACAAAGGAATCAGCTCAATGAGTGGTTTGCTTCCTTTGAAAAAGCACCATCTGAGTTTAGATTTTGCATTTACTATTTTAAACCCTTCCGATTAGACCCATGGGGTTTCCCAGGCTTGCCTGGGGGAGTTTTTTCCAGTCTTCCTTTCCTTTCTTTCCCAAACCCTGGGACAAATATTTGTTTTTCTCACATACTCATCACAGCCCCCCGGCCTTTAGAAAATCCTGAGCAGCCCGGCAGTGACATGGGAGCCTGGTGCCTGGCTGGGGAGCCTTCAGCTGAGAACAGCGCTTGGCAGGCTCGCTTCCTGCCCCAATGCCCTCATTCACCATGGAAAGTTGCGGGGTGTGTCTTGGCACATTTGCTGAGCTCACTGGAAGCTCTCAATTTTGAGAGGGAAAGGGACTTTCTCATGGGTTTCCCGCTCCAAGAGTATCAATCAGCCTCAGAGAAACACTAGGGAGTCGAGAAGTGGTTTCCTAGCAGGAATCGTGATTACAAAGGCCACCGGCTCCCTTTGTATCTTTTGTTCCTGCTGGCGCCTTGGTCAGAGTTTGGGGGCTGCCCCAGTGTAGTCTTTGCTGGCCTGGGTCTGCTGATCCTGGAGGTTGGGGAGGAGGAAAAGGAAAAAGTGTCTGGAGGAGCAGAGAAAGGAGTCCTTGCTGGGGTCCTGCTCTCTCTGTTGCACCACGGATGGCTTTCTTTTGGCTTTTTGCAAATCTCTGATCTGTTGGTTCTTGGCAAGCCAACAGGGAAGGATCAGACCTATCTCGTGGGGTTGTGACATTTGAGTGGGCTATTGTAACCTGCTGGGCACTGAGTTGGTGCTCCTTAAATATTCCTCCCTGCCTGCACTTTCCCTTTCCCGCTTTCCTTGGAGGGTAGAATCCATATCTATATCATTTAAATATCATTTTTGAAATGATAGCTGAAGCAGGGGAATGAGGGAAGGAAACAGGAAGGAAAAAGTAATTTCATATTCCACCTCCTCCTCCATTTACCACCCGCCCGCCCCCTCAAAAAAAAAAAAAAAAAAAAAACCACCTTTAACCCTGCATGTGTTATTGGAAAGAAGATGCACAGCTGTGGCTGGTGACTGTGTTTCCTTGCCTGAAGCCAGCCTCTGATGGAACCCCTCCGCCCTGCTGGTCTGTTGTTTTGCTCGGCTGAGCTGTGGGGCGTGGGGTTAAAGGACCCTTGCCAAAGTGACCAGTTTTATCTGGCTTTCTGACAGCTGTGAGAAATCCTGTTTGACAACAGGGCAGCTTCTAAGCAGGGAGCTGGGAGGCTGGCGTGATGTGACGGGACCCGGAAGTGGGAGGCAGGTCCCCACGTGTCCGTCTTGAGTGGCACTATTGGTTTCGGATAGATTTCATTCCCGTATTGGAAAGGAGTGCTTCTTTAACATGGGATCGAAATACGCTTCTTTAATATGGGAATGAAAAATATCTAAGGCTGTAGTGAAGGACAGTCGCTCCAGGGCAGAGAATGGTCTGTATAAAAATGACAATCCAACTGCCCAGTGGAATACACGGGCTTAACGCTAATAAGAGTAACTGAATTTAGAGCAATGGCTGTGTACTGTGAATGGCTTTTGGAAGCCAGCAGCTTCTGGGGAAGAGACGCAAAGGGTTTCTAAAATGCAAATGAGGCTGGGTATGAAGCCCTCGGGATAAAAAACATCACGTGAATCTCACTCATCATTTTATTAACAGGTGGGTTCCTAGACTGATTTTGAGTTTTCATCAGTGTGCAAATTAATTAAGCTGTTACAAGGTGGTTCAGAAATATGCACAGGTATCTTTGGCCTTCTTTGACAAGGAACATGCTGCTCTGGGTCTAACTGTTGGAATAATTATTTTCTCCCCTGTAAATTACCAGCAGCAAATTCAGTGCAGTGCATCGGTATGCTTTTAATTATCCACAGGCTCTGAGGATGGGGGCTCCATGGGACAGGTATTTATGAAATAGCTAGGTTTGTATATGTGTAAAAATACCTATGAATCCTTTCCAGCTGGGTTCATTTATTTTAAACAGATCATGGTGACCGGATATTGATTTGGGGCTTGGGGGCTCCAACAAGAGATATTTACCTTCATGATAAGTGGATTTCATCCTTACTTGTCTGAGTGATAAAAAAAAAAAATTGTTTCAGCCTTTCTCAAACTGCACTTGCTAGCTGCAAGCCAGGTTTTTGTGGGCATTGTAGTATTAATCGGCATTAGCAAGACATTTCAAAATATAGGCTGAGGGCCAAAACAGAGCAATAGAAGAAGATTAATCTGTTCTTCGGAAATGAAAACCATTTGGGCTAAATAAGCAAGTGTTGTGTTACAGTGAAAACAATACAGGTAGCAACGCCAGAATGTCTTTCATTTGTTCCGAGCTTCATTCATTCATTTGGTAAATTGTTGGTGGCCCCTAACATGTGCCAGACTATGGGGATATAGAGTAAATTGTCTCAGAAAGAGCTGGGTTAGTATAATTGGAGAAATGGCTGGGAAGCTGAAGTACAGGAGACCTAATACAGAGGGGCAGAGGTGGTCGGAAAACGGGTCCCTTGATGAGTAGGAGAAATGATCTCCTACTGAGGATGAAGTGTGGGCGTGCATGCATGCTGGTAGTGATGGTGGTGATGAAGTGGAAACAGTGTATTGAGAGCCTGAGATGGAAAGGCGATTATTACATATAACAGTTTGTTAAGGCTTCTATACCAAAGTACCAGAGACTGGGTGGCTTAAACAACAGATATTTACTTTCTCACAGTTCTGGAGATTAAAAATCTGAGATCAAGATGTTGGCAGTCTTGGTTTCTTCTCAGACCTCTCTCTTTGGCCTGCAGACGGCCGCCTGCTCCGTGGGTCACACGTGGTCTTTCCTCTGTGCTTGTCTATGTCCTAATCTCTCTTTATAAGAACACTAGTCCTGTTGGATTAGGACCATCCTCATGACCTAATTTTAACTTAATTACCTTTGAAAAGACTTTACCTCCAAATATGGTTACATTCTGAGCTACTTGAGGCATATGAATTTTGGGGGGGGTGTACAATTAAACCCATAACACTTTATAAGGAAATTGAATGTAAATTTCCAAGATTCAAAATTGTGTGCTAATAACAAATATAATTTATGAGAGAGGTTATAGAGTTTAAAGAAATTTAATCCTTCTCACTACTAATTATTATGAATGGGTTGTAACCCCAACTCTGCTAGAGAAACACTGGAGAGAGTAAGAGTCAGATAAAGTTCTCATCTTCTTCAGGAAAATGCAAACTTTGATAAATAGATTAATAAAGTGAAAATCCGCTTTATAAAACTTAATAGAGGTGGTGGTTGCCCACATTTTGAATACACTAAATGACATTGAACTGTTCACTTTAAAATGGTTAATTTTGCCTCAACAAAAACAAACCAAAAAAACTCAAAAAGTTTAAAGCAGCCACTGGTAGAATTTTTTAAATGATGAATATAAAGCTTACAGCTTTAGAGTAGATTAAGAAACAAAATATAGACCATAAAAGCAAATGAAAGAAAACAGATACAGCATGAAAACCTTACAGCCGAAATGCACAAAACGATAAGGTAGGCATGAGACAACTATAAGCCAATAAATAGAAATAATTTAAATTCTTTTACAAAGGCTTTAAAGTTGTATTTAAAAACCAGTGAGTTATATCCCGTCAACATGGTGTACATCTAAAATAAAATGTGGTGAGATTGAAAATAAAATAACGAACTAAGATTGAATAGGCAACACAGATTCAAAGAAGGCAGGGCTGGCAGTGTTACTTCCAAAAAAGTGATCTTCAAAGCAAAAAGCATTAAATGGAAAACAGGGAGTCATTTTATATGGATAAGTTGTATGTTCTACAATGCATGTTCTTTTTTGGGGGGGCGGGCTCTCAGAATCACTTTTTTTTTTTTTTAGAATCACTTTTTATTTTGAAAATAATAAGATGAAAAAGAAGAATGATATCCTGTCTTTAGAAGAAGAGAAGGAAGACATTGTATACCTCTTATCAGACTTCATAAATAGGTACACACACACACAAAAATCACCTTTTGAATTTCAAGCAAGTATTTTCATTGCAAACTGATTAGGAAGTCCCAGACAGGAAATATTTTGACAAATGTGACCAGAACTAAAGTAAAACCCGGGAAATCTGGAAAAATCAACTCTTTGATCCACTTGCAACATTTTGCTACAGAAAATGTAATAAAACCCTAACCTCTTTCTTTCACAAGCCTTTTAACAAAGGATCTCACTCAGGGGAAGCCCATGATAAAATGACTCTCTTCCATATACACGGACCATTTATTCTGGGATGATGGCTGTATGACAGCATGATGTAAACACACTAATCCTACGAGTCAAGTAGTAGCAGCTACTATCTTCTTCACCTGACCCTCAGTATCAATAGATGTTATTATCCCCATTTTACAGATTGGGAAATAGAAACTTTGCTAAAATCACAGAGCAAATTACAAACATTACTTAAGACAGAACCCAAGTAGCTTAAAAACACCTCCCACCAGCACAGACTTTGCCACCTTCCAGGCCAACCTATCACACCATCATGAGTTTAGATATTAATGCTTTGTAACAATTCCTCACAAAGGTCGAGTGGTCAAGGCTTAAAAATCACTTATTATAAGTGAAAGATCCTGTCAAAATTGGAAATTAGAAAGCAGTGCAATATTCCAGGGATCTATATCCTGCACTGTTTATACCTGGGGTATACCAGGTCTCCATGTGTGAATTTCTTCAGCAGACATGAAGCCAAAGCCCCCCGAGAAGGTCAGGAACAATAACACCCTCTTGGAGGCTCTATTCATTCCATGGTTCTGAAGAGCTTCTTTCGAACAGTCTGGGAGTCTCAGCTACGAGCTGAGATGCATCAGGAGTTATTCTCCTCTGAGGGAATCAGTCCACAGTTTCTGATCTTCATGCAAGTTTTCTTTAGCAAGAAACATGCATTTCATGTTATCTTTGATGTCGAAGGGTACTTGAATGGTAAGGACTAGTGTTTGGATGTTACAGTCTATGCCATTAAACATTTGGTGCAGAGCGTCCGATGCCAGGACACAGCAATCCGAGCTAACCCAGGCTTCACCTGTTGCTCACACCTCAGAATCTGTGGCGGGCCAAGCAGTGAGAAGCAGTGGGAAAGACAGGAAGCTTCGCTATTTCAGACGTGAGCGTTTTCAGCGGGATGTCTCATGCAGTCTTGACTTGTCCAATTCCTTCAACTGCTCATATGTCACAAAGAAAATAATATTCCAAGGACCAAGTCTCAACCAATTTGGCCAAAACCCTTTATATAGAGCAAAAAACCCGTCATTCTTCCATGTCTGTAACAAACAATCCAGGAAACCTGTGTAGCCAGGGCATCTGCCATCTCAAAGGACTCTGATTCATCATACTTGTTCTCACCACATCGACAGGGTTTGAGGCCAGGGCCCCCGCCAGCCCACAGGTGAAGCCTGAGAGGAAATGGGTATACACAGTGTCTCCCATCAAGCCCGAGAGAATGAGATGCTTCTTGGTGAGGTCGTAGACGGGCAGCTCCACACCAACAACAATAGCGGCCCTCTGAGCAGTAAGGGACACGCCCGTCCAAAGTCCTCTTGTTCCCTCTTGCTGGTAAATGTGAATGAAGTTGCCTATCATTCCTCCTTGAAGGGTGCTATTTTGTGCTTGCATCCGAATTTTCAAAACATCAGTTGGATTAGCAATGGTTGAGGATATGACTCCAGAGAGAATTCCACAGACGACATTTATCAGAAGGGTTTCATCTTCCGGCGCTCGACAAATAACCACTTCAAGCTCTGGTAGACGCCTATCGTGATGGTGCCGTAGGAAGCCTGGCGCGATATCGCAGGAGCAATCCCTGAATACAGTGCTTTCAGGCCTTCCTCTCTGCCTATCCTCACTAACGCATGCAGCATTCCTCGATACCTGATTTCTTTAACGTTTGCATCATTCTTCTGGCCTTGAATCTGGAGCCGTGTCTTGGTTAAATCAATTGGAAAAGTACCGCACTCCGCTGTGATGGAGGCCAGGCCTCCGTACACGAAGGGCTTCCAGTTCAGGGCTGACACGCTCACCGCTGTCCCTTCTCCTTTGTTCACAGACGCATAGCCTCCAACAGGGGTTTTCCGGACCAGGGTTCAATCCCTGGTCCCCTGGTCGAGGAACTAAGATCCCGCAATCCGCGCGGTACAGCAGGTGGCAGCGGCCCTGCACCCTCCTACTCCCCAGGCGCAGCAGCAGCCGGCTCCAGCGGCCGCGCGGGATCTGGAGGAAAGCCATGTTCTTTTTCTTTCTTTCTTTCTTTTTTTTTTTTTTTTTTTGTGCAGTACGCGGGCCTCTCACTGTTGTGGCCTCTCCCGTTGCGGAGCACAGGCTCCGGACGCGCAGGCTCAGTGGCCATGGCTCACGGGCCCAGCCGCTCCGTGGCATGTGGGATCTTCCCGGACCGGGGCACGAACCTGCGTCCCCTGCATCGGCAGGGGGACTCTCAACCACTGCGCCACCAGGGAAGCCCCATGTTCTTTTTGAGTGTGGACAATGTCTCGGTTAGTATTCTAGGCACTTGTCATGCATTATTTCTCAGCAGTCCTTAGGGGTATGTGTTGTTATTTTCGTCCCCATTTCAGAGGAAGGGAGGTTGAGGTTTAGAGAATCTCAAGTAATCAGGGGTCGAGGAAGAATCTGAACTCAGAGGTTGATGCTTTTCCCCCACACACCCTGCTTCATGCACCCAACAGCACAACAGAATCAGGGCTGGCTGTGTTACTTCCAATCAGATGTTCAATCTAATGTTGTTTACACTAGAAGAGGTTAATGGTAAAGTAGTGTATGTTTTTAACAATCTTTATCAGCCTTTGTCAGATTAAAAGATATATTGCACAAAGAAAACCTCAACAGGTTCCCAATTTATTGTGGAAATTGTACGGGCCATGTTCTCTATCTCTGATGCTATAAAAATTAAAACCAATAATAAATATTAATTTAATTTCCAATTAAAATTAATTAGAAAATATCTATCCAATCACTTAAGAAATAAAACAATAAAAGTCCAAAAACCTCTCCAAAACTCAAACACATTTTTTTTAAAAATTGAAATATAGTTAATGTGCAATATTATGTTAGTTTTAGGTGTACTCCATAGTGATTTGACATTTGCATACATTATGAAATGATCATGACAATAAGTCTAGTAACTGTCTCCATACAAAGTTACTACAGTATTATTGACCATATTCCTTATGCTGTATATTATATTCCCATGACTTCTTTATTTTATAACTGGAGTCAAACCCATTTTCTTAATAGTTTGTTTGGAAATTAATAAAAAGGGAAGACTTATATCAAAAACATGAAATGTGGCTAAAGTTGTCCTTAAAGGCAACGTGATAATAGCAAATGATTTCATTTTTTAAAAAGAAAGAATAGAAATAAATGGATGATGAAGTCATCTCAAGAAGACAGGTAAAAGAACAAAAAGAATGCAAGTCAAAGAGCAGAAAAGAAATTTTAATTGAATCAGAAATTCTGATTTAGAATGGAGAGACCCCCTCCTAGTGTAACTGACTAACAGACATAAGAAGAGGTTTTCTGGCTGAATTTCTAGAAAACTTAAGAACAAAGAGAAAACAAGAACCTACTGTATGGCACAGGGAGCTATATTCAATCCCTTGTAATAGACTATAATGGAAAAGAATGTGAAAAAGAATATATATGTATGTATATGTATAACTGAATCACTTTGCTGTACACCTGAAACTAACACAACATTGTAAATCAACTATACTTCAATAAAAGTAAAGATTATGACTCCTAGATTTATTAAAATTTAAACAAATTTTCTCTCTCTCCTCTCTCAGTAATGCTATAAGATTAGAACTCTTTAATTACATTTGCATCACATACACCTTTATTTTTACTGGTTTGTGCATTTTGATTAAACGTATGTTTTAAATAGCAAAAAAAAGAGAAAACAAATTTAGAAAAAATAAGCAGCTATAATCATAGATTTGAAGTAGATTTTAAAATATAAGAGAATAAATGTTACGGAAAAAATAGAACCTTTCAATGAAGTGAGTGTTTCGCTGGGAAAATTCAAAATTGACCTAAGAATAAAACCCTCAAACAAATCAATGCACATGAAAGAAATGTAAAAATAGTTAAAGAATTTATTCTAAAATTTATCCTACAACCAGACAGATTTCTGTTGTTATTTTTAACTTTTAAGAAAGAGGTCACTTCCATGCTGAAAAAAAATCATGGAAAAAAATTTCAATTTTACAAAGCTGGCTTAATCCTGATCTTAAAACTTCATTGATAGCACAAATAGGATAAAGGCACATGCTCCATGATGTGGATGCAAAATTTGAAATCATGAAGGTTATATAAAAAACTAGGGTTTACGTAAAGAATTCAAAGACAGTTTTGTGTGAGGAAAATTTTCTGATTGGTCATGCCATTAAAGCCAAAACAACTTGATGGTATCCATTAAAACTGAAATATAATTGATAAAACTCAACACACTAACTTATGATTTTAAAAGACTATTCCCATAAAATTTACTAAAATTAATAGCTTTGCCGTATATAAGCAAACAACAGTTGGAAACCATAATAGAGAAAGCGCTCATATTAAACTAGCAAGAAAAATCACATAATACCTAGGAATAATGCTACCAAGAAATGTGTGGAACCTTTATGGGACAAACTCCCAAATTTTATTAAGAGATATTAAATAAGATTCAAAGGATGGGAGATGCATCATTCTCTATGACTTAATGATGTAAAGATGTTAATTTGATTCAAGTTAATTTACAAGCTTCAGAAATCTCAGTAACAATTCCCAATGTACTATTTTTTGGAGGAATTTCATAAAATAACTCTAAAGTACACGGGCTATGAAGGAGATAGGAATATGAAGGAGATAGGAATAAAAGAATCATGACTAGATATGCAAAATGCATAAAGCTACAATAATCAAACCAGTAGACCTATTAGTGATAGACTGAATGACTAGTCCTTAAGCTCAAACCTACATGAGAGCTTAGCGTATAAACACGGGCACATCATACACTGGGAAATGGGTGGAATCTTTCAACAAATAGTATTGGTTCTTTGTGAGAAAATCAAGTCAGAGCTGCTCCTTATTACAAACACCAAAATAAATTCCAGATGGAGTCAAAATTTAGATGCAAAAATATTCTGCTGCATTAGTAATCAAGCAAAGCAAATTAAAATGAAATGTTACTTTCTTTTTTTGTTATATTGGCAAAGATAGTTTTAAAAATCACTTGATTTTGGGAGAGTGTGGTGAGGAAGTCCCTTCATGCTTCCGATCTGAATTTAAAAGAATTCAGCTCTTCTGAAGAGTGATATTTATTGGAAACCTCTAAAAATTTCAATTCTATGACCTGTAGATTCCATGTCTTAGCATCTCTCCAGGGAAAAGATAAGACAGGTAGACAGATGGATAAGGAGACAAAGATTTACCTACAAGTATTTTTATTTCAGTCATATCTATAGTAAAGTTCAATAATTGGGAATTTGTTGAATATCATGTAGTCCCTAGGATGAAATATTATGCAGTCAATGCATAAATATTTTGAAGACTATTTAATAACATAACAATATACTTACTATGTAATGTTAAACAAAAAGGATGATACAAACTATATATACATAAATATGCATATATAAAATAAACTCAATTTTATTAAAAATATATAAAAGTATAAAAATTGCAAATAAAGGAAAATGTTAGCAGTGGCTATCCTTATGTGTGAGATTATAGAGTTTTAGTGATTATATTTTTCAAATTTCATAAGTTGAAAATGCAATAATTTTGTGAATAGAAAAAGAGTTAAAAAATCAAATAAAACAATAAAAAAGTTAAAGGTAAAAAAATGAAGTAAAAAAAGTGGAAGAAGGAGAAATAAATATGTAACTTTTCAGGCATGTGGAAGAAATTTGAAGGCATGAAAGAAGTGGAAAAATCATGAATACAATTGTTCATAGAGTTAATGCTCATAAATTAGCTTTTGCTAATTGTCTGAAAATCAAACAAAATTTAAAAGCTATCACTAAGCTGAAAAAGTATTTGCAATAAAATTGACAAGACCACAGTAAATAAAAGAAAAAAAACAACTCATCTTTAAATAGAAAATGGTCAGATTATATTAACAGATAATGGTAGAAAAAATAAAAATATTTAATGAACATAAGAAAAAGATGTTATCAGAAATCAAAAAGTACATATTAAACTACATGGAAGTATTATATCTTCAAAAAATATTTACTGATACGACAACCGTTTACAACATAATATTAGGTGATAACGAAAAGCTGAACACATTTTATGCTCAATTTTATGAAAATAAATGTATTGCAAAATGAATGGAAGGCAATACACCAGATACAGTAGCAATGGCCATTTCTAGGTAGGTAGATTGGAGGTTATTTTGAATTTCTTCTTTAATGGTCTTCTATGGACTTTGTACATAGAAATATTGATACTATTTTATTGAAGCAGTGATGAACAAAGGATTTGAACGTATACAAATGCATCCACTAGCACTGCCTTTCATAGGAAGGACACCTCTTGAGTTAAGGACAAGCCTTCTTAAGAACAGAGTGTCAGAGATGAATGGATAAAAAAGATGTGAGATATATATATATATATATATATATATATATATATATATACACACACACGATGGAATACTACTCAACCATGCAAAAGAATGAAATAATGCCATTTGCAGCAACATGGATGGATTTAGAGATTATCATACTAAATGAAGTAAGTCAGAAAGG
This sequence comes from Lagenorhynchus albirostris, assembly GCF_949774975.1. Taxonomy (NCBI): domain Eukaryota; kingdom Metazoa; phylum Chordata; class Mammalia; order Artiodactyla; family Delphinidae; genus Lagenorhynchus; species Lagenorhynchus albirostris. The sequence goes on along the minus strand of NC_083095.1, from coordinate 148,634,325 downwards.
GAAAGACATATACCATATGATATCACTTATATGTGGGATCTAAACTATGACACAAATGAACTTACTTACGAAACAGGAACAGGCTCACAGACATAGGAAACAAACTACCAAAGGGGAAAGGAGGTGGGGGAGGGATAAATTAGAAGTTTGGGATTAGCAGATACAAACTACCATATACAAAATATATAAACAACAAGGTCCTACTGTATAGCACAGGGAACTATATTCAATATCCTGTAATAAACCATAATGGAAAAGAATATGAAAAAGAATGTATATGTAGGTATAACTGAATCACTTTGTTGTACAGCAGAAACTAACACAACATTGTAAATCATCTATACTTCAATAAAAAAGGAAAGACCAGAGTGTCAGCATCCTGAGAGAAATCTGCACCAACAGGCAACAAAGCTTTTACCACTGGTCTAAAATTTTGTGCTTTCCAAAAGGGCTTTCTGAAGCCTTAGCGGTTCAGTGGGTTTTACACCGGGGCAACAAGGATGCAGAAGAAGCCCCAGCCCCTCTCCCTCCTGCATCTTCCCACTTCCTCACCTCCCCTTCCTCCACCTCTCCCCTTCTTTCCCACATCATCATCACTAGGCTTCAACTACTGCATCTTTAAAAGATAAATATCTTTTTTTTTTTTTTTCGGTATGCGGGCCTCTCACCGTTGTGGCCTCTTTCGTTGCAGAGCACAGGCTCTGGAAGCACAGGACCAGCGGTCACGGCTTACGGGCCCAGCCGCTCCGCGGCATGTGGGATCTTCCCGGACCAGGGCACGAACCCGTGTCCCCTGCATCGGCGGGCGGACTCTCAACAACTGCGCCACCAGGGAAGCCCAAGATAAATATCTTTTAACATCTTTTTAAAAACTGGGTTCCTGAGTTTTTAAAGATGTAAACTGGAGTTAAAAACCCCACTGGGTTTCTCCTTGGTAAGAATCAAAAATATCTCCAATATGTGCACATCCACCCTCTACTTGGCCATGTCTTTTGAAAGTGGATTCACTTCTTCCCATCCCGTTATCCTACAGCCCTAATGGTAAAAATTCTTTCTCACATGAGCTGAACTACTCCCTGCTATCTCCATACAACAGTCCTGCCTTCTGAAAACCCACAACATAAACTTTATCCCTTTCCTTTTCCATATTATAACCTTTATCCTGTAGAAAAAACAGATAAACAAAAGGAAGAAAATAAAAACCACTTGGAATCCAGCCACCTATCTATAAGTCATGTTGCCACTTTTCATGTTTGTACTCTGTGCAATTCCACATGTGCTTTTCAAAAAACAACATAAGGTAATGGTGAACACACTTGTTTTTAAACTCTTTTTCCCCACAATTTGACAATACATACAGACATCTCACACTAAACTTCAGTTATCTCTTAGTTAAAATCTAAAGTTCTGCACAAACATGCTAATCAGAAATATATTTCTCATTATTTTAAATGGAAAAAGTTATAATGGGTTACTGATCGACTCCAAACTTCCAGTCTCTCTCATAGGGTTGTTGTGAAGATGTTGTGAAGAATAATCACTGTCAAATGATAAGAGAGTGGTACTAGAGAAAGCCCAGTGCATGTCAGCCATAAGGTTTCTCCTGGTTGCTTAGGCGTCACACGGAGAATAAGGCAACATGCTCGTTCTAGTCATCTTTGGGGAGGGAGGAGTCATGGGTTCTTTGAGACTGAGTTGATTCTCTCTATCATGAATGTGGGAGGTCTTGTCTTGCGACACGTGACCTCAGTCCTGGGCCCTGGGTTGCCTTTCAGATAGTCACAGGTAAGTTTCCTCTCATCCTGCACAGATAGTTCTGAGCAAAGGAGGGTGACTCCAGGGGACAGGGTAGGTGAGTCTAGTAGAAATTATAATAAATACTTAAACAATTTTTTTATTGAAGTATAGTTGATTTACAGTGTTAATTTCTGCCGTACAGCAAAGTGACTCAGTTATACATATATATTCTTTTTTTTTAAATTTGTTTTTTGATGGGGACCATTTTTAAAGTCTTTATTGAATTTGTTACAATATTGCCTCTGTTTTATATTTTGGTTTTTTGGCTGTGAGGCATGTGGGATCTTAGCTCCCTGACTAAGGATTGAACCCTTACCCCCTGCATTGGAAGGCGAAGTCTTAACCACTAGACTGCCAGGGAAGTCCCTACATATATATATTCTTTTTCATATTCTTTTCCATTATGGTTTATCACAGGATATTGAATATAGTTCCCTGTGCTATACAGGAGGACCTTGTTTTTAATCCATCCTATACATACTAGTTTGCATCTGCTAATCCCAAAATCCCAGTCTTTCCTCCCCCAACCCCCCACCTCCTTGGCAACGACAAGTCTGTTTTCTATGTCTATGAGTCTGTTTCGTTTTCACAGATAGGTTCATTTGTGTTGTATTTTAGATTCCTATAATGAATACTTACTCAGTGTCTTGGTACCTACTGAGTCAGGAGTGCTGCTGAAAAGGGATGAGTCTGAGAATGTGAGCATTTCCCCCTTGTCTCTCTCTGCAGTCTCGTGGGTTTAGAAATTCTGCTTGGAAAGCCCTGATGTGACATTCAGTTGGAAGGTCTAGAAGAGCAGGGTCCAGGCCTGGTTGGCTGGCAGGGAAGCCAGGTTCCCATGGGTTTTTGTAACAATGCTGGCAGGCACCTGGGCCTCCTGGTGAAACATGCTTATTGTGTAAGCGCGTGTTGGTGGTGGGCACTGTGTAAGAAGTCACAGCTGTGGTATGCACGCACGGTCTGCTCTTCCTTGCCAGGCCTGAGTCAGCGCTTGAAACCATCTGAGGCTACCCAGGGGTACAAAAGTCACAGGCCATGGCACATGCCCGTCTAAGTCATTGCCACCAGCTGAGATACTATGAATTTTAAAGAAGGGAGAGTCTATGGGAGGGCCCAGCTGGGGCCCAGTCAGTCGGAAGACATGTCACTTTCCTAGGAACACGGGAAGACAACTCTTTGGGTGGAATCTAACTTGATTTTTAAGATGAAGATTGCAAGCTCAAGCCAAGACTTCAAAGAATCACCTTGGTAGCTCTGGTTGGCCTCCACATTCTATGTGTCGTGTCTTCCATGCTGCAGAGGCTTGGCTTGAAGAGCAACGACCCCAAATCTGATGGCTGGATGGGGCCCCCAGCTGCCATCCAGTGAGTCCGATGGTCTCTGGACAGCCCTGCTCTTAGTGTCCCAGTAAAATTTGTAGAGAGGCCTTGCTTGACAATGATTTCTAACATCTCTGGGACTATCAGAACAGCACAGGAGCTGAAGGCTCCGGAGGGCTTGGTAGGTGCCAGGCACTGGGGTAAACATTTACATGAATGACAAAATGGGATGGTGGTGAGACACAGGATTTGTGGTTAATATGCCTGGGTTCAAATCCTGGCTCTACTGTTTGCCATTGGGTGATGGTGGGCAAGGCATGTCTCTGTCTCCTTTCCTGTGCAGTGTGTGTGTGTGTGTGTGTGTGTGTGTGTGTGTGTGTGTGTGTGTGTGAGACAGGAGTCACTAACTCATAGAGTTGTCATGAAGCTTAAATGAGATGAACATGGAGAATGTTTAGAGTAGCAACCACAGTGCCCTAAACACTGCCGGTCCTGGTACCTCACTCCAATGATATGCTGTGACTTATGTGGTGGCTGAAGCCTGAGACTCTGAGGTCTTAGGCCCCGACCTAAAGGCGGGACTCTTGTAAGTGCTTTGAATCAAAATTTAAGTCCGAACAGTTTGACACTGCGTGAACTTTAAGTTCCAAAGCTTAACTGAATTGAACAGATTTAAATGTTGTCACTCTTTCCATTCTGATCGATATTTAAGCTCAGCGTTGTTTAAGACAACTTAAGACCTTTATCACTTATCTTGCCCTTAATGCATAAAAGAAAAGTCCATTTATCTTGCCCTTAATGGATTAAAAAAAAAAAAATCCACCTATGCCATATTTTTATTCCCGTGGAGAGTTTACTAAAATTTGACCTCAGCATTTCTAACCTCTGGTACAGATGGTTTAATTCTCTGCCACTAGTCTTGGGAAGGGTCACCCTCCCCCACTCAGAGCCACCTTGCCTACCTCCCCAATGTTCATCACTGGGGGAGAAGAAAGAGCTGCCCCTATCGAATCTGCTTGCTTGGTACCTTGGGTACCCTTCCCGTGAAAATGTAACAGGGAGAGATTCCACACTCAAGGCACAGTTAATTTGGCTTACTGCCAGATTTTCATCCATTCAACCTGATTTCCTTAGTCTTGGGGAAGAGGGCTAGTCCTTGTTTACTTTATTGTGGTTCAGGTCTTCCCTCCAGGCTTTCCCCTTCCGACTGCAAGGGTCTTAATTGTGTTTCTATATACCTGAACTCTCTGTGTCAGACCCCAACTCACCACACTGCTGGGCTGATGGTGAGAACCTAAGCAGGCGCCTTGCTGTGACCACGAGGCCTCAGACACCAAACCTTCTTAACTCCAGCTGTGCATTGCTCAGTCCCTTATATTCAGTGGGAGTATGTTAGGATCTCCAGGGCTTACTCTGAAGTGACTCCAGCTGGAAAAAAATGATGGCTATCGTCCCCCCATACGTATGATCTTACATATGTCGCTAGTTGAAACTCATTCATAGGTTCTTTCTTCTGCAGCTGGAGAATTGATATTTGTTTTTTGGCTGCATTCACTGAGATGTGAGCTACCCCAGAATTAATTAAACCTGCCTGTTCATCATCAGCCTGGGCAGCTGTCAGTGACGAGAGGCTCTTAAGAAGTTTAGGACAATGATGGGTGAGCACAGTAGATGGGAAAGTGCAAGCGAAGCTTCAAATTTCAAGACTATGTCTGTGCCAGTCAACCTGTCCAATGGGTGGGTGTTCTCGGTCAAGCCCTCTCACTGTTTCGGGCCTTGACTGAACATATTGATCTCTAGAAAGGTCCTTCCCAGCAGTAAAATGCTGTGATCTAGGAACTGGGGAGAGCCACGCTTTCTAGTTTATTCTGGAAGTCATAGGCCATGACTTTTGAGCCAGAACTGGGTTTTAATCCAGCTGAGTCTCGCTGGGATTTTGCAGCTCTGGGCTCTAGATCCTTCGTCTTTCACGTGGGGATAAAGGTGCTTATTTTGCAGAGATGTTGCGGGAACAGTGCTCATGTACAAAGAGCATATTGCACGGCCTCAGCACGTGGCAGGCACCCAGTGCACCAGGGTCTCCTGCTCCAGCATGGTGTCCATCTGGTAACTCATTTGTATCTACAAATGCCCAGCAGCATGGAGGCAGAGTGGCCGCTGGTGATAGGAACAAAGGCAACTTTAGAAAAAAAAGAAAAGATTGTTTTCAGTGCCCTCCCATGGGGCTCCTTAATCAGAGTTGGCCACTTTCTCCCACATGTGCTGTTGCTGGGTAATTAGTGTCCCAGCAGAGCCAGGACCAGGGCACAGTGAGGGCCTTTGTTTTAGTCTTGTAAATTTCAACACAGGTTGGAAGGAACAAAAGCCCAATTCATTTAAGAGATACTCCCAATCTGATTCCATGCACTGAGCCAATGGAGAGACTGCTTGGCAGCTCTGGGAATGGAGGGTGAGCTGGATAACTCAGACAGTAGGACCCTGAGGATGCTAAGAGATGTGGAAGGGTAGCCTTTTGACTATAGTTGGCAGACGCTGGCCAGTGTCAGTACCCTGGAGATGTGGTCTGTGCTGGGAAATGCCCAGGAAGCCTGCTGTAGAGTAGACCTTAGGGCATTGCTTTTTTTGTTCCCCTTGACTCTTAGCCTGATATCTTCCAGACTGAATGCCTTGAGAGCCACTGAATTAAAGTTGGCAAACACTGCAGGTCTATTTCTCATGTCAATTATGGGAGGTACAGAGCTGAGTCTGGATTGATGTGCAGGAATTTGCAAGGTGAGACAGTTGGGCAGCAAAAGAGAGTTCTAGTAAAGAGAGCAGCATATGAGAAGTTCAGAATTTGGGGATATATGGTATGAGGGTAGGTGGTACATGTGGAGATGGCATTCCCTGTCCTCGTGGATGGTGCGATCCAGTATGACTGGGTTGCAAGAGGAGGGGTGAGGAGAGAAGGAATTACCCTTAGTTGATGCTCTTGGCTAGATTTCAATTTGGGAGCCTCTGCACAAAATGAAGCTGGATCACTGGGGCCCACAGATGCCTGGGATGCCTGACAAGCTGGTGAGGAGATGCGTTAGAAGTATATTTGCAAGAGGATTAAGGCGCCTCCTACGGGAGAGCTAACCTTAAAGGAAGAGGGAGTCGGAAATGACAAATGTGATTAGGAAAAGAACCTTGGTTATTGAATTCAGGAGGAAGTGATTATGAGCACAGTGTAGAGTTTGTCACTCAGATGATCTCCTGGCTAGACCTGCAAGGAATAATATCTGTGTTCTATGGACATGTAGCACCTGGGTTAAGCCAGGGGGCAGGGGATGTGATAAATAAAATATGAAAGTTATGTCTCTTAACAAATCCTGATGTTACACTATGGGTCAAGCTGTACTGCTTTGTTGTCTTCCAAATAGAACAGGCAACATTCTCCCCATGTTGCAACTGGCCACTGAACATGGGCTCTGGAGGAAAGTGGACATGGCTGTCAGGTACAGAATTACCTGGCAGGACTGGCAGCAGTGGACAGCAGACCCCTGGAACCTAGCAGGAAAGAGCTGCAGATGCCACTGGTAACTCGCTGGACTTGCCTATAAACTCATGTGAGTTGCTTCCTGGACACTCCCAGAATTATCTGGAGACAGAGTTTCAGAGAACTAATTCTGTATTTGCATGTTGGGGAAAAGGCAGCAAAAGACAGATTATACTTGATTTAGGTGTGTTAGGGATTCTTCTTCTGTAGTGCAGCATAGAAGACATTGTTGATTGTTTCCTTAGCATCCATTTCTCATTTCCTTACTTCTAACAAAATTCTGATTTTGTTCAGGTATCCTCTCTTCCTTCATGCATGGGAGCTAATCCCATTCATAGGGTTCAGGAGTGAGCCTAGTTGGTTTAAGAGTCATTCTATTCCTCTCCCCAGTGATTGGCTGGGTTGGCCATATAACTCAATTTGATCTAATAAAATATGAAGAAAGGCTAGCTATGGGCAATTGAAAAATTTATCTGCATTCTTCTAGGACAGTGTCTAGAAGCAACTCGCTCTGCTTTCGTCTGGAAATGGTCATGCACCAATTGAAGGGCCAGACCAGCTGCAACTTTCTTGCTATCCAGCTGCGATGAAAGGGGGATAGGCCAGAGGATGGTTGTGAAATGCATGCAGAGCCTCTGAATTAAGCCAACTCTAAAGACTGAGGAACTTCCAGGTATATGAGTCAAATTTCTTTATTGTTTATGGCAGTTTGACTTGAGTTTTTTGTTACATGAAAATGTTTCCTGATAAATGTGGTTTGGCAGATATCTTTCAGTTCCCAGAAGGAGAGATATCTTGGGCCAGATGGACCATTTTTTGTAGTCAAGGTTATTTACATTCTAACTGAGAAGATCCCTCTCTATCACTTTTAAGTGGGAGGCACTGTTTCTCCCACCAGAGCTTGGCATGGATAGGTTCAATGTTTGGGAAAACCAGTTGCCTCTGGCCATTTTCAAGCCTTCCATTGAGAGATGGAGGCTCTGTTCCCTCTCTTTGAACCTGGGTTGAGTTTAATGGCTTGGTTTTCATCAACTGAATGCAGTGGAAGTGATGCTTTATAACTTCTGAGGTTAGGCAGAAAATGTTATGCAGCTTTCCACTGTTTCTTGGGATGCTTGCATTGAGGGAAGCAGCTGTCATATAAGAAGGCCAGTTACCTGAGCTGACCGTGCCGGAGAAATCACGCACAGGTGTTTTGTTTGATGGCTCTAGCTGAGCTCCGAGCACACAGCCTGCCTCGATTGCCAGCCAGGTGGGTGAGCCATCTTGCATGTCCAGCCCAGTGAAGCTGGACTGAAGTCAGGTGACTGTGGCCCCAGTGCACATCTAGATGCAGTGGCACGAGAGACTCCCACATGAGAACTGCCTGAGTTTTTCCTGAATTCCACAAATTGTGAGCAAAATATAATGGCTGTTTTAAGCTACTAAGTTTTGCGATAATTTGATATTATAACAATACCAAGTTGTTCATTGTTTTGTTTTGTTTTGCTTTTGATTTGTACTGTTATGTGGAATGGATTTCTTCTTTTCCTCAGAGGTAGAAATATAGAGCATTAGTCTCAGAAATCCATCTTATTCCAGGCTCTTTTGGCTGCAAGTCATAGTAAAACATGCAAACTAGCTTAAGTAAGAAAGGGGAATGTATTGGAATGACACAAAGAATCTCAAGAGTGCCAAAGGCAGGTGGTCAGTCTATCTCTCACGTCCTTGTGTAGTACCCTCCCATACAGGGTGGGTCTGTGAGATCTGTGGAATAGGGTAGAAGCGGTGGCATGTCATTCCAAGATTAGGTTATAAAATCTCTCTCTCTCTCTTGAATCACTCACTCTGGGGTAAGCCATGCCATCAGCAGCCCTCTGGAGAAGCCTGTGTGAGGAGCTGAGGCCTCCTGCCAACAGCCATATGAGTGCGCCATCTTGGAAGCAAACTCTTCAGTCCCCGTCAAGCCTTCATGTGACTGCTGCCAGGCCAACTTCTTGACTGTAACCTCATGAGAGACCCTAGGCCAAAACTACCTAGCTAAGCCTTTCTGAATTCCCGATACTCAGAAAACTGTGTGAGGTACTACATGTTTGTTGCTTTAACTGCTGAGTTTTGGGGATATTTCGTTATGCAGCAATAGGTGCCATAGATAAAAAGTCTTGGAACCCTTCTTGTCTGGCAAACAAAACAATATGGAAATCCCCAAAGGAGTTGCATCTGGTGACTTTTATTCAGCTCCTGGTACATTTAGATGGTGGAGAAAAAGCAATCTGTTATTTTTATCACCTTGTCCTAGGTGGTGTTCCCCAACCCAATTCTGTCCCCTCTTCTCCCATACATGCTCCAGGTGGAGAACTTCACCGTGGGCAGGTGTGTGTTCAGGAACCGCATGTGCAATATATATTGTTATACATGTTGGTATTTTGTCTGTGTTTCTTTTGGGGAAAAGTCATGGAAAGGAAAGCGTGTATTGGTTATTTTTTAATGTCAAGCAGTATGATTGATGCTTTATATATTTTAGTGGAGAGAAAAAGCAAGTCAACCCCAAAGCTACTGAAAGTGTTTCTGTCTTCTAAGGGGGAGGTGGTGACATAATTTCTATCAGTTGGACACTGAATATATAATTTTCTGGGACAAGGAGAAAGTGTGTCTGAAGCTCTGACAGTTGTTCTGGGCTTCTAAGAGTGAGATATGGAGTGAGGGGCCTTTTGTTTAACAAAAACTTGAAGTCTATAACCATGGAAATGTAGGCATCAGGGTGATGAACTAGGGTGTCCTGTATCAGATGGAAGTGAAAATTGAGCTTCTGGGGGTGTCTTGAGGATAAAGGGCTCCAGGAAACAGAGAAGACGGAAGATGTGAGGGGAGTTCCAAGAAAGGATGGCTACAAATGGAGAAGTGGGTTGACATGGCAGAAGGCTGAGAGGCATGGCAGAGGGCTGGAACCTTCAGGGAAGTGTGGCCAGTGGGAAATTGCTGGTGGCTGGACAGCCATGAGAGTGCTGGAATGAGAGAAGCTGGCTGCCCAGTTTTAAATTGTTTGAATTTTAGCCACATCATCCCCTCCTCAAGGCCCCAAACCACCAGCAAAACCTGCTTCCCACACAATGCCTCCTGTGACTTTGTTTAGAGGGAGAGATAGCTGAGTTACAAAGTCCTTGTTGGTACCGAGCAGAAAGACCAGCTGAGGATTGGGGAGATGAGTGAGATCACAGTTGGGAAAGAGCTGGAATTTGAAACCAAAAGGACCAAGAGGATGCAAGGCTCTGGGAATGTTGAAGAGGACATGGGACGTTGCCAGGACATGACATTGAACTTAAAGCAATGCTGTTTAAGTCTCAGAGGGTAGGGTGACCTCAGTGGACATCAAGTTGAGTTTCAATTATACCGTTTCAATACACATGATCTCCCTTTTACCGATGAGGGAGCCAAAGCATGGACACACTCATGAATTGGCCCAGGTCACACAGCCCCTAAGTGGTGGTCCTGGGCTGGGGTGCTCCAATTTTCATGTCAGTAAAATGGAAGGCTTTCTTTTGTAAAGGGCCAGATAGTAAATGTTTTAGGCTTTGCAGATGATACCATGTCTGTTGTACCTGCTTAGCTCTGCTGCTGTAGGGCAAAAGCAGCCTCAGACAATTTGTAGACGCAGGGCGTGGCCGTGTTCCAGCCAAACTTTACTTGTGGACACCAACGTTTGAGTTTTATATAATTTTCACATGGTACAAAGTATTGTTCTTGAAAAATTGTTTTAACTGGAAAAATTTTTTCAACTCTTAAAAAATGTAAAATCCATTCTTAGCTTGTGGGCCATACAAAACCAGGCAGCGGGTTGTATCTGGCCCACAGACTGTACTGTGTGGACCCCTACACTACCCCATTCAGTTAATCAGACTTTTGTAAGCGAACAAATGAGTCAACAAGAGAGCTTTAACGAGGACAGATGAGTGACAAGTATTGACAAGATAAAGAGGGGTCATTATGGTCTTTTTTTTCTGAGGAGACTTTTGCTGAAATTTACACAAGGCTCTTTTCTGACAGGTTAGTGTCTTGTTGTTTTCCACTCCTTTTAACCTATAGGCCTGAATGAAGCATCCATTTCCTTGGACAAATCATCCCCCTTTTGCCCTCACTTGCTGTGTGTGTGTGTGTGTGTGTGTGTGTGTGTGTGTGTGTGTGTGTGTGTGTGTGTGTGTGTGTGTGTTTAATGAGAAGGTCTGACTAGTTATCTTCAAGATCCCCTCTGGCTATGAAATGCTCAGATTTCATAAAGACATTTCAGATTTTTGCGGCAGGTTTTTCCCTGCCCACTCTCTTTCCCCCTTGCCCTCTTCTCTCCAATCCTGTGAACATCCTCCCCGCTTTGACCCTGCTTCCTCTCTAATACTCTATTTCAAGGCTGGTGGGATTGTCATATCCAAAAGCATCCCAGGAAAAAACAGTTGGAATATCCAGGATAATAAAACAAACCAGTAAAAGGTGAAGGGGTGTGTAATTGTTGTTCTTTGTGTCGACTCTTAAAGCCACATGTTTTAACCGTCTCAGGATGGCAGGGATTTTTCTGCCTTTTTGAGAGGCTGATGTAATACCTTCATGTTTTCCTTTTTTTTTTTTTTTTCAGGAAAAAATAAGAAGGACTCATTTTCATTGGGATTAAGGAAATCTTTCTTCTTCTTTTATGTTGGCAACACGAGGTCTTAGCAGATCTCTGATCTTGTGTTGAATAAAAAATATAGCATGACAATGGGACACGGAGGCTGGGGCCTTGAACCCAATTTGGATTACTGTGCAGAGCAGCGGGCATTCTGTGACTAATGGGGGGGGGTCTTTGGAGTTGGTGCTGAGGATCAGCCCTGAGGACTGAGCCCCACACGCCCTGCCTATTGTTCCGCTTTAATTGGAGGCCAGTTGCTGGGACCCTGAGACCACAATCAGATGCTCTGAGGGGTGGGATTTTGTCAAGCCATCAGCCAGGTAGATGTGACGCACTGCTGTGCAAAAGCAGGAGTGGCGCTGAGCCGGGAAATTTCCTTAAGAAAGTTGGGAGTTTGGTTAAAACGTTTAACCTAAGTCTCAGTTTTTCTGTCTATAAACTTGGGTCAATCATGTATATCCCAGAGTGTCACCCACCTGGAGGTATGGAAGGGATTGTGGTGATTGCCATGGGAACTACTGCCTGGATTGAAATAGAAGAGCTCTTCTGAGGCTCTGAGGGCAGGGGCGACTGAACAAGGAGACAGAAAGAACAGGGAGGTCCAGCTGGGGGATATGGTAGCCATCATCTCTTTGACAGTTGGTGTTTCTCAATACCAGGAGCCCTCTGAGTCAGGATTACCTGGGGAAATAATTTAAGATCCTTTGGGGTGCTAGTTCAAAAATATCCCCATGGAAGATAGTAAGGCATCAAACGGAGACAATAATTCCTACTGTGTGGGATGTTGTGAGGGGTCAAAGGGCAGTGGATCTGGTAGAGTGAAGATGGTGGTAATGATGGGGCTCTTTCCTTAGAGTCCCCTTAAAGGGGTTCTACATTCTTCATTTCTCGTTCTACTTTATTTCTTAAAACCTGAAAGAAGTCTTAACATATTCCTCTGACCACCTGCTCTGAGACCCTTATTACTCCCTAAAGAATATCAAATGCCAATATCCACAGCCAGGAGCCTCCTGACTTTGGCCCAAACTACTCTCCCAGCTCCATTTCTTATTTCTCTTCTATACAATCACCCTGTCAGGCGAAACTAATTCTAACTGTTGTCCTCATAATAATACCTAATATTTCCTTTTTTACTTCTTTGTGTCTCTGTCCCTCATCTACGTATCATATTTAGAATGATGATTAAATCTGGTAATCCATGAAAAACACTCAGGATGTGTCTGGCTCACAGTAAACACCTGTATGTGTTAAAAGTGACTCCCAATATCTCTGAAACTTTTAAAATTTATTTATTTATTTTTAAAGCTTTTCTTTTTTTAAAAAAAATATTTATTTTCTTTCTTTCTTTGGCTGCTTTGGGTCTCATCGTTGGGGCACGTGGGTTCTTCGTTGTGGCATGCGGGATTCTCTCTAGTTGTGGTGTGTGGGCTTCTCTCTAGTTGTGGCATGCGAGTTTTCCTTCTCTAGTTGCGACACGCCAGCTCTCTCGTTGAGGTGTGTGCCCTCAGTAATTGTGGCGCGTTAGCTTTGTTGCCCCCCAGCATGTGGGATCTTAGTTCCCCGACCAGGGATGGAACCCATGTCCCCTGCATTGGAAGGCGGATTCTTTACCACTGGAACATCATGGAAATCTCTGAAACTTTTTTTAAAAAGAAGATCTACCTCTGTCTTTATTGGTCAATAGATGCAGGTATATTTTTTCTAAATGGACGCAGGTAGGCAAGGGCCGTGCAGATCTATTTCATTCTGGAATCCTGGGGAAAGAATCTGACAATTCAGTTTATTTTCATCAGTATTTATTTTGTGTCTTCTTCAGTTCTCAGTGCATTGTGTGAATGATTACGCTGGCTGGAGGTTAAACATGAATGCTCGAATTCTCGTCCTCTGCCTCCAGGTCGAGAATAATGGCTTGTGTTCAACCTTCAAGACCGAACAAAAGTTTGCTTCTTCCCCAATAGCTCTCTCCAACTATCTGCCTTGCTCATACAGCTCAGAGTTGGAACTACCCAATTCAGAGCCTACCTGTTTCATGGTAGTTTCTCTTTTCCTGCTACACTTCCAGCTCCCTGAAGGTCAAATGTCTTCTGTCTCTTGAACAGTCCTGGCAATCACCTATCCTTGTATCCAATATGATGTTTACTGTCTACTATCAGGTGGCCTCCATTCAGGACATAGTGAGGCATATAGGTGAAATTATTGCTACGTGTGTGGATGAACTTTCCATTACACGGAATTAACGATTTGGATTCAGGAGTCTGGGTAAGTTTCTGATGTTCAATGTTTTTTAAAAAATAAGCATGATAAATATATTTAAGAAGGTGAGGAAATGACAACAGCAATATGAATCAAGAAAAAGTATCATGAAATTTTGATGTTCTTGTCTGAGATCTAGTTGTGTATCCAATGGATGCTTCCAGATACTTCCTTCTGTTCTTTTAGGAGAAATTAATCCTGTGTGTAGTGCAAACAAATAAGAGAATTTTAAGTTAAATACTTTGTTTATGTGGCTACTATAAATCACCCTCTAAATACCTGTGTTTATCGTTTTAATTTTTATGTCTTGCAGAAATATTGGAACAATGTTAAAATGGAAATTAAGGTAAAAAACATCTAGTCCCATTACTCTAAACAAATCAACATTTTTTAACTTTCTGTGATTCATTCCAGTTTCTTTTAACATACACATCTATGATTTTTGCATAGTTAGAGCCCTAACAGAGCCAAGAGTAGTCATCTAATTAGACAGTAAAGCCATTGTTTATGAGTACTTAATATTTGCCAGGCAAAATGGTTCACATGTATTTTTGAATCCTCACGCCAATCCTGGCAGATGGATGTATGATTATACCCATTTTATAGATGAGGAAACTAAGTATGAAGGAGGTTGACTCACTCCAACTCACACACCCTGTGAGCCTGTATTTGAGCCTTTCCTCTCTACTGTATTGGACAGGGCTGGCCAGGCTGGGAAGCTGCATCGACATGACTGATGGCTCACACCCAACCCTCTCTTACCACCCCAGCGGCCCCTGGGTAAACTCCCAGGCTGCCCAGGGTGAAGAGTGGAGCTTGCTGGCCCTACTAAGTGCAGGACAGGCTGAGGGAAAACTGGACCATCCTTGGAGGTCAGATCATCACCTGGAAGGGTTTATGGCATTTGTTCCAAATGTCTGTAAGACCAGCGAGCCGGGGAGCTCCAACCCATAGGCAGCTCAGAGCGAGCATGGCGCCGTGAGCCCAACCTTGCCCTGGTTGTCCAAATGCAAACAGTCTTTGCGCCGTGTCCTGGCGTTCAGGCTGCATGGCCAAGTGTTGGGCCATGAAGGCACGTGGAGGCCAAGGGAGGGTCTCGGGGCCCGTCCGAGTTCAAGCAGCTGAGCAGCCTGGCAGACACGAGCCCATGGCTGGTGGCCTTGCCTGGTGGCTCTTCGTGATGTCAGTGTTTGGCCCATATTAGATCCTCAGCCAATGTTGTTGGTTGGATGGATGGATGGACAGACGGTGTTGCTTACAGCAAGCAGCTGGACTCCCTCCTGCTTGATAAAGACTAAAATAAGACATTCGCAGTCTTTCATTTTAAGTCAAAGATGGAAAGCTGAGAGTGGATATATGTATATGTATAATCGATCCACTTTGCTGTACACCTGAAACTAACACAACACTGTAAGTCAACTATACTCCAATAAAAATTTTAAGAAAAAGGAAAGCTGAGTGTGTGCAAATAAGTGTGTGGAATATGTGAAAGTGGGAGGGAGTATGAGTATATATGTGAGAGAGTGTGTGTGCATACGTGTGAATGTGTGTGCCTGCCTAAGTACGTGTGATTGTGTGTACATATATGTGAGTGTGGCTTTGAGTGTCTTTGTGTGTGAGTGCGTGAGTGTGAGTGTGTGAATGCTGAGTGTGAGCATGTGCACGAGAGTATACAAGAGTGAGTGTGTGTGTCTGTGTGAATGCCCGTGACGTGTGTGTGTGTATGTGTGTGATAGTGAATGAGTATGAGAGAGTGTGAATGTCTGTGTGTGACAGTGTGTAAAAGAGTGTGAGTGTGTGGCCGGGGAGGGGGTGGGTGATGGAGAGGCGGCCAAGGGCGCTCTTGCTGCTGGGATGCCTGCTGTAACTCAAACACGGTCTACTTTTTCTCACTGCACAACCTCTACAAGGCTACGTGGTGGATACTACAATCTGCATTGACCAGATGTGGAAGCAAGATTCAGAGAGAGTAAGTACCCTGCCCGAGGTCATGCTGGAGAGTGGCAGAGCTGAGTCTTGACCTGCGGTCACTAAAGCTGGTAACCTCTCACCATACGTTGCTGGACAGCTCAGCAAGACAGTGCAGGGCCTGATGTGGTTTCAGGGAAAAGAAGCTGGGAGACAACCTCAGAGGAGGACTGAGCTGTATTCCTCCTGCTAAATCCTGGAGGAGGAAGCAGGGGCAGCAAGCTACGAGGGGTCTCTGGGGGGTTGGGGAGGGCACGAAGCTGGGACCTTAGGAGACAGCCTGTGTGTGAGCGCTCCTGGGAGAATCAGAAGGATGGGAGGAAGAGTTCAAGGAGAGAGCTAGCCTTCAGCAATGTGGATGGGAAGATTTCAGTGCATGGAAATTTCCACGAATGCTCAGGCCTTTCTGCCTGGTGTGGGATGGGAACGGACTTTAGAGCTACTGGCCGATGGGTCCTTTACAGAAAGCATCCTTCCCTGACTCCCCTTCCCCAGCCTCCTTGCAGGAAGGCTCAGAACGGAACGTCTCCAACCCGGGTGGAACAAGGACACAGGCCGAGTGAGTGAAAAAAGCACCACTTGTAAAGTGTAAAGAAAACCCTTCACCCCCTCACTTCTAAAATCCCAGTATCCATGACAACTGGACCGAGGGAGGAAGATGGTGGTCCCTTCCCCGCTTCATTGTTTAACTTCTAGTTGCTGCAGCAACTGAATATGCGGGCGGCCAGATTCCCTGGTGCTTTTCTTCTTTCTCAGTCTCCCTTCATTTCAGGCCCTCCTCCGTGCCAGCATGGCTTTGTCTTTCGTTGGAGAAGTCTGTGAGAACCAGGATGGGCAAAGTGTCAGGCTCTTGGTGTTGTTGAAAATCCTTTGAGATGGGAAAGGTCACTGGAACAAAGAAGCAGGAGAACAAAAAGCCCTGAACTGCTTCGCCCCTGAGAAGGAGGGTCTGAGGGTCTTTATCATCTTAAACCTTGGGAGTTGAGAGTGTCTGACTTTGCCTTTCCCAGGGATGGTCTGGCAGGGATACAGAGAGAGCGTGTCCAGGAAACTGGTTGGATGGCAGTCTCCGAAGAGGGGACTTCTCACGGAGACAAGGACTCTTTAATTTAGGTGTTGGTCTTTCTCTTTTTTCCATCGTTCTCCCTTTTTTTCCTTTCTCTTTTTCTTTCTCTCTGTCCTCCCTCTCTCCCTCCCTCCCTCCTTTCCTTCCCCCCTCCCTCCCTCCTTCCCTTCCTTCCTTCCTTCCTCTCTTTTTCTCTTTCTCTTTTTCTCTCTCTCTGTCTTCCCTCTCTCCCTCCCTCCCTCCTTTCCTTCCTTCCTTCCTCTCTTTTTCTCTTTCTCTTTTTCTCTCCCTCCTTCCTTCCCTCTCTTTTTTTTAATATGTTTCTGGTTAATACCCTTCCCACTTGAAGAAATTCTAAACAATTAGCTAGAGGTTTAAAGTTTTGGAGCAATCAGTTTCTTTCCATAATTTGTGATCCATCACAGTGTTGGTATATTTCTGAAACAATGGAAAAAGTCGAAATGGCCAGACGTAAGATTGGTCAAATACATTATGGCTTTTTTATACTGATCAACAAACTGTTCATTTTTCATTCATTCTTCCTATAGCTGTATACTGGCCCGGTGCTGACTGCTGGAGATCAACAGGGAGCAAAACAGACGTGGTCCCTGCCCTAAGGAAGCTTGAAGATGTAGTCAGATAATTCAGCAATAAACATGAATCAGAAATCATGGCCAGTGCCATGATGGAAAATGATGGGATAGGAAGAGAGGGTGGCTCTGTGGCACCGGACCTCATCCAGGGATGGGGGAAGATTTCTATAACAGCCAATGATCTTTGAACTGTGGTCTGAAGGATGAGCCAGAGAAACATGGCAAATGGATGGAGTGAGGAAAGTGCAGGTTGGGCAGAGTCCTTTCATTTTCACTCATTTTCTTAAAAGGAGACTTGTAGGTTATTAAATTGAAAAATTATTGTTAAACCTTTCCTAGCTTAAAGGAACAAAACAAAATATTTGTTGACATAAAATGTCCTTTGCTTAAGGTAGACTAGTAGAGGCCTTGTTAATTTTTTTTTTTTTTTTTTTTTTTTGCGGTACACAGGCCTCTCACTGCTGTGGCCTCTCCCGTTGCGGAGCACAGGCTCTGGACGCGCAGGCGCAGTGGCCATAGGCTCACGGGCCCAGCCGCTCCGCGGCATGTGGGATCTTCCCGGACCGGGGCACGAACCTGTATCCCCTGTATCCGCAGGCGGACTCTCAACCACTGCGCCACCAGGGAAGCCTGAGGCCTTGTTAATTTTAAGATGATATTCTCATTGCCTGAAGTTACACTTTGTCTGCCTGCAGGTGAAATCTTTGCTTCCTGGTGCAGATCCAATCAATGTCTGGGAGAGCAGCTCAGCCCTGAGGGCAGCAGTCCTGGGCCTGCTGAGAGAGCTAACTTCCCAGCCCACCAGTGGCATCTTTGATAACTCTGTTGATTTCGATTAGGAAGATAATTCTTTCAAAACTGTCCGGGCTTGAACATGTTACCTTACTTTATTATTTTTGATGATAGTAAGTTATTAAATGTTGTAAATTCATGCTTTTAGTTTTGATAACTTGGTATCTTTTCAAATGAGTTGAGAAGAAAATGCTTTGCTGCAGCTTGGCATATGGGCTGTATGAGGGTGTGTGAGCTGCAATAACAAAGGACACCATAGATTTTAGTGGCTTAACACTTAAAGTAAGACAGAGAAGTTTAGTAACTTCTCAAGGTCTCACAGCTAGGAAATTAAAATGCTAACATTTTACAGTGCAGGCAGCTTGACTCCAGAACACCTGTTCTTCACTTCTCTGCTATGTTTCCATCCAACACTCTATGATTACTCCAAACTGTTATTTCTTCCCCCACTCTCTCATACATGGGAGGGTCATCTATTTATATTCTTGGGAAGTGTGCATCTCATTGGGGATGCAGAGGTGGTGGATACATCAGATCAGGTGATGTGTTAGAGATTGCTATAGAACTAGTCTTGTCCTAAACAATATTGGTGAAATGACAGGTGAGCCAGGACATGCTGAGCTAATACACATTACAATAAATACATAACTGCCAGAGACAATGTTTCCATTTGTACCATCCCAAATCATCTCATGCATGACACACTCGGGGAAGTGAGGTATTAACTTTAGAGCCTGGGCAGTGTGTGTGCACAGACTGTGTTCTAGAACTCTCCTTGGGGCAGATCACACAGGCTTGCTTCAAACACAGCCTAGCTCTTCCAAAGGACGCACATGGTGAACTTCCCAGAGCTCCCCTGGAGCAGCACAGGGCATAAACCTGCAGTTAGTAGCGCCTGACCAGATGCACCAGATGCTGGAGCCCACCTGACCGGGACCTCTACCTCTGCCCTCCCTGGGTGCCCCAGCCAGGAGGCAGAGGTGGGGGGCAGGGAAGACGGAGACTTTCTCAGATGACACGGGAAATCCCGACAGGAGAGCCATCAGCCGTTATAGCAAAATGCCATGTTTGTCCATATGAGAGGGAAGTATCCTGGCTGAGGTGAAGCTTAGGATCTGACCTAATCCTTACATTTGGCAACATAAAGGGATACACAGGCTTCCCTCTGACTGTGAGCCTTGGGTAGCAGACAGACTTGGTCTGGTGTTGGCTTTGTCACTTTGTAGCCACGTGCCCATGGCTACAAATTTCTGTGACCCTAATTTGTCAAAGGGGCTAAAAACACCATATGTACATGTACATGGTTCTCTTTCCAGAACTTCTGCTTTCAGACCCCAAATTTATTGGAAAATAATGAAGAGTGAGAATAAGTCAAATCATTCCACCAACCTGTGGTTTTATTCAACATTCTATTACCAAGTTAAGAAAGTGCTCATGCAAGAAATGTTCTCTGACTTTGGAAAGCTTACAGACTGACTGGGCTCATTTTACAATATTCCATTTGTGTGACACTTACCCGATATCAAAATTCTTTCCCTTAAATGATCTCCTATGCCCTAATAAGTTTGTCTTCCCCCGCCATGGCATCTACTACAGACAAACTCATACCCAGGGTCCCTTAAACCCAGCGAATACCAGAACCATCCTTTGTATTTCTCCTGTTTCTCCAGCTGAGCTACCAAGGGAAGCAGTTAAGTGATGTGGGATAGGCGTGGAGGCGGCTTGACAGGAAAGTCCTAAGAAAATTCAAGAGCTGAGTCAGAGGAGAGACTAGTGTTCCTTAAGGTCAAATCACAAACTGGGGAGACAAATGTTTGCTGTCTGTCACCCCAGCTAGATTGATGGCATCAGATCCACTCCCTACCCAGTCCTCCTGGTCTCACTAGTGGCTGACATCTTCAGCAAATCATGGGAAGCTCCTTTCTTACAGAATCATGAGAAACCTTTTGACAGTAAGGATGCACTAGGCTACTCTAATTTCTTTCTGAACATAATAGATGGAGAGAATACAATTACTTGCCTGCATTCCATTTTGTACATAGTGAAACTAGAGCATTTGTAATTAAAATCACTTCAAGTGGATCTAGTAAGTTATGAAAATGTATAGCCAGTGAGGCAATATTATGACCACTCATAACTAGAACTATTTAACCAGGGGGCAGGGCTCCTTTGGTACAAGACTGAAAAAAATCTTAACTTGTCTGAGGCAGAAATTCCCTTGGCTTATGTTTCTAGGAAAACGCAGCAGAGAATGTGAAACTGGAGGAGTTGAGGTTCCCTGAGTCATAATAAGAGATGGCGCTGCTGAGGGCTCCCTGTGTGCCAGGTGCTGGCCTCAGCACTTTATCTGGGGATTGTCCACTTATCCTCAGGACAGCCTTATAAGGAAGGTGCTGTCGCCCATTTTACAGATGAGGAAACTGAGCCACATGGAGGCAAGACTGAATCCAGGCAGCCGGACTCCAGGCACTGAAAGACCACACTCTTTGCCCAGGTAGCTAAAAGGCAGGCAGGTTACAGAGGAGAAAAATTGGGTCTAAATCATTATGTAAAACTCAGTGGAGTGAAAGAATCAAAGAGTCCTGAATGGCCCCTGAGAACTGAGGGGCCCAAGCTGCTGGCCCATAGAATAATGTTGCCTGGTACTTGCATGCAAGAGAGTCTGGATAAATGAGGACCTGAAATCAAGCACCATTACATGAACTGTCAGTCCTGTCTCCCCAGTTTACCAACATTTTTCTTATTTCTTTGATCTTCAACTGAGTAAACCACAGAAAATGTATTTTCCTTGAAAAAGATTATCTAGACCATGGGAAACTACAATTAGATATGTGAGAAGCGATCTTGCGAGTGTTTAACTTAAAATCCCAAGATGTGTGTTCTGAAGCTGGAGGTGGGCACCATTGCTCATTCTTAGAGCTGAGTGAAGAGGCACCCTCCCCCCCATTGCCCCTCCTATCCCGACCACCCTCTGGCTACACCCTGATGAAGCATGAACATCTTCACACTGAAGTGTAAGTCTAACTGTGACACGCTCACTGCCCACAAAATACACAGGACTCCAGTGAGCAAATACCTTGCCCAGAGTCTACCCGACCTTGGCCACAGGTATGCCAGCAGGAACTCGGGGCTGGGGGGCGGGGCTGGGCCCACAGGCATTCAAGATGGGGGCTGCTGCAAGTGAGGTTAAAATAAGTCATCTGGAGCTCGGGGTGGAGCCATCTCTCCCTCTGCTTTATATGATGAGCTGCATCGCTGTTTATCTTCACTTTCTGATACATTCTGTTCTTTTAATGCAGGGGTCCCCAACCCCCAGGCCATGGCCTGTCAGGACCCTGGCCACACAGCAGGCAGGTGAGAGAGAGAGAGCGAAGCTTCGTCTGTGTTTATAGCCACTCCCCATCGCTCACATTACTGCCTGAGCTCTGCCTCTTGTCAGATCCGCGGCGGCATTAGATTCTCATAGGAGCACGACCCTCCTGTGAACTGTGCATGCGAGGGATCTAGCTTGTGTGCTCCTTATGAGAATCTAATGCCTGATGATCTGAGTGGAGCTGAGGCGGTGATGCTAGTGCCGGGGAGTGGCTGCAAATACGGATTATCATTAGCAGAGAGGTTTGACTGCACAGAGACCATAATAAATCAATTGCTTGCAGACTCATATCAAAACCCTATCAGTGAGCTGCATCTTATGGGGTAGACTGGACATAAGCAACAAACTTCAGGTATCACTGTCTCCCATCACCCCCAGAAGGGACCATCTAGTTGCAGGAAAACAAGCTCAGGGCTCCCACTGATTCTGCATTATGGTGAGTTGTATAATTATTTCATTATATATTACAATGTAATAATAATAGAAATAAAGTGCACAATAAACGTAATGTGCTTGAAATCCCAAAACCATCCCCCTGCTGGTCTGTGGAAAAATCGTCTTCCTTGAAACTGGTCCTTGGTGCCAAAAATGTTGGGGACGGCTGTTGTAATGGTTGGGTGTCCAGTGGACACAGCAACAGTTCTTGGGTCACCCATCACTGCTGGGTGGAGAGGGGCTGGGACAAGACAAGAGGAGCTGAATGGTAGCTGACCAGACTGGGCAGTGTACACACTTGACGGGTGAGCCTCTCCAACCAGTGTCAGAGAGTGGCTTACCCCGCTCCATAGGCACTGCAGGGCATGATGCTGCTGCAGTACAGCGTTGGGTCAGCAGGCTCTGGACACCCACAGCTCAGGCTCACAGCCCAGCCCAGCACAGTCCTGTCCTCTCAAGCCTGTGGAGGTGGGGATAAAACCACCATTGCAAGAATAGGAATTTGAGGTTTAGAGATGTCGAGTGATTTGACAAAGGTTACTCAGGAAGTGATAGCATCAAATTTACATCTAGTTCTTGATGATAGCATCTGGGCTCAGCAGGGATCGGGGTAGAGAAAAAGGAGGGAAGAGGGGGGATTGTATGAGCGTGTGAGTGAGGAACGTGGGTTAGAGGTTTTCCCTGCATGAAGAGAGATACAAGGCACTTCTCTGGCTGTACTTGAAAATGCATCTTGCTTTGCAGAAACCTGGCTTACTTAAAAAAGGTCCCAAGCCTCACCCTGGGAGGGATTGGTCTCCTGGTGATATGTGAGCTTTTCTGCCATACTCTGATGCAGCTAGAGTCAGCGTCTCTAAGTCTCGGACTCTTGATCATTGCCTCTGCTTCTGTGGAACCCACATTTGAGACAACTGTGGGCTTGGTTCAGCAGAGGCAGCTAAAGGGACCCAATCATTAGCAAGAATCCCTTCATGAGGGTTTGGAAAACAGAGTTGGGGAGATAACGTTTCCTAAGTCCTAGTGGTAGTTGGGAGCCAATACATTTAATTTTGTCTTTCACTGATTTTTTAAAACTTAAAAAGAATAATTCTGAACTATAACCTACATACAGAAAAGGGCACAAAACAAAGATGTGAAAGCAAACATCCATGGGGTCAAGAAATAGAACATTCCAGCATTTCCAAAATCCTTCTCATGCCCCTTCCCTTTCATCACCCCCTTCCTTAGGCCGAAGGTAACCATTACTCTGACTTTTGTGGTAATTGCTTCCTTGCATTTAAAAATAGTTTTACCTACTAGACATTCATTCTAAAACACTATCATTGAGTTTTGCTCCTTTTTTATACATCAATAAATATTCATATGAAATACTATTTCATCTTATTTCCTCTATTAGCTTTTTAGTTATCCTCTCTTTGTATCATGTTTTGTATTACTTACTCTGGGAATTATATTACACGTCTTTCATTTATCACAGTCACCTTGGAAGTTATACTGTACCACTTCAGATAAAATGTAAGAACTTTACAGTGGGATAAGGTAACTTCTCCCCATTCTTTGTGTTATTGCTATCTTATATTTTAATTCTACATATTAAAAAAATTCCACAATACACTATTATTATGTTCCTTAAAGTGGCCAGTTGTCTCTTAAAGAAAGTTAAAAACACTATGTTATATTAACCCATGTGTTTACCGTTTCTGGGGCTCTTCACTCCTTCCTGTAGATCTGAGTGCCCATTTAGAATCATTTCCCTGCAATTTGAAGAGTTTCCTAAAGTGTAGGTTAACTGGCAATGGGTTCTTTCAGTTTTGTTTTTTTTTTAAACCCAAAAAGCCTTTATTCTGTCCTCATTTTTTTTTTTTTTTGCAGTACGCGGGCCTCTCACTGTTGTGGCCTCTACCGTTGCGGAGCACAGGCTCTGGACACGCAGGCTCAGCGGCCATAGCTCACGGGCCCAGCCACTCCACGACATGTGGGATCTTCCCGGACCGGGGCATGAATCCATGTCCCCTGCATCGGCAGATGGACTCTCAACCACTGCGCCACCAGGGAAGCCCCCTGTCCTCATTTTTAAAAGATAGTGTTTCTAGATTTACAATCTTGATTAGCAGATTTTTTTCTTTCAGCATTTTAAAATGTTAATTTATCAAAAATTTATGTTAACATCATTTTTAAACGGTATTTTGATATTAAAATGTTTAAACATTTCAGTGTTTTAAAAATATTTTATTGTCTTCTAGCTTTTATTCATTTTTCTGGTGCAAAATCGGCAGGCTTTAAATCATTATTCCCCTTGAATGTCCCCTTTTTCTTGTATTAATTACTATGAAGATAGGAATATTAAACATCATGATATATTATTAAGATATAATTAATTAATATTAATATTATTAATATCTGTTGGTGGGCTGGTAGCAAAAGGGAACTTTTCCTTTTCTCTTCACACCCATCCAGGCTGCTTCACTCAAGTCCATACCAAATTGGCCGCTGGAAGCATGAGACTTTGTACCCTTGGTGTTGGAGAAAGAATAAAGAAAAGCAAGGAAGGCATGGTTAATTCTGTGAAGTGTCTGGGAAGATGAGCAATGAGAAGATGTTTAATGAGCTTGGAAAATGGTACTTGGGAAAAATGAAAGGGACCATGAAGTTAGCAAGACTTTGACATTGCTTGGGATGTTCCTATGGTCAGTTCGGAGGCTAAGGCGTCCATGCTAGAAACCTGACTGGTGCCCTTGCCTGTCTCATGCCCCGCATCCATACCAAACACCAAATCCACTGAATCATCCCCAAGAACCCCTCTAGTCCATGCCCTGTTCTTCTCCGCTCTACACCATCCTGATTCAGGACCACATTCTCTCCACCTGGAGAACTTGTCTCATTCTTTAAGGCCTTGCTTCTCAAAGTGTGGCTTCCAGACTGGCAACATTAGCATCTGGAGTCTTTCTTAGACAGGTAAGATCTCAGGCCCCACCCTAGACCCACCGATTAGGAATCTGCACATGAACAAGATCTCGAGAAGATTTCTATGCACATTCAATGTTTTTTTTATATCTTTATTGGAGTATAATTGCTTGACAATGTTGTGTTAGTTTCTGCTGTACAACAAAGTGAATCAGCCATATGCATACATATAACCCCATATCCCCTCCCTCTTGAGCCTCCCTCCCACCCTCCCTATCCCACCCCTCTAGGTGGTCACAAAGCAACGAGCTGATCTCCCTGTGCTATGCATCAGCTTCCCACTAGCCATCCATTTTACATTTGGTAGTGTATATATGTCAGTGCTACTCTTTCACTTCACATCGTTTTTTGAGGCAGAAACCCAGTGTGTACCCCTTTGCCTGGCAAAGTAATAAAGCTATACTTTTCTACTTCACTGCTCACCCCCCCCGCCCCCAGAAAAAATTCTACGGTCATACCACCCTGAATGCACTTGATCTCGTCTGCACATTCAATTTTGAGATGCATTCTTACAAGCTAGTGATTCTTGAACTTGTCTGCATATAACAATCACTTGGGGGGCATTAAAATAATTCTGGCCACACCCAGACCAATTAAATCAAATCTTTAGTGGGTAGAACCAGATATTGGAGTTTATTAAAATGCTACAGGTGATTTCAATGTGCAGAGAATCAGTGCCTTAGGACAGAGGTTCTCAAAATTGGCTACATGTTGCACTCACCTGGATATTTTGTGCAACTTCCTAAACCAAGCCACCCCCAGACCAGTTAAGCCCCGGGGTCTGGGGGTCCATGGGACATAGGCCTTCACATTTGTGAAACTTCTCAATTGACTGCACTGTGCAGTCAGAATTGAGAGCCAGTGCTTTAGGGCTCAGCCCAGGTGTCTCTCCCTCCTGGAAGCCCTTCATAATACATCCCCTCCCCCAAGGATGGGTCAGGAGCCCCTCCTCAGAATTCCCACAATGCTCTGTGCAAGCCTGCACTATCTCTCTGTCTAATGATCTATGATGTGTCTGTCCTCACCCACATCATTAAGCTGGAAGCTCCTAGAGAGTAGAAATTGCTTTACAGTAATTTTCTTTGTCTTCCATGTGTCTCCCACAATGCCTGGCATATAAAACGTACTTGAGAGTTTATTATTATGTTCATTGTTTTTATTCTTCTTCTGATCCTGAGGGTCTATGGTCAGGGCTGTGGTGAGGAAATCTCACTCTGGGGCAGTGGACATTTGAGGCAGGGAAAGTTGGGAGGCAGGCAGGGTAGCTAGGCTGCTGCGATGGTCCAGGTAGGAGGTGACGAATGACTAAATAAGTGTGGTGGCAAATGCAGACACAGGGAAGGGGCCCGTTGGGAAGGACATCATAAGGTAGAATAGGAGGTGTGTTACTTTGCTGAGTAACTGTAAATAAACAACAGAAATGTATTGTCTCATGGTTCTGGGGACTACAAGTCCAAGATCAAGGTGTAGGCAAGGTTGGTTCCTTCTGAGGTGTGAGGAAGAATTTGTTCCATGCTTTTCTTCTAGCTTCTGGTGGATCTCTGGCCATCCTTGGTGTTCCTTGGCTTGTAGATCATTGCTCTGTCAATCTCTGCCTTCATATTCACATGGTGTTCTCTCCAGGTGTGTGTCTGTGTCCATATTTACCCATTTTATAAGGACATGAATCATATTGGTTTGGGGGCCCATCCTACTCCAGCATAACTTCATCTTAACTAACTACATCTGCTACAACCCTATTTCCAAATAAGATCATATTCTCAGACACTGGAGATTAGGATTTCAACATGTGGATTTTTTGGGTAGTGGGAGGCCCAATTTAACCTATAACTGTAATATAAAAATTCTTGTGTGAACTGTGTCGTGCGCAAGGACTTGGATTTCAGGAATTTTTGTTTCTCCATTTTAGAGATAAACCAAATTTTTTGCTGTGAAATCAACACACCAGTTTCTAAGTTTTGGGCAAAATCATAACTTACGCAAGGGAACTCTGGAGATGTTGACAAAACTGGAAAAACTGTTGTCTCTAGCCAACTGGAGATCCATGTGAGCCAAGGGGAAGCTTGGGAAATGCAGGTGAACAATACATAAATAATGGCTCTGGGTTGTTTTTTTACTTGCTGTCTACTTTCACTGTCTAATTCACTCCTGATGCTTTTGGCAGACTTAAGGCCCTGAGATTTCACAAGTGAACATTCACAGGATGACTGAGAAGCATAGACATGATTTAAAATAACTGCATACATGCTCCTGACAAATTATAGAGGACTTAGTCTCCTGCCTCCCTCCCTCCCTGCTTCCTTTTCTTCCTTCCTCCTTCTCTTCCCTCCTTCCCTTCCTTCCTTCCTTCCTCCCTCCCTCCCTCCCTCTACTTCTTTCCTGTCTTTCTAGACTCAATTGATAACATCTGCTTTTGCTTGTTAATTGTTCTTTTGTGATTTCCTTTGTGGCAATTAACTGTAGTGGAGGTTTGGTAATTCGCTGCTATAATTAGAAACACCTTCTGATTAGAAGGGTGTTTCCCGTTCCTGCTTTAGGAGCTGTTGCTTGCATTCCCTTAAAAAAACACCTGTACTTGGCTGGTGGGGGGGGCTGCACACAATTCATAGCAGAAAAGAGGACTTCTGCTAACGGTGGCACCTTGCATCCTGCCTTCAGAATCCTCTCTTGCAGCTGCGACCAGAACTGAAAAGTGTGGAGGGTTGCTCTCGAAGTTAATACATCCCAGATCTCCCACAGGCCCCTTATGCATCTTTCCAGGCTGGAATCTGGACAGTGTTATTCTGGACAATTCAATGCCTGCCAAAAAGGGATCATCTCCCCTTTTTTTCCTTTTTTGGGGCAAAGGGACTTTCAGGAATTTATTATTTTTTTTTTAAATATAGTTTATGTTCCAAATGGGAACACCTGTAATCGCTTGTCAAAACAAAAGTTCAAAAAAAAAAAAAAACCCCAAACCCCAGAAACTCCCAAACCTTTGAATGGTCTTCTTTAAGATTCTCCATCTGCCTCCCCAGACAAAAAACAAAAACACACCAAAAAAACCCCAAATCAAACACACACACACACACACACACACACACACACACACACACATCCTTACAGGGTTGAAATAAAACCCAAGTGAGAATGTCCAACTGGAAATGGTTGCCTCCTGCTGACCTTATGCACGGGATCAGCGTGGAAGAAGTGGAGGGCTGTGTTTGTAATCCATTGTTACCAGAAGTCGTGCTTCTGGGAAGAAATAAAAGGGTCTTAAGTTGTGATTTGCTGTTCTGCTTTTTCAATCTTGATTCCTCCTTTGCTTCCTGCGTCTTTGATTTGCGGGCTTTGGATTTTGATCCCACGAAGGGGGCCTGCCTTCAAGGGAATAAGAGGAGTTTGGGAACGATCTTCCCGGTTGGATCGGTAACTAGCAGCTGAACTCCAACACCCCTGAAAACAGTAAGACTATTTTCGAAGCCTCCCCCTCTCAGGCCCCATGGCCAGTCCAGTGTGGACTCAGAGGTCCAGATTCATGTGTGGGGTTCTTCCAGTTTCCCCAGAAGTACTCTGGACACCCCAAACAAGCAACCATTTCATCTCCACTCCACCTCCGGATCTGAGGAGGGGGCTCTCTTTGACGTGGTTCAATTAAAATTGTTTTTTATTAAAAAGAAATCCTTGTGAGTCTGGTATTTTATTTCTTAATATATCTATTTTGGTTTTAGGACTACAAATGAGCTTTTCTACCAGATTTTTGATTAAAATGGTTGCTCCTGTACAGATGGTGCGTATGTCCCCTAAGACCTGGAAATAGACAGGTAGAGCTGACAAGCAGCAGATGTAGGGATGAAAAGAAAGCATTTGAATTATCATCAGACCTGAGCCGCCACACAGAAGGGGCTCAAGAACCCTTTGGCATCCATTTGGCATGACGGCTGCCTCAGATGCTTCTGTTCCGATGTCCAGTTTCCAGAGGACAGTTTTGTGAGGCTCCTGCCCTGCCCCAACTCCCTAGGTGCTGTAGACCCTCCTTCCTCAGACACAGGGGGTGGTTGTGTGACCACCTGGCTTCCTAGTAGGGGACTCAGTCTACCCGGCAGTAGGTTTGCTTTGCCCTTCTTACTTCACTCAGAGACTTGGAGCAGAGATATTGAAGCTGGAGGGCGCCCCCCTGCCACCCAGCCAATACCACCGAGCATCTAAGGTCAGATATAGCATGCTCCTGTTGTAGGCTTGTCAAGGAAACCTACACGTCTGGTGATGACTGCTAAGTCTCTTAACAACAAATGGAGGATGTTCGTGGACTTGGGAAGAGTAGCTTGCCCACGTGTGCACTCCCTAAATCTCTGACAATCCAGAGAGCTGGGACGAAAACGCAATTGGTATTGCCTCCCCCCTGAGGTTTCCTTCCATGCAATGATGTGAAGAGTAGGAAAGCAGGGCCCTCGTGGACTCTTGGACACCCAGTTGACTTACCGGGGTCACCGGGAAACCACAGGGAGAAAGGCACCTTGCCAGGAAATCTTGAGCAAGAAAACTCAATGGAAGCTCTTTTTTTCCACTTCAGACCTTCCTCAGAG
Organism: Lagenorhynchus albirostris; assembly: GCF_949774975.1. Taxonomy (NCBI): domain Eukaryota; kingdom Metazoa; phylum Chordata; class Mammalia; order Artiodactyla; family Delphinidae; genus Lagenorhynchus; species Lagenorhynchus albirostris. The sequence goes on along the minus strand of NC_083095.1, from coordinate 148,605,044 downwards.
AAAGAGACTCAGATTTGCCCAAGCTACTTTCCAAACTCAATTCTTCCCTCTCACTTCATCTATAATTCCTGCTTCTTCATGGAGACATATTCCTCTTGCTGACTGAGTTATGGTCTTTACATTTAAATCCCTCAACCCACTTCACTTCTACTCAAAATCTCAAACACAAGATATTTCCAGACATACGTGTCTACCTCCAGTGCCATTTGGAAGATCAAATGTTCTCAAATATATTTAGTTTAAAATTTCCCTCTCATTTAAGTGGCATGCATTTTCCCCCTTAGTCAGTACTCCTCACGGGTTGGTGTAGCCAGAATTCTAGGAAAAGTGCTAAAATCTCAACAGCATCTGTGTTGTTATTGCACAGACCTAAGTTCAAATGTGAGCTCTGCCACCACAGAGCTATGAGGCTAAAGCTCTCAGAGCCTCAGCTGTCACATCAGAAAACTGAAAATAATAATAATACCCCCGTCACAGTGGTGTTGAAAGGACTAGGTGAAGATGATGAACGCTGTTTCTAGTATGGTATCTGCTATGTCTGAAGTCCTAAGCAATTTGAGTTCCTCTATTTTCTTTGAAAGAACAAGCTTGCTAAACGCATAAAGCACCCCACCATTACCGCCAGCAAGAGTCTGTTTAATTTTGGGATAGAAAACTCATTGAAACCAGTAGTTTAGGGACTTGGCACATTTTACATAAATAAATGAGTTTGGATTATATCCTTATTTGCTTGAAATCCAGCTGTTATCACTGTTGTTGGGCCCGAGTCTTTGTAAAATAAATGAAGGACTTATACTGAGGAAGAAATGTGTGAAGAAAATCTGTGATCTGGATTTTAAAGCAAAAGACCAACCTTGAATTAAATATCAAGATCTGATATATAACATTTGCATTGTTCCACTCAGGAGTCTCATAGACTTTCATCTCACTTTATTCAAATTTCCATAGGTCTATAATAGTCCTTCCTTCTCTCATCCAGTCTTGAATCCCCATCAAAGATCTTAGTAATAATAAACCTAAGTTAGAGAACTGTCATGAGGATTAAATTGTGTAACGGCAAACACTTATCTGGCATGTAGAAGTCATCAGCAAATGTAGCTCTAATTATTTCTGCAACTTGTAATAGAAGGTGAAGAAAGCAGAGGTAGAGTGTGTTAAATGTATTTTAACCTAAAACTGCTCTAAGAATAAAGTCTATTGAAAAAAGTATCTAATGTGAAAAAAAAGTCTAATAGAAAAGTGATGATGCTCAATGGAGATTTATGATTTGTCTGACTCTTTCCTAAGTGAAAAGTTATGGCCAAATGAGTTCCAGGAATAAGACTTATTTCAAATAAGATTATTCAGTTTCTTCACATCTTTTCTAATCATTGGATTAACTGGAAAAAAAAATCTCATTTTGATTTAATCAAGTATGGGAATAAAACCCACAGTTATCATACTGTCCAGGAGATTGCAAGTCTTGAATATCTAGGTCAAATTAAGAGTCTGTATTCTTAATCCTTTTGCTACACCCCTGAGGGTTCTGCACTTATGACTTTATTGATCATTTAACCATGTTAGGCCTCAGTTTACCCATCAGAAAGATTAGGGGTCAGACAAGCAGCCTCCCTAGTTCCTCATGACACTGAGATTTTATGCTCTTGTGAAGAGTTCTTAAGTGTGCATGTCTAGTTGCGTTGGAAGAGGAGACATATTTTGGGTGGGGGTCACTATATAGGGTCTTTTTCAGACATGAACATGCTGGGTGCTTGTGACCCCTAGGAGTTAGATCTCTGGAATTTGTAAGTACCACAAAGCAGTCAAGTCCCCTTTTGCTCTCCCAAATATCCACCAAGTCCCCATGGATCTGTCTTCCTCAGCACCTTCTCTTTTCCTTTGTTCTCCTGGTATCTGGGCTGTGAATGACTAGGTGACCTGACCCAAGTACCTGCTTCCTGACACTCTACAAAGGCAGCCTGTGAGACGGGCTCAGGCTCTATCTTGACCTGACAGATCCTTGTTCCAGGAGCTGGGGTAGCTTTGGAGGCTTTGGCTGTTAGCAGAGATAACTCCTGCCCCAGGCCCCTAACTAAATGTGGTTCCTCAGTGAAAGATGGAGACAGGTGGAGGGGGAGAAACTCAACAGAATCTAAATTCTTTATCCCAGTCAGATCTGGGATAAAGCAGAGAAGAGAGCTATGCAGATTGCTACAATAATAGCCCCTATGAACACGTATCTATGATATCCATGCCCTGTGTAGGTACCAACCCATGTGTATCCATGTCTTCCCATGTTGCTTTGGGCTTGGCCAAATGACTTGCCATGGTCAATTGGACACTAGTAAACATGACATAAGCAGAAGTTTGATAAGTCCTTGTGTTTGGGACTTGCCCTCTTGGTACTCTGAGATGATACAGAAAGAGAATCCCAGGAATCAGCATCCACAGTCTGGCTGTACTAGACCATCCCACCCCAGCTGGGCCACTAAATGTCTGCAGACATGAACAACCCCAGGAAAGATCACAAAAGAATGGCTCTGCTGAGCTCAACCCAAGTTGCCAACCCACAATATTGGGAGCAAAAATGACTGTTTTGGGTGGTTTTTTTAATAAAGAAATTGATATTAGAGCTGATCAGCCCAGGCCTCTGCCACCCTCTCCCTTGTCAGCTCCCTCTTTGTTTGTGATGATTTATATGCTCCTCTTCTGTGCTCCCAGAATGCTCTGTGCCCATCACTCACTATACTACATTCGTTTGCTTGTCCATTTCTCTCCTTGGTCTGAACACCTCAAAGGCAAGGACTGCCTCCCTTTCAGCTTAATACTCCCAGGGTCTAGAGCAGAAAGTTGGTGCTCAATTGGACAAATGGAGAAAGGGGTCATGAGGCACAGTCATTTGTTCACATCACAGAAGACTTGTGGTGACTGACATAGCCTTGACCCTGAAGCCTTTCCAATGTGCCAGCTTGCTATGCAGCTGATGGATGGTCCACCAAGTTAAGCTGTGGAGCTAGTTATGGCAGTCAGTCAGGACCCTCCCTCTGAACCTCACCCAACTCCCATTTTGCCTCAGTTTCCACTCGCTCTTGCTTTAAGTTCTTTTGAAACTCCTAGCCTGGGTTGCTAATTCCTGTTTAGGTCATGGCCCTCACCAGTGACTTGCCATCTGGCCCCAGCTCATTTGGGGCCTCCTGCAGCAGGACACGAGCTCCATCCTCTGCCCCTCACCTCATCCAATTCCCCATCCCTCCCTGTGCCCTGACCTCTGGGACTTGGCGAGGGATTGTGTAGGGGCAAAGTCCACAGGTCGCCGTGTTAAGTGGCTTAACCAAGGGAAGAGGAGGGATGCAGACACAAGAGAAGACAAGGGCTGCTGTGTGCTCTGGACTCAGCTCTGTTTTATTTCTCTTTATTATATTAATATTTTTTCCTTCTTTGTCATGACAAAAAATCCCTTAATCTTATTAGGTTGCTTTATTTGAATGGTGACCTAACATAATATCAACATGGAAGACTATCCCAAGGTTAAAACTAATAAATGGCTATAGAGTTGTTCTGTGTTATGGGTTGGAACGCCCCACTTTGGTATTTGTCTCTAAAGGAGGCAATGGTTTTGCATCCAATCAGGCTGAGAATGTCCAGGAGCTGATGGAATCCCTCTGGAACATTGAAGGATGTGAATCTGACCTCATTTATACTAACATCATCTATTATCATTTCTTCAGATTCAAAGATTATGAAAAAATCTCATAAATGATTGATTTCTCTGGATCCATTGCAAATATATCTGTATAACTCCACATAAGAAGATGGTAATTTACATAAATACCCTCTCCCCAAAGACATACATAAAAAATAATATCAACAAAGTAAACCAAGCCAAACAAATGTGTTTTATTTCAAAACTTTAAGTTCTTTCAACTTGAGGTTTGTAGAATTAAAAGGAAGAGAGGATGTTTAAAATGTTTTCAAAGACAAGTCTTTTCTAAAAGTTTTAATTTAAGGCTTGTTATAATCTTAATAGTTCCATGGATCTTTAAAGAGACTGGATTTATTATTTATTTGAAACAGGGTTGAAAAAGTATTCTGCTGATTAAAATAACAATTTCCATCACAAAAGCTGAAACATTTGCTAGCAACTGCTAGCATTTACTTGGCATTACTATGGGCTAGACACTGGCTAAGCACTTCAAATGCATGGTTTCATTTCATATTCCCAATAAGCTGAATAAGTAGATATGAATATCCTCTTTTTAGACATAGGGAGTCAGCCTGAGAGGTTAAGTAACTTGCCCAACTTCATTGAGACAGTAGTAGCAGAGCTTGGATTTATAACTGGCTTGCAGGAGTCCAAAGTCCATTAGCTCCTGTCACTTCCCCAAATTACAGTGAACAATCTTTGGAAAATCTGTATCATGCTGCAAGGGACAGATGTGCTGCTTAAGGAAGACACACCAGACTTCTAGAATAACTGGAAGTTTGAGAACTGTCCTCTGTCCTGTGTGAGGTATAGTGTTTGTGGCAAAGAGAGCAATTGTCCCCCACAAATTCATAGGCCTGTCAACAGTACAAAATTCTCCCTGGGAAGTGACTTCCCAGGCAGGGATGTTGCTTAGTTCCCCTATGAGTGGGAAAGATGTTAGTGGCACCAAGGTGGCAGTGATGTGTTTAAGCAGTATTTATGCCTCCTACCTACCTGTTGGAAGGTGTCCCCAGGCAGGCTTGGAAAGAACATGTAGGAGCCACCTACTGGGTCCCTGCACAGGCCTCTCTGGTCCACCCCAACCAGTGTCAGAGATATTGAAGTGTTCAGTGAGTGAGGACTACCTTTCCATTGTCAAGCCATCACTATTTGGGGTGTTCTTTGCTACAGCAGTTAACTAACATACCCTAACAAGAAATATACTTCTCTTTGAGTTTCTTTCAGGAGTTAAGGGTACAGTGTTAACTGCAGTGAAGTTGTCAGAACAGCTGGAAAGAGGGGCGATGTGCATCTTCACTTCCCCAAAGGATTTTCCAGTTTTCTAGTTAAGAAGAGCTGTGTTAATGGCCAGACTTATTTTGACTATGAGCCTGGGATGAGAGGTGATGCAGAAAGGGTCCGTGGGGGTTGAGGGGAGGCCTGAGTCTAGGGGCAGTGAGGTCCAGATTTTCCTCTTTTCTCTGTGGCCCCTTCAGCACATTTTCAATTATATGAGACTCCAAGGAGACAAATAGGAGATAACTTCAGATCAAGAGAAAAGCGAACTCAAGTCGATGTCTCTAAAATGAGGGAGCAGGGGTACCCTGAATGCATGATTTTTTGAAAGGGTTTAACTTGATGTCTGGTCACACTTCCTGGACAAGGTATATTTGTCTTTCTGTTTTCAAAAGCCTTGGGTTCTCCTCTGTAAAGAAAAAGATTAGGAGCACATTTTTTCCCCCTCCATAACATAAACCTCAAATCTCTCCCCTTCCTTGTAAGGATGTGCTTTTCTGGCACTGAGGTGACTGAATATTGATTCTGTTAAGAATGGAGAATGTCTCTCTGCTTAAATAGTGCAGTTCATCCTCCCTCCAGGTCTCCACGTAACTTCTATTATATTTTCTGAAAATCAATGGAATTAAACATGCCACGTATGGTTTATTGAATTTCCTCTAAAGAATAAATGACAAGAAAAATTATTTGGTCCTATATCCTAAAAAATATATAGTTGGATATTCAGTTTGGGAGAGAAATAAAGCTAATTGTTTAAACATCACTTAATGAGAGCACTGTTTTCCCATTGCAGTGGTGGGAATGAATACATCTTCATTCAATAATGGAAGATACTGAGAATCACTTAAAGCAGTCTGTTGAAGTAACTGCATGAGATCTACAGCCATTTCTCCTTGCAACAATTAAGTTCATGTCATGTTTATTTCAGAGAATAAGACCGGACCACCTATATAATAGAAGTCTATTTTCTACTGTGTAGTTAATTTGTTAATGAAAATAGTACTTTATTCATTGATCTCAGAAATAAATCCCTGAAATTTTGATTCCTCTGTCAGGGAGAAAGTTCCTTGATCTTAAGAGAGAGCAAAGGGGAGCCAGCCTTTTTCTCCATAGACACCAACAAGGAAGATGACTCTTGGTAGCCATTTTTTCACCACGAGTGAAATTCGTCTTAAAAGGAAGCCAGTCCTATCGACAGCAGAGAGGAGAATCCTGGGCAGCAGAGTTTCTCAACCTGGACACTGTTGACATTTTAGGTCAGATCATTCTTTTTTGCACAGTCCTGAGCATTGTATCATCTCTGGCCTCAATCCAGTAGATGCCAGTAATATCCCCAGCTCCAGTCATGACATTCAAAACTGTGTCCAGACATGGCCAAATATCTCCTTCGGGGGCGAAACTGCTCTAAAGCAGGACTGTCTAGTAGAAATATAATGTGAATCACATATGTATGTAAAATTTTCTTGGAACCACGTTAAAAACAGAAAAAGAAAGAGGTAAAATTAATGTAAAGAATATCTTTTATTTAACCTAGCTTATTCAAAATAGAATTTGAATATATAATCAATATAAAGTTATTATAACATATTTTGCATTCTTTCTTTTTAGACAAAGTCTCTGAAATCCAGTGAGTATTGTATGCTTAAAACTTATCTCAGTTCTCACTGGCCATATTTTAAGTGCTCAATGGTCCAATATGGACAATTCAGATCTAAAGTAACCAACAGAGGGACTTGCCCTACCTCTAGACTTCTAGCTCATTGTGTTATTAAATTTCCTTTTTTAAAAAAAGACCAATTTGGGGCTTCCCTGGTGGCGCAGTGGTTGAGAGTCCACCTGCTGATGCAGGGGATGCGGGGTCGTGCCCCGGTCCGGGAAGATCCCACATGCCGTGGAGTGGCTGGGCGCGTGAGCCATGGCCGCTGAGCCTGCGCGTCCAGAGCCTGTGCTCCGCAACTGGAGAAGCCAAAACAGTGAGAGACCCATGTACCACAAAAAAAAAAAAAAGGCCAATTTGGGTGGTATTGTCTGGTCCTTCTTACTGAAAATATCCTAAATATAAGCCCATATGACCCTTCCTGGTAAGGCATTAAAAAACTCAAGATATCTCCATTAGCATGTCTTCTTTGTTACGCTGGCTTTGGCCAGTAGTGAGTTTTAGAGTTGTGTGCTGTTAAGGAAGCAGGGGCATCTGACTGCATGCCCAGTGCCTGCAGACTCATGAAGGCCTTTCTTGTCCATGGGCTAGGCTTGCTTCTCTGCATTTTCTTGAGTCCTTTGGTCATGGACTTCGTCGTCTGATGGCCACGTCCTGGCTTCTGCCTTCTGCATGTGCAGTAGTTCCTTGCTTGGGGCTCCCTACCATGGGCTCAGCTCAGGGTGTCTCCCAGAGACAGGAATAGTGGAGACACATGAGAGATAGAAATTCTCCTCAAGCTTGGAATGGGCAGAATCAAAGCATCTTTGCTGACTACAGCTGGGAATTGCAGTAAAACCAAAGGAGGGAATTCTTGGTGAGTCGTCAAAATCAGAAACGTATAGAAAATTTATAAGGAAACTGTTTCAGGAGATTTTTTTTTTCCCTGATGTAGCAGGCTTGCATAATTGAAACCGCTTTGGTTTTAAAACCAAGGGTTTTGCTCTAGAACTAGAAACGTTAGAAAAGTCATATAGCATATCCCCACCCCTTTCCCATTTTACAGATGAGAAAACTAAAGTCTAGAGAAGTTAGGGAACTTGCCCAAGTCTATGCAGTGTTAGTAACAGATTCAGAACTGTAACCTGTTCTCCTGGCTCCTCAAGGGTTTCTACCTCAAACTGCTGCCTTCTTTATTTATTTAGAGTTTATTCAAATATATTCCATGCTCCCCCATCACCAGGTGTTGATATAAAATTAAACTTTTCCTTTTGAAATACTTTTAGACATACATAGAAGTTCCAGAAATAGCACAGTATTTTCATATACTTCACCTGGCTTCCTAATAACATCTAACATAACGATAGCACAGTTATCAAAACCAGGAAGCTGACACGGCAGAACGCTATTAACTACAGATCTTAATCAGATTTTACTGGTTCTTACATGCACTCCTTAAAAAAAAATTAGTGTAGGTTCTATGAAATTTTACCACACTTGTATAACCACCACCACCGCAATCAGGACGGAGAACCATTTGATGATGCCCCCAAAACTTCCTTGACCTCTCCGCAGTCATAGCCTCTCCTCAGTTTAACTCCTAACAATGAACTGTTCTTCATCATTATAATTTCATCATTCTGAGAATGTTATATAAAAGGAAGGATACAGTAGGCACCCTTTTGAGACTGGCTTCTTTCACTTAGCATGGTGTCCTGGAGAGCCATCCAATTTGTTGCGTGTATCAATAATCTGCTCCACTTTATTGCTGAGTAGTATTCCATTGTAAGGATGCACCAGACTTTGTTTCTTTTTCGGCCCCTCTACATGGCTTGCATGACCAGGGATCCCTGGTTCCCCGACCGGGGATTGAACCCGTACCCTCGGCAGTGAAAGCACAGAGTCCTAACCGCTGGACGGCCAGGGGATTTCCCTCACTGGACTTTGTTTAACCAATCATCCACTGAAAGGCATTTGGCTTGTTTTCAATTTTTAGTGATTTCTGAAAATAAGGTACTACAGATATTTCAAATCCACTTTGAGTCATTTTCCAGTGCTGTAGGCTGGGTTTTAAAAATTATTTTCCTGCCCTAACTCTTAGTTTGTAACAATCTTTAACTGGATGGCGGGGACAAAAAAGAAGAAAGAAACTCAGGCTGAAAATGGTTGATTCACCAATCTGGGTCATGCTAATGATGAAATTCGATTGATTGAGGGGCCATCTCACTAGCGAAGAAATTTATCACTAAGGTCAGTGGTTCTTACAGAGGGTCCCTGGGCCAGCATCATCATCACCTGGGAACCGGTCATAAACTTAAAATTTCAGGTTCCAGCCTAGATCCACTTAGTCAAAAACTCTGTGGGTTGACCCAGCAATCTGTGCTTTAACTTTCTGAGAACAACTCGGTAAGGTAACAGCTGAGAGACTTCATGTTTTCACCAAAAGGGAGGCTAGGTCTGCATGGCTGGGTGTGGGAAACTGTGTTTCTACTGGACTGGAGGGGCAGTGGTCTGAATTTCATGTATTTCTCTTTTCCTTTTTTTTTTTTTTTTTTTTTGGCAGAGATTGCCTGGTGGGTCCAAATATTATAGTACATTTTGGAACAACCTGTGTTTTAAATGTTTCCATTTTCCCACTTAGACAATGTAGGACGTAGGATGTGACTTCAGATGCACAATGGAGACGTGGTGTCCGTCAAAGGAAGTAGCCCATGGAGAGGCCGATTTAGATCACTGGATATTTCTCATTTGAGTGAATATTCTCATAACACAAAAAGGCTCTTCTATGGAAGGGCCTTAGAGCATTAGATGTACCAGGCTTAGAAGATTTAATAGAATAAGACCCATCCTGGCCTTGGGCACAGCTGAAAAGCAGGAGATGCTGCCTTTGTGGGCTTGTTTCTGATTTGGGATTCTCTCCCGTCCCCTGACCCCTTGCAGGAGTCCTGTGAGTTTTCCACCCCACCCCCTTGCCTCACATCCCTCAGAGCTTCATCAGAACTTGTACTTTTCTGGGCAAGTCATTTTAGGCTCTTTCCTGTGCCGGGTGACACTGGATTAATTAGACAAGCGAATCCTTCAACTTTGTTATACACTTAGCAGGTTATCCCAAAGACAGGCTGTCACTCCGCTACATACTCCCCACTTTTCTTTGGGAATGAAGCTATTACAGCATGACAGTAAATGGTCGGTATTTCAGACATGCTGCAGGAGCTATATGGGTGATAGTCTTCCCATCGGAGTTATTTGAAATCGCTTCAGAGGGTGCCAATTGGTCAGATTTCTATAAATAGTTCTTTGGGACGTCTAGGATTTGTGCGTGTGCGTGTGCGTGTAGTCGGGGTTGCGCTGAGTGTAGTGGAAGCGCTGGATGCTCCATGTAGTACGTGACAAGACCGTCCATCTTCAGGTGTGATGTTTAGAGCAAGTTTCTGTTTCAAGTTAAAAGTTAAAGGCTCTGGTCAAGCTAATCCCAATCCTTTCTTTTCATTTTTTTCCCCTCTAGTGCTTTCTGTTTGATTTCAATCACTATTACTTTTGAATTCCTTCTGCTCTGTCAAAAAGAAAATACTCACAACTTGGCAGCCTTCACAATTCCTACTCTGAAAGGTTTTCTTCCAGGCGCGGCATGGGGGCTGAGGGTTAGGTTGTTTAACTGTAAAGACCAGCACATCGCAGTGGCCGGAAGCATGGCGGGATGAGGGACCATCGCGCTGCCTTTATCCTAATTCCTGAATAAACTTTTTTTTTAAAGACTCTTTGTGTTTCCTGTGAATCCCAGCTCTACTTTTGCCCCTTTCCCCAGAGCACGGAGAGAATAGAAGGGCAACGAATCAAGGAGCTGCTTCGTAGGGCAAGATTCTAATTTCTTTCTGTGAAGGCTGCCCTGAAATTCAAAGAAGCATTATTATTTCATCCAATTTAAAAGTCTGCCCGGTGCTGAATGGGCAAGCACCTAATTTCACCTTTGGAGGCAAATGGGAAGCTTTTTGTGCTGAAAGAAAGGAGAGGAGAAAAGAGGATTCTGGAGGATAATTGAATGGAAATCCCTTTAAGGTGCCAGAAAACTGCTCACATCCAGAAGGGATGAAACAAGGTCAAAATATATTTGTTAAAAGTGTGGGGCATGAAAGCCTTAATTATTTCTTTGGAAAGTCGTGTCTTTTAAAGACTTAAACAAAAGCTTCAAGAAGGTAGAAGCTGAGAGAAATTGCCCATGGCTTTAGAAAAGGTGGTGTCAAAAGGAAAGCAATTACTGGTGAACAATAGTATATTAACAGGGGTTATTCTTCCAGACTGGGGACCCCTGCATTGGGGTTGGGATGAGATGTGGTAAAAGATGGCCTGGTGGTCTGCCCTGAAGTGGGAGGGAGAGGGTACAGGGTCGATCTTACTGTGCAGGCTGAGAGGGGCTTGCTGACTAAGGAGCAGAAGAATAGTCTTCACTCCTTATATTCTAAGGAAATCATTATTCTCTTGGAGCAGAATGGCGAGCTGTTGTGAATGCTTTCTGGATTACACAGATGTGTATTCTAATTTCGAATCCCTCAGTCACCAGCTTTGTGATTTTAGGCATTTTCCTTTATCCTCCTCTTCCTCATTTGTAAAACGGGGAAAATCTGACCTGCCACAGATGGTAAAAGTGAAATTAGGTGATGCTGCGTCCTGTATGAAACAGATGCCCCAGAGGTGTCAGCCCTTCAATGGCTTGCCTCTCCTCCGCTTGCCTGCCTCCTGTTCAGGCTTCCCGCAGCCCTGCGGGCTCTTGCTCGTGAACTCCCAATGAGTGCCCCCGCCCCACCCGCGCTGTGCTAGCCCTACATGCCTCTCGTCAAGTCTGCTGGCTAGTCCCAGGGACAGTCACCCTCTTGTCATCTCTCCCTCCAGACCCTTAGCTACCTGTGCTCTGGTTTCTCTGGGGGAGTTTTCTGAGTAGTGAAGAATCCAGAATCACCCCCAAGATTAGCAGAGTCCTAGCGGGAGTTTGCATTCCTGCCACCTTCATATTTACTGAGTTACAGGGCAGTACTTTTCTCCAGGGAAGGGGGTGCCATGGCTGAAACAATGCACACTGTGCCTTTGGACAGTGATACGTCAGACAGAACTCCCCCAGGAGTGTTTTGATTTGTGTATTTTTTCTGTTCCGCGATTCAGACAGGAATGCTAACTGGTTCCTCGTCAATTGCTTTTCACGGCAGGAACTGAATGTCTGGCAGGAACCTTCTCTCCTCTTACTGATGGACGTGACCGTCTCAGACCTGGGGCCCACACTGTGGGCTGGGTTCTGGTCTAACTCCGCTGTGGATTAACGTGGGGCAGTAGGATCGGTGGGGGTAGGTAGAGTGGGGTTGGGGAGCCCCTTTAAAAGTAGCTAGGAGACCTCTTTGAAAAGATTACCAGGCCTTGTTAAAAACATGCACACGTGGGGCCGTCAAGTTCATGGGTGGAAAGATTTCCTGAGGGCTTCAGAGCACGTGGTCAGCAACACTTTCTAGGAGACCATTAATTCAGGGACGCGATCCTCTACCTCGTTTGCTCATTGGGAAGAGTTTCCATAGCACATTCAGGCTTTTTGGGCATTGGTTTTCCTTGTCTCTCCTTAGAAAGTTGAATACAGTCCGCCTTTTTCTGACAAGAATTGGCAAGAAGTAGCAACTGTCTCCTCCTTTCCCAACGGATCCAGTAAAGGAGGATTTCTGGGTGATTTGACCTTTCAGTTCACTTGGGGTGGCTACTCATGCGCATGATCTGAGATATGAACACAAAACTTGTCCTTGTGGAACCCTGGATGTCATGGTACTTAGGTGTTGGACATCTTTGCAGAGGAAGTTAAGGGTATTAGAGCAGCAGCAATGGCGACTATGTCCCCCCTTTCGGGGCCCAGGGGATATACATTTTCAATTCCCTGCCCGATCGTCTCTTCCTAAATTGATAGAACTTGCTTCCTGAGGCAGATGCAAGCACTATGTGAAAAACTAGAATTTTCTTCCTTCCAGAGCTTCCTCCTCCCGGAAGTGTTCAAGCCCTAGGGCACATATCAGTGAGATCAGAGCTGGAATTCCTGCGTTCTCAGGAGGTTAGACAAACCAAGATAAGGCTTCCCAGATCTGGTTACTCACTCATCTAATCACCTTGGGAGCCTGTTGGTGATATAGCTACTCGTAGACCTCAAAGTCTACACAGAATCAAGATCTGTAAGGGCGGGGCCTGGGCATTTGCATTGATGTATACCTCCCAAGGTATATCTCTTGAGAAGTATGGTCCTAAATTCCCTCTTCATCTAAGACCCTAATACAGTAAGTCCCCTACATATGAACCTTCAAGTTGCGAACTTTCAAAGAAGAGAATGTGCGTTCAGGTGTGAGTGACATTGCAGGCTGTCCCCAGTCTCCTACTGCTGATGACACTTCAGCTCTACCATCTCCCACTTCCTCTCCCTCCTCCAGTCAGTAACTCTTCTTGCCTGTTCACTCGATGCCAGCCCCTGGATGCCAGCTGTTGTACTGTACTACTGTACCTTTCAAGGTACTGTACTGTGAGATTAAAAGTGTTTTCTACTTTTTGTGCTTGTTTGTTTTTATGTATGTATTATTTATGTATTGTTTTTATCGGTTTTTATGTATTATTTGTATGTATTATTTGTTTTTATGTATTATTATTTTCTGTATTACGTATTCTTCACAGCGTGAAGAGTATTATAAACTATTACAGTACAGTACTATATAGTGTTAGCTGAGTACCTAGGCTAACTTTGTTGAACTTATGAACAAATTGGACTTACGAACGTGCTCTCGGAACGGAACTCGTTCATATGTAGGGGACTTACTGTGATACCAAATTTTGAGCAAGACCATTCTCTGGCTAGATTTCTTCATGAATGCTTGCCACCTGAGACGCCCTCCGAGTTTAGAACTGCTTTGTCAGTTACCTCTGGGACGTCCCTTGTGCATGCACGTTCCTTCACACTGTCCCCTGTCCGCCCCCCTTTTCATTGCTCCCTCTTCCCTTCTCTGCACTTCCCTCTGCTTTCATGGTTTCCCTCCTTTTGTCTCTCTTTCCAGGGTCAGCTTAGTTGTCTATCTTCTTGACTACCTGCCCACCCCCTTTGTGATATCAAACACCTTCACATCTGTAGGTCAGAACCCCCAAGTGCATCGTTTTCATGTAGCTCCCACAAGTCTGACCTCTAGAAATACAGCTGGCCAGGTCCTGGGTTGCATGTAGGAACCAGCACAATGAGAATGACCTCTGAGGTGGCTGGCAAGTGTCTGAATTTTCTCTCAAAACCAGGGAGAGAAGAGTTGGCTTCTTGTTTTCACGGGTTGTATTGAACTTTAGTTCACATGTCCATTAGCATAAAAAACTCTATAATCAGAAAGTCCCTGTTTGTTACTTTCTCTGAGAACTTTAAATATAGGGCGGTTTGGGTCACAAATGTCAGTAGTAAAAGGAAGGACACAGAGGCTGTCACAGATAAACTGGGGTGTGGATCTGGTGCAGGAAATCAAGACACTTTGTTTTGTCATTAGAAACAGATACAATAATGTCATTTCCATGAATGAGTCATTTACTTGCTTAATTCATTTTTTCATCAAACACTTCTTGAATGCTTACCATATGCCAAATACTGAGGGGATACAGAGAGAAAGAGAGAGAGAAATGAACTTGTTTCCTGCCCTCAAAGATGCAAGCCTGGTAAAGTGGGTGAGACAGATGAATAGACAATTTTAAGGCACAGAGAATGTGAAAGTGTCAGTGGCGTCAACACGGAGAGACCCTAACCAGCATGGGATGTGGAGGTGGTAAGGATGATCTTGTATCTGGATATCCATTCTCAGAGCTTGGTGGCACATGGCCCTGTATGACACTCTTGCCTAAATGAACCACACAGGACATGGTAAGGTCCCTACCCTTCCCTTCCCTTTGTTGGAACAAATAGTATCTAATGCAGAGTCTCAGATGCCTCTGGGGTAGAGGAACCATTGATGGCAGCCATGACGACGTCACCAGCACTTTTCTCTCTTACTTGGTCTCAAGGTACATGTGACTAACAAGTATTTGTATCAGTAAGATCTAGGAAAATTTTTGCTCACAATTAGCAGAACAGTCTACAGGAAATTCCTCTCTTTTTCTATAAATGTATTCAGTAAGATTTTGAAAGCTGCTAAGGCTTCTGAGTGATTCAGCCATTATTATGACCCTGCTGAAAATGGACCAGGCTGGCAAAAGACCTGCCTCTAAAATGCTGATGCCATTTTCATGGGTCTTCAAGCCTGAAGTTAATCTGGATTTTGGTTGGTTGTTTAGGAATGACGATGGATTTATGCTCACTCTTGTACGGTGTCTTGGTCAGTTTTGGTTGCTGTAACAAAATACCACAGACTAGGTGGCTTATCCAATAGACATTTATTTTCTCATAGTTCTTGAGGCTGGAAGTCTGAGGTCAGAGTGCCAGCATGGCCAGGTTCTGTTCCTGGTGAGGGCTCTCTTCCTGCCTTGCAGATGGTCTTCTAGTTGCTGATTCCTCACATGGTGGAGAGAGAGTGATCTCTGATCTCTTCATTTTCATGTAAATGCATGAATCCCGTGAAGAGAGCTACACCTTCATGACGTCATTTAAACATAATTACCTCCCAAAGACTCTACCTCCAAATACTATCACACTGGGAATTAGGGTTTTAACATATGAGTTTTAGAAGGACACAAATGTTTAGCCCATAACATGGTTTCTACCTGGTTCACCTAGGAGCACTCTCTGAGATGTAGGGCATAGGTGAGCAATCTGCTTGTTACCAAACTAAACTCTACGGTGGAATGGTCAACGTCAGTTGTCTGCCGCAGACCCAGGAGTGAGGGAGAAGATGAGGGGAAGAAGACAGAAGGACAGAGATTATCTGTCTTCATAGAGTAATGGGGAGATGGGCATGCAGTCACTGGAATCACTGAGCTGGTCCACTTGAGCAACCTGACTTCTGAATTTACTCTTTTTAGTACCATCTGTAACCAATGGCCTTCTATGAGTTAGTGCAGTGTAGGGTGGAGGGGCACAGATAGTTATACAAATGATATGGAACTGGCTAGGGATTGACCTGGGGGGATTGAAAAGATGGTGGTTTATATTCTACATCAGCTCTGACAACTTGTTGCCACCACGTCCTCATTCATGTAAATGGGACAAAAAATGTGGGCTCAGTTTCCAGTTACCTGAACAAAGAGGAGTGATAGAGTGTAGTGATTCTCAGAAGATTGTCCACATGAAGGTTTCTCCAGTATGTGATAACATCTTCTTTAGTTTGTGACAAAATGTGCAGAATATATAGTTGGCTCATTATTCAAATGAGGTGAATTAATCCAAAACTCTCCAGACACTTCCATTTCTGATGACACACTTCCTCTGATGTATTTCTTCCTGCCTAAATTCAAATCTCTGGCACACACTAAGATTCAAAACACCCTTGCCATGCCCCCTCACCCTTGTTCCCCCTAATACTGTAGGCTGTAGGAAGGGAGAGAATACACACACACACACACACACACACACACACACACACACACACACACACACCTTTCTTGGTAAGAGAAATATCTTTGTTTACTTTTTTGGTGATAATGTATCCTTCCTTAAATGAAATGCTGTGATGGCAGACGGAAGTGTCTGAGCACATCTGAGGGTTCTCCTGAGAGTTTTTAATGAGGGGCTAAGGAGCTTCCCAGAAAAGAGCTCCTTCTAAGGTTCCAAGGGAACAGAGAAGTATGCTTGGCATCATTACCAAGCTTCAGCCATTGGAAAGAAGCCAATACGTGTACATGACCCAATGACTATCTTTAGATTTATCTATGGTCCGGTACCCTCAAGGACCCATGTCTGGGTCTTTCCATGGCAAAGGGCTGTGTGTAAAGACTAAAATAGATTTTTCACTAAAAAAACCTCAGTAATCTGTGTCTCTCTGATATGCCTCCAGCAGTATTTAACACAAAAAGAGGAAAGCACATTTTCTTTTAATTTTCTGACCAGGTGGAAGGGTCCAATGGAGACGGTTCTACCCAGTAGGAGTGGCAGTGATGGCTGGCAGGCCTGATGGTCCACCATAGAGAAGGTACCCAAGGTGATGATGGACAGGAGTGGCTCATCTGGGGCCAGAGGGCACAGGCAGGATACATTGAAGGCAGCTGGCAGAAAGTGGTGGCTTCAATTTTGGACATCTCTGAAGAGGTAAGGCCATGGTCAGTCATGTGTTTTTTTGGGGAGCACATGTGATAGACTTCTTGGGTCTCCCTAAAATAGTCGGGAGCCCTGGCACATCAGATGTGAGTAGGAAATAATAGCTATGTCCTAGTATTATTATTGACATGAACATATTTTATATGCAGAGCCCATGTGATCTATGGGATGTGATAGGTACAGAAGAGTTGCTTGCCATTCACCACTAACTCTAATCTGGAGTTTTGGAGGAGGTGAGATTTCAGGAGAGTTTGGAAGATGGCCATTATACGGGTTAGCAGAAGAACGGATCTCCATACCACAAGTGTTGTTCTGAGGAGTACTAACTTTTCATCAGTCTGAAGCTCTGTGCTGATCCAGACTGTGTATTTCTCAGTATTGTTTGTTTTGGAGACTGTTAGAGATGATTCATTCAATATGAGGAAATTCTCAGTGGAGTGGTCATCCTTGGCCTTTGGGGTCTTGGATGAAGAGATGGAAATGGTCATTGATTCATTTTCTGGTGTTTGGGATAGTGAATCATGAAGATGTCCATACCGTACCGTTTCCTGGGGAGCCACGGGGGAGTTTCAGGCTAATAGCAGCTGTTACCTGTCACTTCAGCATCCCTTTTATTGCAGCCTAGACCAAGATAGCTACCGAGGGGGTCTTTCTTTTGAAATGAGGTTGACTTCAGAGATTCCTGATTATTTCTCTATTAAGGACTGTTTTATTCAAGATTCTTTGCCTACTAGTCCTATGATTAGAAAGACTTCTTTTTTTCCACTAAACATGCTAAGTTGCTAAGTCATCCTTATTTTCCTCACCTTAAGAGATACATGCGTCCTCTCTAGGGCTCCGGTCTGTGTGAGCTTGCGCATTACCCCAGATGGAGTGAACACCGTGTCAAGCCACAGCGGAGAAATATGACAATGTAGTCAGCCTGAGTAGTCCTCCTACCAGTCAATGCATGGATTTTTTTCCACAATTTTGAAAAGCTGAATGTAGCTGTGAATGTTCATCTTCTCTTTCTTTGAGGTGCTCTGAGTTCTTGGAACCTCAGACTGGGAGCGAGTCCTTACAATTTTTTGAAGTTGCTCTGCCATGTGCTCTGAGTGAGGGAAGAGCAAAGAGTTGAGAGGGATCTGTGTGTCCCATTTGGGACCCAATTCCTCCTATACACGCCTCCTCACCCCAGTGTTTGGAGGGATGGTTAATGGGTTTGCCACCTTGACCTTGAATCCAACATTGTGTGTGAGGGCACAGGGGTTGCTCCCCATTTACTGACATTGGTGACCCTGTCCCTTCTCTTCCGGGGCCACTCCCACCCAGGTGAGGGGTGAGGCAGATAGAAGAGAGAGAGAAACAAAGGAGCTGAGCTGGAGAGGTGGCAAGATGGGGCATGTGAGAGGCAAAGCTGGGGCGGTTGCCAGGGGGGAAGAAGAAAGACTTTCATGCTGACTTTGTTTTCAACGAATTGTAGTTACCAAGAAAGAGGACACAGCTGATGACAGCAAATTATTGAGCGACTGAGAGTCAGAAACACATGCATCAATAACAAGCGAAGAAAAGCAGTGTGATTCTGCGTGGGGTGGGGGTGGAGTGTGGGGGGAGGGGCGCATGTGGTGGGGAGGGGAGATGATGAAGGGCCAGTGGTGCTGCTGAACCGTGCATCCTACCTTGTGTTCATCCAAGGCACTTATACCTTTTCTTTGCTTTTTTCTTCTATGTTTGAGAATTACAAAACAATAAGAGAATGGCTTATATTCATAATTTACACAGATAATTTATTGCAGTTTTGACCTTTCTATTACACGTCCAACAGCTGTGAAATCCTTGCTTTTTCCATTAGTGGGAAATTGGCAGATAGGAAGACTTGCCCTCCCAACCCCCCTCCATACGATGCTCAGAGTTCCTGGGCGTAGAGGAACCGGGTTTCTTGTCAGGACAAGCAGCTGAGCTTCTTAGTTTATGGACTGTTCACCCCATAAACTCTTCTATGGTAGAATGTGCAGGACCTCTGCATGGTTCCCTGTTTCCCCTGACACTCTCGTCTCCCTCCCTCTCTCTGTCTCTCTCTCTCTCTCAGAGCAATGGCTGCTGTTGCCGACCGCAACTAGGGCGGGGAATACTTGCTTGGCAAACAAGGAGGAGAGAGGGCAGCAGGGGGCAAGGAATCCTCCAATGCTTTCCTCTGGGCCCTGGAGATGTGGGGTCTGAAGAGGAGGGTAGAGGCCCATGTGTTGTACCATAAAATTCTAGGAGCACTCCATCTGCACCGCAGGCCTGAGAATACTCAGCGTGACAGTGTATATAACATTCCTGGCTTATGCTTCTTAATACCAGTCTATAAAAATAACAGTCCAACTGGATGAGATCATGGGGAGATTGTGAGGGGCCATATGCCATGGCCTGAGTTGGTGCTGACTGACATTTGGAGGCTTAGATTCTTGGACTTGTTGATTTGGGAAGGAGAAGAAATCAGAGGGTAAGAATGGGGCTGGGGAGTAGGAAAAAGAGGATGAATGAGCCTATCTTAGCAGAAGAGAAGCCCATCAATTAAGGCATAACGGGCGGGGCTAATATTATCATTTATTGGGCATCTACCATGTGCCAGAGAATGTTTATGTTTTGTCTCATTAATCTTCTGCACAGTATGAATTGGATAGTTAAGTCCCATTATCCAATGGAGGAAACTGTGTCTCAGCTAAAGTGCGTATCTGAGACTTGACTGAAGGCTGTATGCGGGTAGAGACAATACTCAACCCCAGGGCTTTATGACCCCAAGGCTGGGTGCACTGTTTTTATGCTGCAGAATTTTCTTGTTAGGAGGAAGTCAGTTTTACTGTGAGTGAAAATCTCCAATTGCAGTTTAGATAGCTGTTGGAAACTGGTTTAGTTGATTTCATCTTACTGAACTGAGCCGTTGCCGTAGGAGCCTGTGGACAAAGCTTTTCTCTCTTCTTTCCAGGCTGCTGTGATTTGGGATGGGCCATATTGACGAACACAGCTGCTGCTGGCTCAGATTGTTGGAGATGAGAGACCAGTGACCGAGACCAGTGGTTAGCCTCTTAGATAAACCTCAGCTTCCCCAGGGGATAGCTCAAACAGACACAGCTCTGCCACACAGACATGAACAGACCACTCCCCAGGCTCATCATCATTGGCACCCCCTGAACAAAACTCAAAGTAATTTAAAAACTTGGTTCAGTTGCATCTCTATATTATATATATTTCAATAAAAAATATAGCAGCTACTGAGTACCTTCTGTGTCTCAGATACTTCACAGGCATAATGCATTTTAATTTTCACAGCAACCTTATCAGGATGGTGGAGTTGGGTCCATCTTATGGAAACAAAAAAAACCAAAAACAAGAGGCTCAGAGCAGGTAAGTAAGCTGCTCAAAGTAATACTATGATTAAGTTGTTTTGAGATTTGAATTCCCTCTGTCTGATTTCAGAAGATTTTTTCCCACTGGTGTTCGTCCCATCTCAAGAGGCACCAGGGAACATCCTGTCTCATTAATCACATTGGGTGTGCTTTGGTTAAAATTGGGCCCAAGATTTTGTCACCAACTTCATAAACTGTGTTGAGATTTATTAGAAAGCCCTGTGTAGTCCAGCTGTTGAATGACACTCTTACTTAAGCTGCAAACAAAGATCTTTTCCTCTCTTCACTGAAAATGGCCCATGTTTTTTAAAACAAAATGACATGTTTGGTAACAGCTTTTGGGGACATAATTCGCATACCATATGATTCTCCCATTGAAAGTGTACAATTCAATGTCTTTTAGTATATTCACAGAGGTGTCCTAAACCATCACCATAATTTATGAACACTTTCACTTCCCCAACAAAATTATATATATATATATATATATATATTTTTTTTTTTTTTGCGGTACGTGGGCTTCTCACTGTTGTGGCCTCTCCCATTGCAGAGCACAGGCTCCGGACGCTCAGGCCCAGCGGCCATGGCTCACGGGTCCAGCTGCTCCGCGGCATGTGGGATCTTCCCAGACCGGGGCACGAACCCGCGTCCCCTGCATCAGCAGGCGGACTCTCAACCACTGCGCCACCAGGGAAGCCCCCAAAATTATATTTTTAATCAGAAAAAAGAAATTCACATTAAACGAAATTGAAAAATAAAAGAGGATCTCTCATGATTCTACTGCTTCGATTTAACTTTTTTCATTATTGCCACACTTTCCTGTCTTTATGTACCAAAGATACAGAGTAACACAGTTACAGTCATCCTGTGCATATTGTTTTATGTCTGCTTTTGTAAGGTGACATTTCCCCTGTGTTGTTACTTTGCATTTTTAATGGCCCGTGATATTCTCTCACTTTAATGTGCAGTAATTTACAAACTCACCACCTTTTGCTAAACCATTAGATTGTTTTTCCTATCATAAATAATGTTGCAGTGAACATCTTTGCACATAAAACTTATTTCCCCTGTTGAATATATTTCTTGGGGCTGCATTCTCAAGAGTGGAATTACCGGGTCAAAGGGTACGATCATTTTATGTTCCTCTCTCCCCTCTTCCAGTTTATTCACAAAGCGGTGACACTATCTTTCAAAATGAAAACAAGTATGGTATATATATGAGAGAGATAACATTATACATAAAAATTAATTTAATACGAGGGTTTTGGCTCATTATGTAGGTCGGGGACAGGCAAAATCGGTGAGGTCAAACATCATCCATTTCTTGAGAGCCCAGAAATATTGTCCTTTATGTGTCCCACCTGGTGACTTAAATAACTTTACTATTTCCCCATTTCCCTTAGAAAATGAATCCTACGGAAAATGATTCCCTCAGCCTCCTGACCTTTTGTTGATTGCTGTTAGCCTGGGGCAGCCCTTTGTTTCCAGCTGTTCTTAGAAGCCTCTTTGCTGGCATTTAACCCTTTGAAGCCTCACAGGGGTGAATGGCATGGGGGATGGGGAGAGAATTTGTATACTTTTACCACTATACCTTCAGGTCAGGGAGAGCTAAACCTGAGAGATACAGTTGTGGCTCAAAAAATTAGAATATCTCCAACTTGTTCTGTTGTAAATAACAACAATTTGGGAAGCTCCGATGCTGGTTGACCTGTCATGTCCACATGAGAGGAGCTGTTAGGAGTGAGAGCCTTGCTGAATTACTGAGAGAGATTTTTAGAGCTCGGGCATAGTCACCCTTGATGCCTCATTGCCCCAGAAACATGTTTTGAATTTCAGGATTTGTGACATTCTTAGATGTCACCTAAGATCGTCCAAAATCCTTACTGGAGTCATGAAATTCTGTATCAGAATTTCAGATGCTTTGGGGCATAAGCTGCAGGAAATCCAAATTAAGCTAGCTGAGAAGATAATAGGAGTTTTTATGTAATTGGAAAGCCCAGGGATGCGGTTGATGTCCAACAAAGCTTGATCCAGAAGCTCTGGATTGAATATTTTTCCTTTTCTTCCCTCTACTCTCCAAGGCATTGGCTGTATCCTAAGGCTGACCCCCACATGGTCTCAAGATGGTTGCCAGGAACAAATTGGGTGGCAGGGGCGGGGGGAACGCATGCTTCCTTGCTAATGTTCAGTAGAAGAGATGGGTTATTTCTTTCTTCTAACTGTAGGATCTAAATCCTAGACTTTACTGTGACTGGACAAACTTAGATCACATGCCCATTTCTGAACTAAGTGTTGTGTCCAGGGGATGAGGTTATGCTGATTTGTGAATCACGGTTTAGACCCATCAGGGTCTATTCAGATTAATTCCACCCAAACTGAGAAGGGTTCTGCTTTGGGAAAGTGGTGTCAGGGAGGCAGCTAATGCTCCCTATGATTTTTGTGTCAACCTCCTAGATAAGGGAATCATCTCACTTTTGCTTAAACTACTTAAATGGAAAGCTTATGTGAGAAATCATTCTCTTCCCCCAGAATATGTATAAGTTTGGAGCATGTGCCCCTGATTCCTAGAAGAAAAATGTATGTAGAAAATAAATAAGGAAAAATGGGTTTCATAGATGCATACGTTTTTTAAAAAATTTATTTGTATTTGGCTGCTTTGGGTCTTCATTGCTGAGCATGGGCTTTCTCTAGTTGCGGCTAGCAGGGGCTACTCTTCGTTGCGGTGCACAGGCTTCTCATTGCAGTGGCTTCTCTTGTTGCGGAACATGGGCTCTAAGAGTGCAAGCTTCAGTAGTTGTGGCATGAGGGCTTAGTAGTTGTGGCTCACAGGCTCTAGAGCGCAGTCTCAGTAGTAGCGCACGGGCTTAGTTGCTCCACGGCATGTGGGATCTTCCCGGACCAGGGATCGAACCCATGTCCCCTGCATTGGCAGGCGGATTCTTAACCACTGTGACACCAGGGAAGTCCTTATAGATGCAAATTTTTATAATGAGACAGGACTGACTGATTGGCAAACAGGAATGGGGGAACATGAAGAATCAGACCAAGGTTTTGAGTTGGGAGAGGATGGTGAGGCAGCAGGCAAAATGGAGAAGAAAAGACATGACCTGAGATCTATATACATAAGAGTGCATGACTTGAAGTTTCCCTGAAACCCTCATGGGTCCCCACTCATGGATCCTAGACTAGGACCAAAGGCAAGCATATTTATTGAAGAGATTTGTTAATGA
The DNA here is from genome assembly GCF_949774975.1 of Lagenorhynchus albirostris. Lineage (NCBI taxonomy): Eukaryota > Metazoa > Chordata > Mammalia > Artiodactyla > Delphinidae > Lagenorhynchus > Lagenorhynchus albirostris. The sequence goes on along the minus strand of NC_083095.1, from coordinate 148,581,625 downwards.
GACATTCGGTTAAATTCCAGGGAGGAGGATCTATGATGAGATTTATATTTAATTACTTATCAGATTTAATTACTTTAGATTTCATTCACTTACTTAGATTTAGGAAAGGAAGTTTCTATCTGAAACTGTAGGGCTGTACCTGGAACCCCCTTGGAAAACATCAATTTTCCCCAAAGATGGCGGTTACATGAGAGGTGGGCAGACTAGGGCAGAAGCAGGTTATATATATATATATATATATATTAGTTTCCTTGCACTGCCATAACAAATTGCCACAAATTGAGTGGCTTAAAACAACAAACATTTATTCTTACACAGCCCTATAGAATAGAAATCCAGAATCATGGTGTTGGCAGGGCCATGATCCCTCAGAAGTGTCTAGGGAAAAATTTCTCCTTGCCTCTTCCAGCTTCTGGTGGTGGCTGGCAATCCTTGGTGTCCCTTGGTTTATGGCAGCATGAGCCTAATCGCTGCCTTGATCTTCACATGGCCAACTTCTGTGTGTGTGTGTGTGTGTGTGTGTGCGTGCGTGTGTGTGTACGTTCCCATTGTCTTCTGTGCAGGCCTCTTTCTGGATTTCCCTCTTCTTATAAGTACACCAGTTATTGGATTAGGGCCTACCCTAATCCAATATGACCTCATCTTAACTTGATGACATCTACAAGGACCCTATTTCTAAAGGTCATATTATGAAGTTCCAGGTAGACATGATTTTGGGAGACACTACTCAACTCAGGACAGTATGTAAGCAAGGCTTTTGGCCCAGGGCAGAGAGAGAGCTGAACCAAGCAACAAAGTGGTACACTTGTAATTCCCCTGCCATTATATAGCTATCCCTGGATTTTCTCATACAGTAGGCAAGGAGTTTACTGAATGACTGGCGGAGACTGTGAAATTTTGATGGCCAGTGGAGGTGTGGGGCAAGTGAAGTGGAGAAAGGGTGGGGCTTGGGAGACTGAGGCAGAGGTGGAATGTCCCTCCTGAGTCCCCATGAACTAATGTCAGCCATTTGGAAGGCCTGTGAGTGTTCTGACCCTGGGATTCATGAATGAGGGTCCAAGGGGAATCCAGGGACTGCTTGGTATGGGAAGGAGACACTGGGAACCCATGCCATTCTGTATGAAACTTTGAGAATGTGCATAAGCATTTATCTGTTAAGAGGACCTGTACCAGTCATGGAACCCTTAAACAAGTCTATGACATGTCCCCTCTTCCTCTCCAAATTGAAAACAGTGGCTTTGGTGGTGTGTCGAGCATTCCAGGAATCTGGTGTAATGCAGCAGTATTCCTCAAGTGGGACAGAGTTGGAGAGTCCTGGCTGTTGAGGAAGGCAGCCCAGGCGTGATGGGAGGGTGGCTCTGGTCCCTGCACTGCTTCCACCAGCTTGTGTGACCCTAGACAAGCCATGCCTTCCCAGTGGCTGCAGCTACTACATCTGGAAAGAGGTTGGGACGAGATGATCTTGATGGTCTCTCCCAGTCTTAGCAATGTAAGCACTGCCACTTTTTTATGTTGCATTAATTTGGTGCATGTTAGTGATGCTTGAGCGAATGGTTGGTGGGCACACCTGCCCATTGATGTGTTCTGTTGGGGATGCACATTTGCAAGGTAGGGCTTGTGAAGAGTCAATGAAATAATACATGGAAGGGGCCAGGCTGGTGGCTGTAATGAGTAAGTGCTAGTTCACCTGCTGTTATGAACACATCAATATTTACTTTCCATGCACATCAATTTTGCTGAAGTGAGAATTTAAATAAAAAATACAAGGCTTCCCTGGTGGTGCAGCGGTTGAGAGTCCGCCTGCCGATGCAGGGGACACGGGTTCATGCCCTGGTCCGGGAAGACCCCACATGCCGCGGAGCGGCTGGGCCCGTGAGCCATGGCCACTGAGCCTGTGCGTCCAGAGCCTGTGCTCCTCAACGGGAGAGGCCACAACAGTGAGAGGCCCGCGTACCGCGAAAAAAAAAAATTAAAAATACAATGAAAAGACATCCTACAGAACGGGAGAACTTATTTGCAAATGATATGACGGATAAGGGACTAATATCCAATATTTATAAATAGCTCATACAACTCAACATCAAAGAAAACAAACAATCCAATTAAAAAATGGGCAGAACTGAATAGACAGTTTCCCAAAGAGAAAATGCTGATAGCCAACAGGCACATGAAAAGATGCTCAACATCACTGATGATTAGGGAAATGCAAATCAAAACCACAATGAGATATCACCTCATGCCTGACAGAATGGGTATCATCGAAAAGAACACAAATAACAAATGTTGGCAAGGATGTGGAGAAAAGGGAGCCCTTGTGCACTGTTGGTGGGAATGTAAATTGGTGCATCCACTATGGAAAACAGTATAGAGGTTTCTCAAAAAGCTAAAAATAGGACTACCATATGACCCAGCAATTCCACTCTGGGGTATATATCCGAAAAAACTGAAAACACTAATTCAGAAAGATACATGCACCCCAATGCTCATAGCAGCACTATTTATAATTGCCAAGCTAAGGAAGCAACCTATGTGTCCATCAACAGATGAATGCATAAAGAAGCTGTGGTAGATATATACAATGGAATACTACTCAGCCATAAAAACGAATGAAATTTTGCCATTTGCGGCAATGTGGATGGACTTGGAGGGCATTATACTAAGTGAAATAAGTCAGACAGAGAAAGACAAATACTGTATGATATCACTTATATGTGGAATCTAAGAAATACAACAAACTAGTGAATAAAACAAAAAAGGAAGCAGACACAGATACAGAGGACAAACTAGCGGTTACCAGTGAAAGTGAAAGAGGGAAAGGGGGAGGGGCAATATAGACGTGGGGGATAAAAAAGGGTTATTATGGGATTATATGAAATCATGTATGTGAAACTTTTGAAAACCGTAAGCACTATAGAATTTAAAGAATCTTTCATTCAATAAAAAAAATTGTTGTTTTACATGAAATTCAAACATAAGAAAATAAATCTTTTTTCAAAAAAAATTAAAAACACAAAATCAAAGTATCAGAGTAAGGGAATAACTGGGATGTTGAATGACTGAAGTCTGAAATGAAGGGTTTCCAGGGGCTCATGGCAACAGAAGGCCTGGGCTGCAGTGTGACTCCTTCTGTGTGCTTCTAACTGCTGTAGCTGGCCCTCCATGGCTTCCCCAAGCCACTGTGAGGGACTCAGAGGGGCAGGATGTGGAACCAGGTGATCCTGGGTTAAAGAGGCCTCATAAGGAGGTGTCCCGCAGACAGGGCCTAGGTCAGGCTGCCCCAAGAACACTCATTACTCCCTTTCCTTGTTTTTTAGATGTCTTTTGTTTTCTTTCTTTTATCTTACTATATCTTATGTGCTATGAGAGGTGCGTTTATCACAATAGCTGTTGAATCCCTCTTTCTGGACACAAAAAGACCTCTGAAGTGGGGCCCGAGCAGAAGATCTGAGGCTGAGCCTGGTTTATCTGCACAACACAGGCAAAGGAGAGCTGAAAGGCAGCCTCTGAGTGGAGTCAGATGGGAAGCCCAAGAGATGGTCTGGGGAGAAGCAGGCTGAGGGGCTGGCACGGAGGCAGTGGCCAGGGCGGAGGCCGTGGCATGAACTCTGGAGAACCAGCAGTGAGTGGACTTGAGGCAGATTCTAGAATCACTCCCTGAGCTGCAGGGCCACAGTGCAGGGTGTCTGCAGCCGGGAGGGGGAGTTCTTCTGGACTGGTGCTACCTTTGTGCTGCTTGGGAAGCCTTTGATGATGCCCAAAGGAAAGTGAGGAGGCCTGTCGAGGTCTGAAGTGAGAGTCGGGGACCAGCTCCTCCAACAAAGGCTCTCCTGCCACTGGGCTGTGTGATCTGGGGAAGGCGCTTCCTCTTTCTGGGCCCGAGGGTCCTCATTTGTTTGGGAACCCCATTTGCTGAGTGAGGTAGTTGGCGGTTGATCTCTGATCAAGGACTGCTCTCAAGTTCTAGGAGCTGTAAACCTGTCTAAAGAGTTAATTGTTAACTCCAGTGTAAAGTGTTGATGGCTTAAGTGAGCCCTCCTCCTGGGTTATTTGCATTTTAGATGGTACTCCTAGGAGACCAAAATTCCTTGAAGACCCTAAGAGAATAGGGCCTTAGTGATGGCATAAAGGGTGTGTGTGTGTGTGTGTGTGTGTGTGTGTGTGTATGAGAGAGAGAGAGAGAGAGAGAGAGAGAGAGAGAGAGAGAGAGGGAGATGGTTTTGTTTAAAATTCCTTAAATCTTTAATCTGTCTTTGTTCTATTGAAGGATGAAGATTTTATGGAACCATCTGTGATACTCAGACCTTAGGGGTACTCATGATGGAATGTGCAGGAACTATTTTTAATATTTTATTTAGCTACAGTAAGTTAACTGAAATATCAGGTACTAAATCAGTGTGATTGTAATTTGGTGGTTATTTGGGATTCTGGGGGTGGAAAATGATGAGAGAGATGGGGGCCAGGAGGTTAGGTGATGCCCCAGGTCTCTTCGGTAGTAAGACCTCACCCCTGTGAGCCGGATTTGACCTTGGTTCTCCCATCTCCAGTCCCTTGTCTTCACTGCAGGGCCCTGCTGTGCTCACCACCAGAGCATGAGTTTCTCCAGGCTGGTTCACTGCTGAGAGCCAGAGTTAGGAAGATAACAGGTACTCAAGAAACTGTGGTTGAAGGTTGCTGCTCTGATCTCTGTCTCCCAGATGAGACAGTTGAGACTCCGAGTCCACCCAGCTGGACAGTGGTCAGTACTCCTGCGTCTGTGGGCTGAGAACTCCGTGTTTCCTCTCTGGAGGTACCTCCCAGGCAGGTGGTCACAAGACAGGTGGAGCTTGCCCTCTGCTGCTGAGTGAGGGGCTGGCCCAGGGCTTCACTGCCTTCCAGCTCTGATCCTTGGGCCCAGCTGTCAGGGCTGCTGGACTTGGAAGCTTTTCAGGGTAGAATCTGGGAGACTGAAAGCGAACCACCCACTTCGCATCCCAGCACCTCCCACCTTGCTTTCTCAGGAATGAATAAAGTGAGTTTGTCACTTCCAAGAAAAGGATGGGCAGACTGTATGTGTTGGCAATGATAACAGTCAAGCTTTAAAGCAAAGATCGAATGTTGGAAAACTTAGGTCCACCATTGTGAGCTTGATAGGCTCCGAATACTTAAAGACTTTCTCATGAGATTGGCAGAGATGTTAACAAACTGACTTCTTTGATACTGTATAATGCAATCTGTCAGCATTTAGATCTGTGCAACTCTGTGAACTAATATTTCCCAAACGACCAATGAATGATGCTACAGAATCATGCACAGATAAAAGATCTATTGAAAGTGCGAGAGAAGCCAGTGGATTTTTACAGAACAGAGTGCCAAAAGCTCATTGATGTAATTTTGGATTCCACATTGTTAATAACCTTTAAGAAACTACCACTTAGTGGGTTTTAGTGTATTATCAAAGAAGAGAGTCTATAAAATTATCTGCAAAGGCTATTAAAATACTCCTCCTCTTTCCAACTGCATATCTTCATATGCTTCAACCAAAATAATATATGGCAGGTGGAATGCAGAAGCAGATACGAGCATCCCACTTACTTTTATTGTCACACATTAAAAATATTTGGAAAAATGAAAAACACAGCACTTCTCTCCTCACTAAATTACTGGTTCTGGAATATAATGTTTACTAAAACATTATTTTTAGTAAAAATGTTATTTACGTTTACATATAATGAGTTTATTATGTTTTTAAATAAGTGAAGAAATCTTTAAAAACTTTCAGTTTTATTTTCCAAAATGGTAAATATTGATAGATGCAACAGATATGAACAAAAGCTCTTGGGGCTCTAATTTATTTTTAAGTGTATAAAGGGTACCCTTTCTCCTGCTCAAAACTTGTGAACTGATTTAGAATATACAGAGAACTCCCACAAATCAACAAGAATAAGACAGGATCCCAACAGAAAAAATGGGCAGACATTGCAAACAGGTAATTTATAGAAAAAGCCGACAAGCATATGAAGAGTTGCTTGGGCTCATTCTTCATCAGAGAAATGCCAATAAAAATGGGACATGACTGTATACCTACTATTGGCGAAATGTAGAAAACTGAATAATGACAAGCATTGATGGGGCTGTGAGGATAGAGGACAGGCTCCCTTTCTGTTGGTAGGAGTCAGAAAAGTACAGCTGTTCCGGAAAGCAATCTAGTAGTAGTAGTTACTCCAATGAAACATGCATAGTAGTTGGATGGTGGTGAGAGTTGCACAACAGTGTGAATGTAATTAGTACCCCTGAACTGTACAGTTAAATATGGTTAAAATAGTATGTTTTACGTTATGTGACTTTTACTACAACAAAAAAAAATTTAAGAAATATGCACAGTCTTATGACTGAGTAGTTCTACATTTGGGTGTACGAGCAAAAGAAACTGTTACACAAGTCTTTTTTTTTTAACATCTTTATTGGAGTATAATTGCTTTACAATAGTGTGTTAGTTTCTAACAAAGTGAATCAGCTATACGTATACATATGTTCCCACCTCTCTTCCCTCTTGCGTCTCCCTCCCACCCTCCCTAGCCCAAGTCTTCTGACATGTGTGCAGGATGTTTACCCCAGCTGTTTTTGACAGCAGGTGGCGGGAAGACTTCCAGGCACCCGTCACCATGAGTGTCCTGGGAACACGTGAATGCACACTACCTGATGCCTGGATGCCGGGGGGTATGTCATAAGGAATTGAGAAAGGGGCAGAAGTGGTCCATAGCGCCATATCATTTATGTAAATCAAAATGAGTCATAGGAGGCAATGTGTGTTTTGCAAGAGCACAAACAAGTGAAAGATCTGCACTGTGATAGTTTCCTAGGGGTGCTAGGAAACGTCCCAAACTAGGTGATTACAAAACAACGGAAATGTATTCTCTTACAGTTCTGGAGTCCAGAAGTTAAAAGCAAAGTGTCAGCAGGATTGGTTTCTTCTGGAGGCTCTGAGGAAGAATCTGTTCCATGATTCTCCTAGCTTCCGATGGTTGCCGGCAATCCTTGGCAGTCAGGTCCCCAGGTAAATACCTTGAGATCCCTTCCTGCAACAAACTATCTCTACAGAGGAGGGAACCATAAGGAGATGGTCTAAGGACGGGAGGTGTAATGATCAGAGCTCTCTAAAGATGAAAGGACTGCCATTGATAGGTAACCAAAAAAAATGCGAACAAAAAAATGGGCTGGGGACCAACGGGCAGAGCTATGGTAGGAGGGTCCCAATCATCATATGAGTTGCTGAACCAGGTAGTTTTATATTTCCTATCAACTCTGGGAGGCAGTGCCTGGTATTCTGCCTGCTCTCTCTCCATCCTGTTCTACCTACCCTTCTCTTCAGTCTCTGTGGGATAGTTTTGTCACTCCACCAGTAAGTGGCCAAGCTGGACATCAAGTCTGGGTCAGTCTGACCCCAAGGGTGATACCTCGACTACTCTTTGGACCCAGCGTCTTCCGGACACGGGGTGTTCCTGCTGGAAAAGACACGTGACATTTACTCTCCCAACCTGTTCTTTTTACAAAAGAGAAAACCGTGGCCTGAAGAGGGAAACACATGGCTTTTCTTAAAGTCTTACATGTGGATCAAGCATCACGGCTGGGAATTGAAGGCCGGGAATCTTGACGTGGGTCCACTGCTCTTCCCCTCTCTTGTTTGGGGACTGAGGAGCCTGGCTGTTTTTCCTGATTCCATCAACCACTGAGCAAACCTCAGGCTCTCCGTGTCTTTGGGTGTAAATGGGAACCTTCCAACTTTGCCAGCTCCTGGGCTCAGGTGGCATTATGATCAGCGTTGATTACATGCTGAGGGGAGAGCTGAGCCTTTTTTTAGGGTAAAAGTACACTTAAAAGACACTATTTACATTATTCTTATTTTTTTATTGAAATATAGTTGAGGTACAATATTATATAAGTTACAGGTGTACAATATAGTGATTCACGTTTTTTAGCAGTTATATTCCATTTATGGCTAATACGAAATATTGGCTATATTTTCTGTGTTGTACAATATATCATTGTAGTTTATTTTATACATAATAGTTTAAACCTCCTAATCTCCTACCCCTATTTTTTTAACTACCCTCATCTATTTGTAACCAGGGCTTCTTAGAATGATACTAAAAACAAAAGAGTAGAGAAATGATCCCAAATTTAAACTGAAATTCTTCCTGTCATTTCCTGATCAGCATAAGTAATATTGAGTTTTCTATCTAAATGCTCATATAAGATATGGAATACCCGGGTAACAGGAGCAATTTGCTTCTTAAATTGGAACCTTGCAAATCGATGATCAGGAAGTAGAGCACGCATTTTCTCCTAAGCCACAAAATTTATTCTTCAAAATGACATCGTGCTGCTCACTGCATGTCATAATCAAACCAGGAGTGAGCTCCTGCCTCCAAATCTTGGTGAAAAAGAAAAAAAAAACCTCATCTGAAAAGCTCTTAAGTCTTGTAAGATTTGTGATCCTATGTCTTCAAGACTGAAACGGTCTTAGGAATTTAAGGAGTTTAAGAAAGCAAAATTTAACTCCAGTTCATTCCTTTATTGAATCACCGAAAGCAAAAATCCCAAGCTCCTCTGGGTGATGTTTTCTTGCAATCTCAGTAGGTAGAGAGCCTGGGGAAGAGCTGCAGAGGGCAGGATGAGGGGAGGCCTGTCCCATGGGGCTCACCTCCGGGCACCCTGTGCTGGCTGTTCTTCCTTGAATCAGTGGGGGCTATCTCATTATACAAGAGCGGAAAAGGAGCTTAGCAGCTCCTTGGCATCATAATTCTCCATCCTAGCTGCACAGTGGAATTTCTTCTGATGCTTCAAAAAACCGTGAATACGTGGCCCCCATCCCTAGAGATTCTGATTCAACTGATCCATTTGGCGCTCAGCACCTGTGTTACTGCAAAGATTCTAATGTTCAGCCAGGATTGGAACCCTGGCTTCTCACAGGGGCATAACGTGACAGTTAAATGAGGAAAACAAGAAAAAGCACACCCAGAACAGTACCTGGAACCTAGGTGCTCAAACAGAGTGGCTTCCCTTCCCTCACCTCCTCTGGGGTCTCCTACCTCTCCCCCAACCCGCTACCTTCGACCTCTTCCATCCTATCATTCCCATTCCCTCCCCACCTTGGGTTCCTGATGAGCTAATACAAGCAAAAACCTTTGCAAATCCCATCTAAGTGCTTGTTGTTTTCACGGGTGTGCACATATGAGCGAGTGTGCAGGGTGGGTTCCATACCCTCTTTGAAGGCAGGTGGTTGTGTGGGAAGCTTGGAGTCTATGATTTCTGGGAAGGTGTAGAGAGCTTGTCTTTTTTTAAAATATATATGTACACAAACACATATATATGAAAATAATGCAACAATGAACCTTATGTTTGAAAACCTTAAACCAATCACTTCTCACTTTTAAATAACTTCATATGTGGTGAAAATGCAGCTAACTGTGTCCCATGTCCCAGGACAGGAGCCTTGTTCGAGTTCTCCCTGTAGAGGCTACTGAAGTGTTATGACCTCTTTCTGTCAGTGCTGTGAACCTTCCTGAGGGAGAGCTTGCCTTTTACCCATGCGGGGAGCTTCTGGGAGCATTCACTGTCTTTGTAACTTGGGTGTCCAGTAGACTGTCCTAGGCTGGAGATGGGTGGCCTGAGCATGGGGAGAATTGCATGATTTTGTAGTCTGGGGACTCACACTTGGGAATGAAGAAGGGAGGGGGGACTCCAGACCTGAGCTCAGAATTTTGCTGTTGTCCATCCACTCTAAGCAGGAGTGATGGGCAGCCCCAAGAGTCCTGTTGGGTGGAAGCAGGGCAGCAGAGGCTGGGAGGTCCAGGCCTGTGCAGTCACCTGGCCCCTGTGCACCTTGCTTCCCTTCTCTTGCTACTCTTAGGCCCTTGGGCCTTGAAGCTACTGCACGTTTGGGCACATGGGGAGAGGAAGCTCACCTTTCTTTTCCAGCGTGTGGCTTGGCCTCCATCACTTCTGAAAGGGCCGCAAGAGAAGCCCACCTGAGCCAGAGTTTGAGATGGTCTTGTTTCATCATAGCTGACCTTAGGGAACAGATGTGTGCAAAGTAAAGGCCGCCCCTTCTTGGATTGTTTAAAACACTGCAGCAAGTTGAATGTGGGTCATTTTCAAGGTTGTAATGTGGAATCGGTGTCTCAGCGGGTAACTACAGCGGCCCAGAGAGACCTTAACCAGCCTCTTCAAATAGCTGAAAAACTTTTTTAAGTAGCCTGCTGACTTTGGCCCGGCCCTCAAAAGCCCTCAGGTACCTGGTGAGGCAGCCTTCTTGCAATTGTCATAACTCTCATGTTAAACATATTTATTTGGTGATTTGCTTGCCTTTGTAGTTAAGAAGTGACTTTGGCTCTGCCCTTTATTTTCCTTTGCAATTGTGGAGGATTTGAGAAACCAAGTAACCCTGGAAGTCTATTTGAAAGGAGCTCAACATTTTATTTAAGATGAGCTTTAATTGACCATAGAAATGAAAAGTTCTTACCAAAGACGGATATTGGAAAGACATACATCAGTGATTTTATTTCCGTATTACTGTTTGTATTGGAATTAAACTCTTCTAAATGAAGACTCAGGCTGGAGGGGAAAACTTATGAACCACTTCTGAGATTTACACCCCTAATATGGTACATCTAGACATAGCTTGGGCTTTTCATCAATACTCTGCCAATATGAGTCTGCTGCCCTCTGGGATGAAATTGCCTGGGCTGGGAGAGTAATTTGATCTTGGAGTGACTTTAATCAATGTGCTTCTGTTAAACAAATATTTCCAATTTTTCAGCATGTTTGTTTGCTTTGTAAATTTCTTTTTGCTGTCAATGTGCTGAGCCAGCGTCCTTAATTTCCACAGGTGGGACATGACTGTTGGTTTCCCTGGGTAACTTCTCAGCATGGTGGGAGCTGGAGGGATAGAATTTCATGAGCCGTTCCAGCCAGCTGCTAAGTACCTGGGGCAAAGTTTGCAAGGACTCGGGGGGACCCACCCCCTAACACCAAGTGCCCCCCCCACGTTGCTGAGGGAGGTTCAGTTGCCCTGAGGTCTACTTTGGCTGCATTTTTAATCATAGTGGTCGGCATAGACAGGAAGGCTGAGCCAGGAACGAAATACCTGAGAGCCACAGATGTTCCAGCTTGGGGGGAACTTTCTGGAATGACCTCTCCAGGAGACTCTGCCGGTGGCCGTGGAGGAGATTATCTGAGGTCTGTTCACTAAGTCAGTAGCTTAAGAGGTGGAATATTAAAATTCTGTTGCCCTGTGTTTCAACTTATAGAAACTGATGGCATAAAAATCGCTGATAGAGCAGCAATCGTTTTTAATGCATTTACATCCACTCTACTTTCAGCCCTCACTGGGAAGAAGAAAATCCCTTCTGAATGTGTCCCTAAATTTGTGCCATAAGGAGACACGTGAAAAGCAAAGCTGAAGTTCTGTAGAGGGAACAGGGCACAGACATGCATTCATCCCCTACTCCCAAACCCACGGAGCACACCTGCACAGAGTCATACCTGGCCTGAGAGACCAGCCTGATCCGCTGGAC